>NC_091822.1:174374149-174674149 GCF_038994185.2 Dermacentor albipictus
TATCTATCTCGACTACATAAACTACAAAGCACCGCACTCAACTTACAACCACGAATTTCACACGTTTACGTCACGCGGTAAAAATAAGACTTGGCGCCTCGTTCATGTCAATAATGCATAGCGAATGCCTGTAACTTCGCGATTGGAAAAACGTTGATCTAATAAAAGATGATCTAATAAAGATTCCTCGATAACAATTTACAGCAGGGAGTGCCGAAGATCGAAACGAGTTTGTTTACTGCGGATGGACTTGGCTTTCCCTAGGAGCTGCCGTACTTCATTATCGCTCGGCGCGACGCAGCAGGTTTCTGAGTCGCTGAATCTCAAACAATCTCACGTCACATCTTCTAGCCACACACACGCACGGTCAACAGCATACGAGCATCTGCAGTATGTAAAGCGAGGTAAAGGTAGAGGGAGGGGTAGGCGAGTACAACCAACACTAGAGGGTGTTGGTACAACCGTTCCTTATTTGTGGCGTCTGCACGAAAACTCGTTCTCCCGTCGAACACAACTGCTTGTGTAAATCGCTCGCACAACCGACAAGCGTATACATAAAACCGCGATGGCCGTTAGCACGTCACGAAGGAAACGCTGTGTGCAGCGCCTGCCGCGAATGTGTACTACACGCTGAAAGAGAGAGAGAGAGAGAAAAAAGAAAGGATACGAAGGAAGTAAGACAGAAATGTGACGTCACGCGCAAGATTTAAATCATCGCGGCGCCCGGGAAAAGGTCGTAATAAAATTAGGCACCTCACACATATCTTTCATTTTTCTGTTTATTCAGTACTCTTTTTTTTCCTTTTTTGTCTTTCGCCGTCTTTCCTCTTCTTCGCTTCCTCATTCGCGCAGCTATTTTCCCCCCTCTATATCTCATTTCTTTTTTTTTCTTCTTTTTTGCATCGCCGCTCACTTCGGCCTGTTTCTACGCGAACGACGGTGTACAGGAGGATCAGGCGCGAAGCAAACGAGGTCCGGGAATGTTAATAAGCTCGAAGAATTAATAGAATTGAAAGATAATAAATGCGGAGACAGGACCACACCTTTTCGTTATTTTTTCCCCCAGAAGGAAGTGAAGTACGAGAGTACTAAAGAAATCCAAGCAATGTGTGCCGTCCGAGGAAGTTCGAGAAGGGAAAATAAAACCCTACACGCGTATTTCTTTTTCTAACGCAAGAAACATTAAAAAAGAAGGAGAGAAAGAGAAGTGCACGAACAAGGAATATGATAAATAAACGCGCGAGAAACGTATAAGACGAAGACCTGTCGCTTTTTTCGTCCTCTCTTTTCCTGCTATTTATTCTCTTATTTTAGCCTGTCCTGGCTTCTTTTCTTCAGGGAGCGAGCTGGGAAAAAAAAGAAAAAAAAAGCATCGGTCACGACAGTCGATCTCTCTCCCTCTCTCTCTCTCTCAACACGCATATACATATATGCGCCAAAGCAGCCATTTCTCACGAGAAATTGCTCAGCGATGTCTTCTGTTTATGCCGCCTCTTCGAAGCAGCCACCACGTATGTTTCGCTCTTCTTTCGTCATTCCGTCTAGCCTTCTCTTTTTTTTTCTTCTTCTTCTTTAGTTTATTATCTGCAGCTCACATACGAGACGCATGCTGCCCCGTGCGCATAACGAGGACCATAAACTGCCGGAGACTAACACTTGGAGCTCGTTTCGAGGCGCCTCGGCGATAGAAATATCTGGCGCGCGCGTTTTTCACGAACGCACCGAGAAGAGGAAGGCGAGAACGAAGAAAACGAAGGGAGAAGAACTACGATCGAGGAGGAGAAATAAAAGAAGATAACGAGTATTCAGCGAAAACTCGTGAATTAATAAAGAACGTCCGGGATCGTGAACACGCCGGGAAGCTCGAATGTGAAAGAAGAGGCGGTCCATAAAGCAAAAAAATAAACTGAAAGCAAGAAAAAGGAAGAAGGGCAAAGAAAAAGAAAGAAGATTAAGAGTACGAAGAAGTGGAAGAGGGCTGAATAAGAATTAAGACAAATATGGCGCGGAGGAAGAATATGAATAAACGCCGGAACTAATAAAAACGCATCCGGGAGCGCCTATGCGAGCGGCCGAACGGCTGAAATGTAGAAGAGGTTAAAAAAAAAAAGAAGGTTCGTGCGAGCCAGAGTTGAGCCGTCGCAAAAGGAAGAAAGAAGGAAAGAAATTGAACAGAGAGTGAGAGAGAGAGAAACTACAAGCGTAGTGAATTGAGAGTGCATGCGTGGACCTGCGTGAAAGGCCCGAGCAAAATGGAGGAAAATGGACGGAAGAACAACAAAAGCGCCGCACTGCAGCGGCAACGATTTGAGGCTCAGGAGCTTTACCCCCCCTTGCGGAGCCGCGCGAATTTAATACGAATCTCGATACCGTGCCAGTTTCGGCCGAGCCCACGGGCGCCGCGCATGAAATATGCATGCAGAGTTGCTGCAATTACAGCAGCAGCAGCGAAGGGGACGACGAAGCGATCCAGGCATGTGGTGCGGAGCAGTCAGAGTGAACTGTACGAGTTAAGAAGCAAAGAAAGATAAGGAAGAAGGAAAGAAAGAAAGAAATTGAAGAGAGATGGATAGACGAAAAGAAAGAAGTAAAAAATGAAAGAAAGAGAAAATGAAAGAAAGGAGAAGTTTGAAAAAATGTTTAAAAGAAAGTATGGAGTACGCGAGCAGAGTCTGTTAAACTCACTTCCAGCTTTTGCTGTCAGTGAGCTCGGCGTTGGTGTGTAGCGAGTGTAAAAAAAATAAAAATAAGAAAGGTCAGAATAAATAAAACCGAAGGTGTGCGCAGAGAGTTGTTCGCCTTCGCTGCGGCGACTGCAGGATCGCGCGAGAGGCAGTTTGCATTAAGAGGGTGCCCCTAATGACCGCGTCGGTGCGAAGGGACTCGGTTGGGCATGGGAAACACGAGAAAGAAACAAAACGAAGGAGAAGGAAGGAAGGAGAGGAGGAGAGAGAAAGAAAAAGAAGAATGCATGTGTTTAACCCATATATCCACGACCGTCGTTACATGGTGCGTGTGTTTGTTGTGCGTATAGCGCGAGAGAGCGCCCGCGGTGTACAGTCACTGTGGGAAAGGACGACGCACATCCCTCAAGGATTGGCCGACAGTTCTGGAACGCTTGGCTCTGGCCTCGTGCCGCGGTCCGCCGTGATCGTGGCCGAGAGGTATGCGCGTTTGCGCCGCGCCGAAATGGATGTCGGCTACACTTTGGGACCAGCAGCGACGAAGCGGAGAGAGACGGCGAAACTAAAAGCAAATATTTCTAATATTGGGGCATTCATTTTCTTTGCGGGTGACCGTATTCTTGAACGGGCCACAAAACAGCCTAAACACGAACAAAAAAAAAAGTCACAAAGGACAGAAAAACGGCGTATACATGGGCGCGCGGACATTCCGTCCACCTCGAATTTCTGTCCATATTTAATGTTCTTTATCGAATTTACATATTTATGAGATCCCACCGACTGCATAGTGACCATGCTACTCAGAACCGAAACTATGATGGTGTAAATACTGCGCGACAAATAATGAATTGCCATACTGCTCCCTGTTGAAGAGACAGATACAAGAAGATTAAAAAAGGAAGAACAGGACCGGCAGGTTAAAGCGAGATATACGTACGGTTGGCTACCCTACGCCTGGGGACGTCAATATGGGAATAAATGGGAAAAAAGAAGAATCAAGCTTGATGAGCACTGAATAAGGCGCAGAGTCCATATATAGGTGGTCACGTACGCAAAATCCGTTGATGTCAGGCGGCACCTAGCGAGAACTCAGTTGTAATACATTCCGCTCCGGTGAAATTGTGGGAACGCTTTCGTAATCTCCTAGCTTCCATAAGCTATTCGGTGCCTGTTTAGTCGCCTAAACGCACATTATAGAGACCTAGAGGTATCAAGTAACAATTATGCGTCTTCAAATAACGGATGTCACATAAAGCCATGTGGTTCGGTCCACCGCCGCAGAAGACGCCCTTGTCTGTTTAAAATGGCGCAATTGCTTCACGTTGCTTAATGTGACGCTTCCTCGAAAAAACACCTTGACGAATGGACTACAACGAGATATTAATAAAGCACTAACATAAAATTTCACACACACACACGCACACACGCGCGCACACACACACACACACACACACACACACACACACACACACACACACACACACACACACACACACACACACACACACACACACACGCACAAGCGCGCGCAGGCATATTACGTCCTGGTTGTGATTACAATGCACACGCACAAACAACGAAGGGACGGAAGTGGGACACGTGGATGTCTGTGGGACATGTGAAGTGGGACGGGTGGATGTCTGATTTTTCCTTCATTAATTACTTCTCTCCACCTTGCGTGTTTCCGCAAAAGTACTACGACAAACACTTGCCTTTGCTTCGTGTTGTCGACAAATTCAACTTCGCCCTGCCCTCTGCTAGCCGCCTGGTTAGCTCAGATGGTAGAGCGGCTGCCCCGGAAAGGGGGTGGTCCCGGGTTCGAGTCCCGGACCAGGACGAATTTTTCAACTCTCAGGCTTTTCTTTCGAGGAACCCGTATGGGTTTCCTTTGTAGCAATTGCTACGAACAGGTGGATATCTGATTTTCCCTTTATTAAGTGGGGCACTACAGTTCATTAAACTACCAGCAACTTTTTTCGTGCTTGCGCTTGAGACAACAAATCAGTGCCAACAAGCCCGATTCCGCGATCTTTCATATACTGCACGTTTTGGTCGGTGTCTTCACTTATCGTTCAAGCTCTTCTAAGCCCGGAATTCCCCCAACTTTCAAGGCAGAAACAGAGGTTAATTACCTTGAGCGCGCGCCAGAACTAGGACAGGTGCACGTCATTAATTACCACCCAAAGCTGCGCTATAGGATGTTCCTGCCCTGCGTTATTATAAATGGACCTGTTGGGGGGAGATTGAGGAACAAAATACCTCGGATATTCCATTTCTTTCAGCTCCAAGAAAAAGAAAGAAAGAAGGCGAAGTAAAAGTTCTTTTTTTAATGATGAGAGAGAGAGAGAGAGAGAGAGAGAGAGAGAGAGAGAGAGAGAGAGAGATGGTTTACAGCCCCACACAAATACCTGGATTCACTTCACAATATTTACCATTTATCGAGAATCTGGATTAGAGGACATGTGTACAATACACGTGTATAAACCACCTGTAGAACGTGCATAAAAAGCTATAGAAGCGATATAAGTTACCTACAAACAAAGAGAAGCCGCGGCATACATCTCGCGTGAGCTCCGTATACAGGGACATTAACGTAAAGAAACATAAAGTGTGCGAGTGTGTGTGGGTGTTTGGGGGGGGGGGGGACGCACGGCGCTCATTAAATAAAGGAAAATCAACGTAGCACCACCTGCGGCACCACCACCACTCCCCGAGACGACTTTTTTTTCCCGGCCCGCATGTTCTGGCAAACATGCGGGGCAGTTGATCACCCTGCTCGCTCGCTAGCACCCACCGAGAGGAGGCGTGCTCATACGCACCCGTGGCTCTAAAAATAATAACGAGGGTAGCCAGCCACTTCGGGGGAGGAAATCAGCCCACATTCATAACACAGAGCGGCATTAAACGCGCGCTTTTCCCAAGGGCTTGGGCGCGAAACAACCAAGAAAAACACTTCCGATGGCAAGAAATAACAGGCCACGTGAAAGCGCGACAGAAAAAAATAAAGATACATGAAGAACGGGGCCTTTCCGTAACATAAACTCGCGGGCGCACCCATACAAGCAGCCGCAGTCCTCTCCGCCGTAAGCATAATAAAAATGCGAGAGACCAGTACACCAGAGGTCATCTGGTTTCCCGAGCCTGCACGACACTCCTCCTCGTCTGAGAAGCGATCTTCCTCGTCGAGCTCGAAAAGTAATGTTATTAGCATTGAAACGAGCGCGCCTCACCGAAGGGACGTAGGTTGAGAAGAAGAAAAGCCAGTGTGAGTTCGAAAAAGAAGTTTTTCCCGGCTCTGCGCCTCCTGCCGAATCGCTTCTTCCTTTACAGTGGCCTTAATCGAAAAGGCCGGGATGCATTGCTTTCTCCCCAAACATCCTGCACCAAGAAATGAAGTGCTTGTTCGCGACTGCACGCATACAGGTCCATGCACTAGCTTCACCCTTTCTCTCTATCTCTCACGCGCTGAACATGCATGCACACACGAGCCACACAGGGGGACCACGGCAGCCCACGGTGCAGTGAGCAACTGCCGCCGCCATATTCTGGTCATCCCAGGTGCGTATATTTCCACATGCCTTCCTCTCGTTCGCCCCGACCATCTCACGTATTTATTTTGTTTTAGCGAACTCCTCCCGCAGTATGCATTGCTTTTCTCACTTCCAAGTTTTTCTCGGCCTCACTCTATCTCTTATCATCCGAACTTCACCTTGCCTTCATTCCCGAGGCGCCACGGAACTTGCCATGAGTGGACACTCCGCGGCCGCGACTAGCCAGAGAGATTAAACAAATTTGAATTGATATAAAAGAACGAAAGAAAGAAAGAAAGAAAGAAAGAAAGAAAGAAAGAAAGAAAGAAAGAAAGAAAGAAAGAAAGAAAGGATATGGAAAGAGAGAAAGAATCGAAACGACGGCGTCTTTCTTTCTGCGTTTTCTGGGAATTCGCGCCGCGTTTCTACGGGTTTGCGGCTTGCGCAGCCCTCCGCGCCGCCTCTACTTTTCACCGTGTTCAGCCTCTTTATCTTTTACCGCTTCATTTTTAAGTCGCTGTTCTTTCTCGGTCCAACGCATATCTTTCCGGAATCAGTAATGGCGTTCTTCGCCTCCTTTAATTGCCGATATGCATCTTTTCTTCCCCCTTGACGGAATCCAGCTCTTGTATGCGTGTACGCGACAAAATCGTGGCTGCTCTTGAGCTCTATAGATATTCTTTCTTTTCCCGACTTGCAAATACTTCCCCGCAATCGTGGGTTTTGGTGCGAGCTAGAACTCGCTATGAAAGACCTTCATTCGTA
Organism: Dermacentor albipictus; assembly: GCF_038994185.2. NCBI lineage: Eukaryota > Metazoa > Arthropoda > Arachnida > Ixodida > Ixodidae > Dermacentor > Dermacentor albipictus. Next base: position 174,381,129 of record NC_091822.1, read on the forward strand.
ATCACTATACGGGGGCGCTTCGCAGAGCGAACGTTTCACGCAAAAAGAAAAAAAGAACTTGTTTCAAAAGAAAAAAAGGAATTCCAAAGAGCAACCTCGAATTGAAAACGCATATCGATATTACCGAACCAGAACAGAATCGAACGCACGCGCTCCCACAGATCGCGCAGCTTTTAACTTTTATCATTGTTATTTTATCCTCGTCTCTCTCTCCCCCTCTGACCGGCTTTAGTTCGCCTTCGCTGCAACTAATTCTCGCCGTGAGACGGCAGGAGAAAGAACGCGCTAAGCACGCAACGCGGATTAAGTAGAGAGAAGGCCTATATAAGCGAGCGAACAATCTAACACGCGCGCGGGATTCATTAGTCGTTCGCCTTTCTTTTTTTTTTAATTTTCGTTTTCACACTTTAGCGGTCGTGATGTGGCAAGGCGATCCAGCAAAACGACATTCCTGTTCCGAACCGAAAAGTCGCCTTTCTCTCTCGAGGCGTCGTATATCGTGTATGCGCTAAGGACGTACGCCAAGCCCTCTCACTTCTCGCACAAGTGTTGCGCTTGCGATCAAGCGATCACACGTGGCTTGCGGGTCACCTTCGCACAAAGATGCGTTCCTACGTTGTAAAGACGATGTGAGACATCAGGGAACTTCTTCACGTCGAAGCAATCATTCGTCACGTATTGAACTCCATTTCTGAAAAATTCTCGCATTCTCCGATGAAGCCCAATAACTCCGCGGGCTTGCGCCACATCAGAGTACAGATATTATTAAATTATGGCAGGAGGGGGAGGGAGGGAATGGAGGGGGCGGGGTGATTGATATGTTCGAGAGCTGCTAGAAATTGAGTTGTGCCTTGGGATAATCACTTTCTGCAGCAAAAAGGGGGTTTGTATACTTTTATAAAAATTGGTAACTCTCAGGTGTTCACGGCCGCTGCAGCGATACCCGACTTCGCTGTGAACGGGAACGGCCAGATAGAAACAGCTGCTAAATGAAATTTTTCACGCCTGCCTGAACGACGCATGCATGGACAGTTCGCAGGGGGCGAGAGAAGCTAGGAATCTATTATTTCCCTAAATTATTTTTATCTGGTTGGCTTGCACGCTGAATAAAGTTTACCTGTATTTCGTCTGTACAGTATTTTTCTTGTAATTACTTTCTACTTAAACTGGAAGCAGGTTCTGAAGAAAACACTATCGACCATAATATGTCGAATCAAGGTCGCGGAGGCGTATTGAAATTGGTTTGGGTGGCGTGAAAAAAATCAGACCTACGCACTTCATTGTAACGTTGGAACAAAATCTAGGACGGAAGTGTCATGGAACGTGAAGGCGCTTAACTATATATCTATAACTAAGAGCGACTAATAAGCAGCGCAAAGTCGTTCATTACGCGCTAATCGGACGAAGACTCGATTGAGCTCGGCTGTGTGTGCGTATACCGACCACCGGTCGTCGAGTTAGCTAGCTGGCGCAGGCTCACCGACGCCGGCCGGGCTAGATCAGTCCAAGATTAAAAACCAATTTCCCGCAGTCGCCTCCCACAGAAGTCCTTATAGCGTTCTCTCGAGGCTCGAGAAGCGCACGGACCCACACGCACACAGACGCTAAAAGGTTTGTAACCTTGCGGCGGCCGTGATGGCAACATCAGAGCTCGCTTTCCGCCTTGTGGTTGATGAATGAACCGATGACAAGAGGAACTTCCATTGTTCCGATTCACTCTCACCGCCACGCGCGCGCGGGGGCCTAATTGCTGGAGCTAACTACGTTTCTTTGTTGTCTTCCTGTCCAGAAGCGTGAATCGTTCGCTTGGCTTCGAGAGATCCGAACCACGCTTGACGACGGCGGTTTCCTGCCAAGCGAACGAAAAACGTTTCGGAGAAATCGACTTCCTGCATCGCGGCTTATGCACCCGGCGTGACCAGGTTTCACCCTTCTCACGTCCCACTTTAGAGGACAAGAAGCGAGCGGAAAAAAACCTGGACGAGTAAGCATGCTGCTCGTAAAAAGAAAAAAAAAAAGATGTCGATGCAATATGAGATATTACATGAGGCAAACGGTCACGGTGTAAGCAAGCAAGCATGCGAGCACGTGTGTTCTTTTCTCTGCTTCACAAGTATATGTGGTGGGCTCTGCAAGACGAGTCATAAATAAGGCTGCACGGTTTGAGCTCGTGCTCTTTCTCTAAAGCCCTTTGTTTCGCAGTGAATCAATCAGTGTGGTACGAACCGTTCTTCTCTATATAGGAAGTCGAGCGTGTATACTTCCGTGACGGTGCCTTTTTCGTCTGTTCAGTATGACCCGCGTTATGAAAATCATCGGGTTGTTACTGTCTAGCGGCATGAGGGGTTGCTCGCCAAACGACCAGAAAGTCGCCAAAGAGTGGCGAAATGTGTTTTGACTAGCGTTACTTCCTCGAGCTTCCTCAACGTGACGCAAACGACAAAACACGCTTGAAGAAATCACTGAGGAAGAAATTCGTGCAATACCCCGAAAACACGCACACACGGTTGGTAACGAGTACCTATGACCTGGCGATGGCTACGGGAGGAGAAAAGAGTGAACCTTCTAAAAGTTAGGGAGAAACGTTGTTTATAGAGACACAAGAAAGAAATGCTATACGTTAAGCTACCTTGGCAGCCTACAATTTCTTACCTCCCCTCCCCTCTTTCCCGAGCCTATAGGGTAGCAAATAGGATTTTCCCATCTGGTTAACCTCCCTGCCTTTCCCATTTCCTCTCTCTCTCTCTCTCTCTCTCTCTCTCTCTCTCTCTCTCTCTCTCTCTCTCTCTTTAATATCTCGGATAGGCCAATGTTGCCTCCAGCAATGACATCGTATGCCAGAAAGAGACGCAATAATTAAAGGCAGGTGCTGAAGCCATGTTGAATTTTCTGCAAGGGCTACGCATGATGTCATAGACGTTGGCAGCGCTTGCTAGAGGCCAATCTAGTTTATAGTGAAGGAAAAGGGTTGCAATAAATGCTCGCAAAAGGCAATTTTCGTATAGCGTTCTTGCAGAAAACGGCCCCAATACGCGAAAATTCAGCCAAATCCCCAACGGTTCAGTGAGTTCGTCGGTATTGCGGGTTGGTCGCGAAATCCAGTACGCCCAAGCCATGAGTTAGTTATCTCCTGTAATAATTTACCTGTTCATCGAAAGGAGTGAAATAAATGTTTTGGAAGAGTACTTTGCCGTCTAGTAGTGCTTAAGTGCCTTCAACTAGGGTCTCTGTGGAACGTGGACGTTTAGATCTCAAACGCACGCGTCCCACCTGTACGTGGCAAGTGTTGCCGCACGCTATGCCATCGAACGTATAGCTTCCTTTTCCAGGCCTCTCATACATATCTGTACGAACTTATGTAGCTCTAGAGTCGAGGCGCTCTCGCGAAATCTTCGCGTAGCTGTTAGGGGGCGCTGGCTGCAGACTTATCTCGCCGCGCGGACAAACTAATTACGCGGTCTCTCCCAGAGGCGCAAAGCAAACTATTTCGGGCCTGGCACTTGTCGATCATTATAACGAGCGACGCCCCAATATGCTATTCACGAGACGAGGCCGAACTCTGTGGGCGAGAAAAAAAAAAGCAAGAGGCCGCTGACAGCGCTTGTCACTGTTATCGAGCAGGCCCTACGCTGAGCACGGAGAGAAATACGGTCAGCAGAGCGGGCAATTATTTTCCTTCTCTTTTTCATTCTTCTCGTGTGCAGCTGTCGCACCAGACGTGCCCTGTTGGGCCATTTCTATGCGTGCGTGTGCGACGCATTGAACAGCTTTAGGTTCGTTTTACGCCCAAACGCAGCCACTCTGAAAGAGCCGACGCAAATTAAATCGGGCCGTTTCACCGGTGGACACTTCCTGCTCATTCATTCATTCATTCATTCATTCATTCATTCATTCATTCATTCATTCATTCATTCATTCATTCATTCTCTCTCTCTCTCTCTCTCTCTCTCTCTCTCTCTCTCTGCCTGCCTGCCTGCCTGCCTGCCTGCCTGCCTGCCTGCCTGCCTGCCTGCCTGTCCATCCGTCCGTCCATCCGTGATAGCGATTCCTTAGTCGTGTTCTGCTCAGATCCTGCTCTTTCCTCGTTCTGCGTCCCTCTGTATGTCTCACTCATCCTGAGCACTCCATACGCATACTCCATGGTTGGGCATTGACAGAGACTGGGAGAACCGTTTTCGGACGCCTTCAGTTGGGGGTATATGTTGGCTGTACTGTTCAGAGGCGCGTTCCGCCACCTCAGTTACTGATTATCTTGTTAATATTGGGCCAAAAATAAATGCAGAGAACCCCGTAGGTGCATCACGCTCTTATCGTTCATTTTTTTTTCTGTAGATGAAACCAACAATTGCTTACAAAGATAAATACAAAGACCAAGTCTTCAGTGCAGGCCTTCCGTAAGTATCAAAGTTGCCAAGCGTCACTACAATGCCCACGTACACTCTCTCAGACAATACAATAATCACACAAGGTAGCGAAGCACTCCAGAACGCTCACGGCATATTTCACGAACACATTCTGGCGGTTACGGTCCCAACAGCTCGGCAGTTGAGACCTTGGGGGCAGGTAAAAAAGAGAAACGATCTCAAACACCTGAAGAAGCCGCTTCAAGTGATTAAGTAGCGCAGCGTGCATATACATAGCGCGCCACACCAATTAAAGCAGCCTTGTCGATCAAAGTCATTCCCAATATAGTTGGCGCAGTATGCGGCACGAATACGTCGACAAGCAGCGACCGCGTCGGCAGCGGATAAAGAATCTTGATTAAGAGGTTGCCTTAAAATTCAGCTGGCCCAAATATATGCATTCTAGCTCGCCCGCGCCTACTTTGCCAGCGCGCTCATAATATGTATGGAAATTAGCATCCGGAGCCCAAAGAGAGAGAATGCAGGTGAAACGGTGGCACCCTCTCTGGCGTTAGCAAGAAGCGCAGTTTTATGATCCCAGCAAGTATAGGCGAGCGCTGACGCTGGTAAGTTTAAATGAGATAATTATACAGCCTCAAGAAAGTACACGCACCAAGCACGAGTGTACACAAGTATATATCTAAAGGCGTTGTTTTGAGCAGGAAATTGAAAAAGGCAAACGACAGAAATATGTAAGATATTGTAAGTCTGAGCTAAACACCCCGCAAAGAAATATTGCGAGTGAAAATACGACGTGCATAAAGCTTGGTTTGTGGGAATGGAAGGGGGCGGGGGGGTATTTAGAGTTTAAACAGTACCAAGGAAACTGCGTCGCAAAGTTTGCGAAATGAAAAAAAAAAAACACTGTTAAATTTGACCTTCAAGTAATCGGAGAGACAACATTATCGTGTGGGACATTAGTCTGAACGCAACTCTCAGAACGGCGAAATAATAAGCGGGCATGACTCTGTGGAACCTAAAGAAAAAAAAAGAAGCTCTGGAGAGAGCACTAAACAGCTTACGTGGGCGCGTAAATTGCTCTGTGCTTGCGAAAAAAAATGGGCTTTTTTTTTTCTTTCGTTTCACCAACTCCGGGGAAACAAAAGGAGCGACAGTGGCGAAGACCCGACGAGACACGCAGAAGGAGGCAAGGGTCGTCGCAGTCAACGACCGCCGCACGCCGGCGTTGCAAACCGTCGTCGGCGGCACCTCGGCGCGCGAGAGACGCCACGCCACAATGACGCCTCACAGAAGCGCGGCGGAGGTTGACTCCAGAGGACGGTCGGGGCCGCTACGAAACAGGTAAAGGAGCAACGCGAGAGGTCGCCGAGAAAAAAAGAGCCGCATTGTGCAAGCCCCGCTAAAAACACAGGCGAGTTGTAAGGAGTGCGGGGAAAAAAAAAAATTTAATGGAATGAGTGTCGTAGCCGGGAGACGAACGGGGGAAAAGAAGAAAAGAGAGGAGCAGCATCGTTTCCAGCGACGCGCGAAGAAGCGCAGAAAGAAGACGAAGAGGCTAAAATAATACGCGTACTAGAGAGAGAGAGAGAGAGAATGAAGGAGCGAAGTTCTTGGCCATCCATGGCCGCCTGACCCTTTGCCTCGAGGCGCGACTGGAGGCGGCAGCTGCGTAACTCCTCCAGCGCCTGGGAGGAATGAGAGAGCGAACAAAAAGATGAGTAGCTAAAGGAGCAGAGTCGGTTCATCCATTCCTAGCTCTCTTTTTTTCCTTCTTGCTTTTGCGCTAGGTCACTCTCGCAACGCGGGCACTTCCCCGTCGTCAGCCTCTCTTATCCAAACCACCCAAATTACGCCTTTTCAAAAGTAGCTTCTTCCCAAGTTTTCTTCTTCTTCCTCTTGTTCTTTCTGCCATCATTTCTTTTTTTCAGCCAGTTCACCCGCGCGCGCACCATTTTGCTGTAGCTCGCCCCCTTCCCACCCTGCAGCCCAGGTTCATCCTCATCCGAGCGTTTTCTGTCGCACATAACCCGCGCCACTCATCTACCTCGTTTTCCATCGCAGATTGTGCGTGCTTGCACCCGCACCACGGAGAGCGGCGTGTCTGCCTGCCTGCCCGCGTGCGTGCATATCAAAGCTGCCACTCTACCAGAAGCACTCACGCACACGTGCAAGAGGGCGCGGAGAGGGCGTACCACGTGCAAAGAAAAAATGAGCGGCGATGATCCCAGACGACTTCTTTTCGCCCATTTCGACGGCGTTTCTCAAGTCCTATTATGATTCGCCTGAAGTAAGCGCGCGCAGAGAGAGAGAGAGAGAGAGAGAGAGAGAGAAAGAAAAAAGACCTTTCCGCGAAAAGACGATGGCAAGAAAGACGAAAAGAAATTAAACACTCTAGGGAACGGAACGCGATCCCTTCTTTCTCGCTTTCTCTCCGCCTAATTTCTAATTCACGTGAAAGAGCAAAAGCCACAGCTGTTACTTCCCCTCCACCCCCCTCTCCGTCTCGACCATCAGCTCTTTAATCGCTTTCTTTCTCACGGCGTTTTGCTGCTTCTTCCGCCATCTCCTCACGTGAATCGTCGTCATCGTCGTCGTCGCGTTTCGTCCCTGTATTTTTTTTTTTTTCGAAGCACCGACGAGAACCAACGCCACTTCGTGGCACGGCTGTCTCATTACAGCACAGGTGCCTTGCTTCTGCCGTCGCGCGAGGCGGAGGGGACGGAGTCGAGTTGGAGAGGGGGAGGTGACTGCGGAAGGGCACACGGGGCCACCTGCGAATTCGCGGCGATTTTGGAAGCGCCAGTGGAGAGCGCGTGAGGGGCGCTCTTTCGTGGTCGCTCCCGCGGTTATGCTCGAGAGATAACCTTCTTTTATGCTCGCTTCTACACCGCACACCCGCTGCTCCTCGTGCGAATGTGGAATCAACCCCCCCCCCCCCCCCCCCCTTCCCCGTCTATTTCGTCGTTCTCTCATTGCTACTTGGGACGTCTAGCTAGCTCCGTGTTCCTCCTCTTCCTCATATTCCGGCACTGTTGTCGTCCTAGTTGATCTTCGTGTCAGCTGCCGGGCAGCGCAGGGACTTGCTGTTTGTTCCACTTGCTACCTTTTTTTTTTTACCTGCCGCTGTGTCTGGCTTCGCTGCTCTGACTGTCTCGTACGCACAGGTCGATGGCAGGTGGGTTGTCGAAAAAGCTAAATAGGTAAAGAGAAGGAAGTGAATAACAAAATTAACCACCGTTGCCAAAAGAAAATGCAAATGACAGTTCCAAGAGAGACGTGACGGCTCGCGTATACATACAATAATCTGAGGAAGAAGAGAAGGCGGGCCGATGGGGACGACCGGGGCTAGGAAGATTGGGCAATGCCTAGCAAAAAAGGGCAAGAAAAAGAAACATGGCTCATCCGAAGCTCTCTGCAGCTGCAATGACAGACGCTGACATGGGAAACGATCGCCCTTAGCCCGCCTCGCTACTCCGAGTTTGGAGATGTCAGGGAACGGGCGTTGAGCGCAGGCCAGGTCGAGGCAACAAGAGCTGCGGTCAGAGAGAGAAACCGAACGTATCGGTGCCGCGGACGAATGCGCGCGCATGCAGCCGACGTTTATGCAGGGCGATTGAAAGGTGGAGGCGGAGCCTGTTTGTGCAGGTGACTGTCATAATTGTGCAGGTGTAATATATGTTGGGGATGAGACACGGAATGTTTATATGCGTATCCAGATCCTGTGCCTTCGTCGTGAAACTCTTTCTCAACGACACAAGAGACTATGCAAATAATGAGACGGGAAATAAGGAGAACGTTGAAAACGCAGAGTACTCAAAGAACATTAAGGAAAGATACTTAAGTTGGAAAAAGATATAAACATAACTGCTTAAAATATGGCGACGAATGTGACGTACTCAATAAATATTAAACGAGAAGCTGCCATAACTCCTGGCGACGTAATACCAGACGGCGCAACCGAAGCTCTCTGCTCTTTCTTCTTGCACCTAAATATATTCGTATAGTATACGAATGTATGGAATTGGCAAATAGCAATGTCTAACTAAGGGCCAGCGTTACGTTATCCATGCAATATACCCCGGGCTACACACGACGCACGTGCTGTCATACCACCAAAACACCGCACTGGTATGCTACCGTTTTGAGGGACATACCACTTTTGCTATGCTGCTAGCCCGTGCACGAAGAAAATAGATGAGGCACTTTGCGTCTATGCAAGTTTTATGCTCCAAAAGCGAGAAGAAATAACCACCCTAGCACATTCTAGCCCCTAGCCGAAGACCCTAGCCGATTGCTGCAGCCCCTGTGCATTCCAAACATTTTTTTTTTTTTTAGAAAATCACTAGACGGCGCTTTGTCCGAAGCTGCGCCTGTGGCATGTCTCAATAGGAGGCGTGGTACCGTCGCGAATAACAAAATAAATGAAAAAAGACAGAGGGCGGACGACGAAACTGTTGGGAAATAGCCCAGCACGCACGCTTCTTCGTCTGCCAAATTGTCGCATGCGTTGCGCTTAGCGGCAAGCTTATGGCTGTCCCCTAAGATTTCCATTACAGCCCGCAGCCCCAGCGCACGCAGATTGGCGACTCCGGCACGGTAGCTTTGCGTGAGGACGGCACATTTCAGCCGTCCTCGCTGGCTGACACTCGCGCGTATGCGTCCGCGCGCAGTGGGGAGCCGAAGCCGAAATGAAGAAGAAGCAAGGGCAGTCGACCTCCCAGCACCACACCATAAGTGCCCGGGACCTTTGCAAACCTCCGGCGAGAGAGAGAGCTCTTCTATTACACTCCGAGAAACAAAGCCACGTCGGAGAGCCGCTCAGCAGGGCGAACTAAAACGGCACTTTGAGTACAATTTCTTTCTTCCACTTCTCTTCTTTGCCGCGCGCCGGCGTTCCTCGGTCGCTTCTTTTCCCTGACCTCGAACAATTTGGGAGCCTGGCTCGATGGCATTAAAGCGTGTTCTTCCTCATTTCGGGGCACATCCATCCCGCTCGCATTCTACAACTGCCCCTCTTCGCTGTACACCCCTGAAACCACTCACCTCGCGTCTTCTTATTTTCTCTCCTACTTCTTCTATTTCCAGTTGGCTCTCTTTTTTTTTTTAACTCAGTGCATTCCAGGAGAGAGAGAGAGAGAGAGAGAGAGAGAGAGACCGGCTGGCCGTGTATTCGCGTATTACGACTAGTTTTGCGAGAGAAACTTGCTTCGCAGCGAGCGGCGACGACCAATTATGTGTCATTTTCTGACGGAGACTGCAAGGAGGGTGGGGGTCGCCCCGGCGAGGCAGAAGAAGATTCTCAAAGAGACGCGAAATATACTTGGCGTAGTACTAAACGAAGGAGGAGCATAATGCGGTGTCGACCGATGCTCCCGTAGGGGAATACGTGACGCAGAGAAAGAAAAAGAAGCGTAACCTTTCCGCGGAGCGGGCTCGAAAAGGAGAGAGACGGAGGCATCTGGCGAAGAGGCCCAGGAATGACACAGGCGAGGATAAAGAAATATATATATATATATGTAGGATAATTTGGCTCCCATTCGCTCGGCAGCGGGCCTTTATATAGACGGAACGGGCACGGCACATCGTGTTAGAACACCGCGAAATAAAAAAAAATTAAAAAGAAAGACGGGAAAAACGCGAAATCGTTCGGAGCTGCCGGTTTCTCATATTTCGTCTTTGCCCCTTACGCGAACACTTCTTGTAATGGCCCGAGGCGCTGGATGGGGCTGAGCAGCGTAACAGAGCGAGGCGTTGCAGCAGCACTGCTCTTGGCCGTGCACCGGGGTCGGTTTCCAATTGGCCGAGCGGCCAATTAAGACGCGCGAAACATTCCGCCGCGTTGTTACGACTGTTGCCACACGTGCTGCGGGTAAACGACTGTGGCATGAGGGAGGAAAAAGAAGCATTAAAGAAAAGCCGAAAGAGCAGCGAAGTGCGATTTCGTGCCGTCCACGTGTCACCGTTCTCACGCCTCGGTCAGGAAAAAAATGACGCCAGCATGTCGGCATTGGACAGAGTAACGAAAAAGCGTACAAACGTGCGCATACGTCATCGTTTCCCAATTGCGCCCCAGATGGATACAGAAAAAGGAAACACCGCGGGCCGGCTTCCTTCAGAGGATCGGCGCTGCAGAGCTAGCTCAGTTCGGTGTATAGGGCTTTGGAAGGGATATCACATTGTAAATCGTATTTTTTTTTTTTTACTCCAGGGCACAAGTATCCCGGAGCAGTGCGCAATCAGCAAGATGCATGCATATGTAAGAAAAGACGTTTCCTGAGTTTTATTGCCCTGTGCGTAGTACTTCAACGATCTCCTAACCGGGACCAATTTAAGTACGACACGAATTGGCTGTGCCATGAGTTATGTTTTGACGTTACGCCGTTTATTACACAAGCCATTAGAATGATGATCTCGTAAGTGCGGTAGTTAAGTGCTGAGAGTGCGAGATACTTCCGTAGTATCTAAAAGAGCCGGTTTCGCTTATAGTAATGTTCACAATAAGCAAACTAAAGTGGTACAGTTGCGCTAGCGAGCCACGTCTATTTAATTTACTATCAGTGCTCGGCTGATTACAGTGATCTACAGTGGTACATAAGATACCTAAAGAAGAAAATTATAATTGGAAGCAATAGATATAGCAATCAAAAAGAGAGGGAAAGAGAAAGCGTCACTGGCTTGCGTATATAACAGCAAGATATCGTCGCATCGAAGAAGCAATGGCGACGAGGTTATCAAGTGTATCGTTGCCATTGGTCGTGTCGCGTCAATTTGGCTGCTCTATGCTATACAGAAACAACCGATTACACGTATGGACTCTTTGCCGATGATTGACGATGTTGTTGCTTTACCTGTGCCATCCGGCGAGTCTAACGACTTTTGTAGAGCAATTTCGTTGCGTCGCAATAAAACGTACCAGGTGTTGTAATTCATTCTTTGCTGTCATTCGTGCACGGAGCACTTCAACCAATGTAGCCGGCATGTCTTCAAGTATGCATGCACGGCTGAAAACATAGGTGTGTCGGTACGGCCGGAGCGATAAACAGGCACATAGTTTCGAAATCGGTTGTTTGCTAAAGTTTTATGCTCATATATGCGCTTGTGAACTGGCGATAGCCATCTGCAGGGACAACTTCTGACTACAGCCGGTGACGATGGCGGCGTGCAGCACGCAAAAGCGTCTAGTGTGATCACACCTTCACAGGTGGCGTAACAGGCAGCAAGTACGTAGCAGGTATTAAAGCCCGGACTAGATGGCACGTGACAGAGGAGGGGGGAGCCGCGCGATAGGCAAGATCATGCGGATGTCCGTCACCGAATCGAAATTATGAGTGAGCTAGGTTGAGTGAGTATCCTAAGTGAGGGCAACCGGCAGAATCGTTCACTGAGATGAGCCGGTTTGTATTCGCTATTTATACGAGAGCACACAATGCGCTATTGTTACAGCGCATACGCAAACAACTCGAGTAAGAGAAGCAAGATAGGCAGGCTGCGCTCATCAACAGTGCCGAGATTTGCACGCTGTTTCTTCACGCACTGGAACAAATACTGCGCGCGCGTGTATGCGGCACGTATGCGCATCGCATACAAGCACAGGAACGCGCGTACGTGCAATGAAGGAGCGCCACATGCATTCTTGCTCCGAGGGTGGTGACGGCTGTGCGCGCGCTGCGAGCCGACGAAAATCGCCAGTCAGCGACCGAACACCCGGCGCCCATTTCCATGTAATTATTCTATCTGCCGAGTTCCCCGAAAATAATTGGCTCCCGGCATCAATGCCTTCTCTCGGCGGGCAAGAGTTATATAGCTCGGTCCGAAGGGCGACCCGAGAGCGCGCGCGCAAGGGGTAAGCCGATTCTGCAGAGGGCGGCACAAACACCCCCGAAGCTAGTCACGTGACTCTACTCCAAGCGCACCCCGCGCGCGATGCATGCCAGGCGCAACGTGTCTCTCCTTCAACAGCGCTGCTGCTAAGTGGCGACGACGCCTGTTTACCCCAAAACCGCACGAGCTAGGATTCCGCGCTCCCCTCGCCATGCATATGCATGGCCGATCCCCACAGTGGCGAAGGCCCCCGGTGCGTGGCGTCGTGCGAGGGAGGGGGTATAACCCGCCCATCTGTATATCTTGAACGACGCTTTCCGTTTCGCGCGAGCTTGCGTGTGCGTGTGTTATGTACCTTGTTGCTACACCCTAACCCCCTTGTTCTCCACACCTCGGGCCCCGTCTGGCCTTTTCCGTCGGTGCACGTCTGGCGGACGTCTGGAACGTGCATGGAGCGCCTGACTTTGCACCTTGCTCGCGGCATTATACACTATCTCTCTGCAAGCGGCGCTTTCGCGAGAGACCTTTTGTATTCGGCTGCGTACTAGAATGCGCAGGTTGAGGGGCAGGTCGTCCGCCGCATCGCTTAACCTGTCTGCGAAGCCGAGATCCGACGAGACTGATCGAAATGGAGGATCGGATGAAAACGAGCTTGCCGCGCGAGGCCATGGTGGCACGCGTATGCAACGTATAGTTTCACATTCTTCGTCCCGCTCGCGCATAGTCTTTGCCAAAAGTTTAGAAGCCACAGCGCGAGAGATTTGAGCTGTCGCTGAGCCGCGTGTATAGTGGCGTAGCCTTGGGGAACTTCAATAGTTTCGAGACTGAAGAAAGCGCCTCGACTGATCCAACCGCGATGCCTCAAATAAGCTTGGGCGAACCGAACGACCCAACAATATACATGGCCCTTGGTGACAGCTGTGGAATCGCGAAAAGGGGCTTCGAAACTGTCGGCGAACTCTGCGAGCGTAGGCCAAGTAGAAGACAAGTAACACATGCTCCTGCATCGAGCGAGGTCCAAAGCCTCGAGAAACAGATGTGTAGTAAATGTTACGTTCACGCTTCAATCATTCGCAATTAGCCCCGGAGAGAAACAGCAACAGCAGCAGTTGAAAAGCAAATAATTGTGGGTTTCACACGCGCGGCGTTTATTTTTTGGAGTTTATATGCCCATTCACTTCGTCCCTGAGCTTCAGTCTTAACCAGAGTGTATATAGTGTTCTGTGCACGGTGGGTTGGCGATGGCAGTGTCCGAGTCTGCGTTTCCTTCGCACCGCTTCGTCGCCGTAGCCGCAGCCGCTGCTGCTGCTGCTGCACAAATTGAACCATTCGCGAGCGAGACAACTATTATGGTAATCATCGCCACCTCTTTCGGGCGGCCGCTTGCACGGCAGCTCGTATACGGGGGCGCATGCGATCCGCGCCGATGCCGCGGCAGCGCCTGCGAAAGATCGTTTACACGGGATCGCGGAGCGCCTCGCAGCTGACACCGCGTGCGTGCGCGTGCACGCATACGAAACGCTGCGCTCGGTGCAGTTCGGAAACCTTGCGAAACGGGGCTCCCGATACCGAGAAGAAGAGGGCCGCGCTATCGGGCCGCCTCTCTCTCCGAGATCACGCGGTGCCCGCTGGCGGCGTTCCCGGGCGCCGTACTCGCACGATAGGACGCCTTCTCCTTGTTATTAACGGTGCCGGACACGAATTACAATGCCCCGCGCGAGAGGAATTCGGCGCTTTTTATCGCCAACTCGATCCGCGAGCTAATTAGGGTGTCCATGCTATATGGTCCGCTTCGCAGCATGCGAGTGAAGGTGCTTGCGAGCACGCTATGCAGCGCAGGCAGTGCTGAAAAAAATAATAAACTGCTACAGAGGCCGTCCTGGTTACGCACGCACATGGGCTGCCCTTATAGCAAAGCGCGGCCAATCAGGGATGCAGTGTCCCAAGAGGTGCGGAATAATTTAGACTACACCAGGAGTATATACATCGAGCGCCAAAGTATTAAGCGTGTATAGTAGCGCAGTTGCTCTCTGTTCTTTCTTTCTTTTACTTCTCATCGCATCCACGAAACCTTAACGCGTCCGTCTCGTATAGCAGAATCGTGCCTGCAGGCTCAATATCTGCAGTTGATCGCTCGCTCCACCGCGGAGGCTGCCTCACATTTATAGGATGTATCGATACGCTCTGTGCCAAAGCCTTTCGCACAGGCGTTGACCGTCCGCTTGGCGGCGTGCCACTATTGTGACAGTGCCAGCAGCAACGGCGTCACTCTCTTTCAACTACGCCATGTCCAGAAATGCGCCGAGAAAGCTGAAGTAAGGAAATCCTAATGCAGGCCAAGGAATTGTATAAGAGAGGCGCACTGAAGCGGCGTGTATATATATATTTATATATACCTGCGACGTAAAAGAGAACTATGGTAGTTATTACGCCCTGCAGACCGGCGCACAACGCAATTACTGATTTCACGCAGAATGGCGGTATATCCATCCGAAGTGAAGGCGCCTAATGCGGCTTTACTGTATACACACGTGCAGACGGCGCATGTAACCACCGAGCGAAGGTTTCGTATACTGTTGCCAGAATTTGCGGCATCGTGTCGACTGCGCAGTCGTAAATAAAGACAAAGGAACAAATAGACAAACAACAAGACAACAAAGCAGGGAGGCAGCTTGTCGTGAAAGTAGACAACGAAGCCCCAAATAGAGTCGGAGCAGTATAGTTTGAACCATGTATTTTGTACGCTCGAACCACCGAATATTTAGGCGCTCTTCCGGATTTCCTGCACAGAACAGGCTGCTCTATGCATTTGTATGTTCGCCATAGGGAGATTATAATGTATACGCAATTTCGTAGTGCCAGTGCATATAGAAGTATAGGTGGCCGATAAGGTGTCGGCACCCGTTTTTTTTTTTTTTTTTTGCGCATAAATAACACACCCTTCCCTTACCGTGTAACACTGCGGCGCCTTCAATAGCCGAGATATATGGGAGTCCCTGTGGGCAACCAAGAGAACGATCGACCTTATACATGCTTATACGCGCCGCCGGGCGCGCGATCTCAACTTGCTGCGAAGTTCGCTTCTCGCGTCTCACGTTTTCCTCCCAAGGCTATATTTCTCGCCGCCTGTTTCCCACGATCTCGGGGCCTTTCTAGAGCGGGGAAGTAATAAGAGCGCACCACTTCGTCACCTATTCGACCATTTAGCTCAAAACTTTGCACCTACAGCTCGAGCTGGTCTGGCACCGAAGCGTGAGATTCAAAAAGCCACGCTGTGCGTGCATGCCTCGAAAAGGACGACTGGCTGCTCGTGTATCAGCGGACGCGCGAACGAAGCAAGTATTAACTATCAAATGCGGACGAAAGAGAAGACAATGAAGTAAAACGACGTAAGGAAGCAGTGCGAACGAGGTCGCGCTCGTGATCCACGATCGTCAGCCATCCATCAGAATCCATCATCATCGCGCGTACGCCGCACCGCTTAGGAGGGTATACAGAACACGGTAAACGTCTTCCGGTCGCGAGGCGTATGGCCACGGAATGGGGCGGGATATTAAGAAGAAAAAAAAAACGTAACGATTCTTACTACGGCTGCTGTTCCATGAAGAGAAGAAAGGAACAGGCTACGGCTGCAGGAGCAGTGATTGCCACGTGCATGTGCTGCCCTGAACGGAAGAGATATTCCACGAGAGAGACATATCAACGGAAGACGTGAGGAGAGCGAATGCCCCGCGACAGATGCAGTAGTTCAGCGTTTCTTGAGCAGTTAAACGCTTAATCCTTCATTTGTTTCTTGTTTTTTTGTTCCTGTGTTTCAGGAAAGTAACGCTGATTTATGCGAACGCACAGCTACAGCGTGGCGCTCTGAGATAATTACGATTATTACTTATTTCGGCTGGTTAAGATCTAACCTATAGTAGTGACTCAGTGGGGCACAACATAATGTATGCCGGCAGTTTGCAGCTAACTGATAGTAATAATAATAAAAAAGAAGTGATCTTTTGTTTAGATAAGTTCGAGATTTCCACATAGAAACGGCATAGGAATGAGCGATCTGTGTGAGTGCACAAGCAACTGATTCTGATGCAGTCCAGCTTGCAGGATAGTGTAGTTTGCGTTCACTTAACCAGGCAGTTACGCTCTCAATTTGTGCTTTAGGGATAAAAGAATAACGTGATTCTCTTGATTGAGTGCTCTGTCCCGGAATTTTAAGGACAAACAAAGGTGAAGTATCACTCACCGGAAGAGAAGTGATGCAGAGGCACGTGCTTCGTTATAGACTCGACCACATCGTGCAGTCCGTACATGCTCAGCAGTTCCTTCATCGTGTTTTCCGCATAGTCCTTCATAAGGCTAGCGTCTGCAGCTCGGTGCTGATGGTGCTGAACTGGAGGTTGCTGCTGCTGCTGCTGTTGCTGTTGCTGTTGCGGTGGGTGCGACTGTTGATGCTGATGAGGCGGTAACTGTTGGTGCTGATGGTGATGGTGATGATGATGATGTAGGAGATGCTGCCGCGAGCCGCCAACAAAATGCGACGAGCCACCGCCCACGGTCACAGGGGGTTCGTTACAGGGTGCTTGCAGGCGCAGAGGAGACGGCAAGGACGCGGACGACCTACCGTCTTCCGCAGCGGAGGTCGGCCCGTCATCGTCGTCGTCCTCGCTCCTGCGACCCCCACCACCACCACCAGTACCACCAACACCACTACCACTACCACCACTGAGGTCCACCACGGCCTCTGGAAAGCTGGAGAGCCTCGGCAGCGCCAAGCCCCCGCCTTCCGCGGATATCGCGCTACTGTTGAACAGCACCCGTTTGACGGGCTGCTGCAGTTTGCGGCGCGTCGAGCCACAGTCACTGAGGTCCAGGGGTCCTTCCTCACGAACTGCGCCGGAAACAGCACCTTCCGAGCAGGTCGTCGGCACTAGCGGAGGAGGCGTCGTCACTGAGGACGCGGTAGCTTCCTTGAAGCACGCCGACGGCGAGAGTGCGCCGTCGTCGTCCTCGTCGTCGCCGTCGTCGTCCTGGGCGGCGTCGGCCACGGAGGGCAGTAGCAGAGGAGGCGGCGGTTGCGTGCTCTGCTCGGCGTCCTCCCGCTCGTCCTCGTCTTCGTCCTCCTCCTCTTCTTCGTCCGAGTCGGCGAACACGGCGGCGGCGATGTTCTTTGGCTGGAAGTTCTTCCTTTTGTTGCGCATGCGTCCGTCCAAGGCACTCTCAGTGTCCGGCCAGGGACAAGGCACTTCGCTGAAGGCAGTGCCCGTGGGCATCGAGGAGGCGGCGGCTGTGCTGACGGCGACCAAGGGTTCCTGCGGCGCGTCGTCGTCCGCTTCGTTGTCGTCCGAGTTGTCGTCCGTTAAGGCCCCGTTCAAGGCAGCTTGCGGCCTCTCGTCATCGAGGTCGTCCTCTTCGGCCGGGTCCCGGAGAGGAGGGGGCGGCGCCCGCGGCGAACACAGGTCGTCGGGCGCCTCGTCGGCGCAGGCGTCGTCACCGCCCGCTACCATGGCGGCAGCCAGGTCTTCCGGGTCCGAGCTGCGGGCGAGCTTCTCGCAGATGGCGTTCAGCTTGAAGGCACTGCTGGGCGGCCGGCAGGCGGCTTCCGACGTCATGTCCGCCGTCTGGCCAGCGCGTTACTTGCTGTCGGCCCTGCGCAAAATGAGAAAGAAAAGAATAAGAACACTGGGCCTGTCAGCCGCTATTCTATACGAGCTCCGTGCGCGGAGAAACAAGAACGGCCATCGAGGCGTTCGGGACAGGTTGTTTTGGAGGTGCTGAACGGGTGTATAACGACAGCACAACTGGCGTCTGGCTGCGTGCGCTATAATGCATACAGACTCGATATTTGTTCCTGTCACCTGTATGTATTCACTATAGGCCGAATCCGCGAGGCGGGGGCAGCCCGCGTTCTTTCTGTTGATCGATGCGCACGTGCCTAGCATGAGTTACAAATGTACAGCGCTCGCGCACTGTACGCTTCTCATGTTGTGCGACCGCTGAAAGTGCAGCAAGGCCAACCCTCTCGTCCCAATGTCAAACCCTGGGTACCTACAAAACAGAAAAGTAAGAAGAACTCTCGGACTCTGCGTGCTCCAATGTGCACATAGCACTGGCATTGACTCAAGAGTCACAAAAAAAGAATGGCGTCGCATTCCAAATGCACTCACGCACGATATGTGATCACCGTATGCGCTAGCGATTATCCTCCGCCTCGCACGCTCAGGGGTTTCCGAGAGGTCGTCGCCGTCGTCCATTTTTCGTTACGCTTTGCTTCGTTACGGAAGGAGCCTACACGTGCGCGCGGAGACACCGTCCGCTCGTTCCGAAAGGAAACGGACAATCTTTTTTAGAGCACGGAAAACTATGTACCGCCCGCATTTGCACAGCGATCCCACGCAAATTGCACGCCGCAGTCACAGGGGTGAGAGGTCGCCCACGCTCCTCCTATCAGGAGCGCCGCGCAACCACCGCCCGGGATCGCAAAATAAACGAACGTGTGTAGTATGTATCTCACGTTGAACTCACGGGCACTGCGAGAATATACATAAAGACGATGTGCGCGCAAATATCTCCGCAATGCGTCTTCAGGAGGGGCTAAAGGGCGAACGTGGAAGAGGGAGGATTCGTGGGTCTAACGAGAAACAAGAATAAGATAGCCGGGCGCCTCAACCACCACGTCGCCAGGCGCCACGGACGCAGCAGCCGGGGCAACGCAGCGGCTGTAAAGGATCGGCGCGCGCAGTCGTGCCCGCATTCTCACGGGACCAAGAAGCGCATTCGCCCGGTTCCAAAGACACCACCGCTATGCTCTCTCTCTCCTCCTCCCGTAGCGTAATCACGACCTTTTGTAATGACACCTCATTAAACGGACGGGAAAGACCAACACGTGATTGTGCGACGACAGGGACCAGAACGCAGATGGGAGAGAACAAGTGCAACGATAGTTCGAACAAAGGATAGCGCGAGCGTTTTCTCATCGTTAGCGAGCCTGAGGCCATCGTTCCTCTTTTTCTTTCCTTTCCCGCAGGACAGCCAGTTCGAAGACCGAAGATTTCTACTTTCCCTGAGCAGTTAGGCTACGGTTGTTCTCAGTGTAGGTTACCGCTGAGCTTTAGCGGCGTGTCTAATTCGATAGAGTGCCGGGGTATTACGAGGCCCAGGCTATAAGTGGCCCGCGTAATTTGCAGCGACTGATTGTCAGCGTGGTCGTTAACGACCGGCTAAAGCAGTCGGTTAGCTAACGACGGGGTATAACTCCGTTCGAGCAAGCCGGCAGAGCGTATCCCGCGGTATATACGCTGACTACTTCATCGGGCGTTGTCTTACCATCGCGGAATGTGCAAGAACTTGGAGGTGGTCACAAGTATCGAACCATTTTCGACAAAATTTAGCCAGGTCTTCTACTTGAAACATTGTGATGAAACATTGTGATGAAAGATTGTGATGAAACATTGGCTGAAAATCTAAATGTGTGTTCAATGAATGAAAGGCAAACTTGCCTCAAGATAGATAGCCCTGACCAGCTGATCCGCCTTCAATATTATTTTTTTCAAGCTGCCGAAGCAAGCGTCAGCATACCGTGCTTACGCTATATATAGGCGCGACGATAAATACAGCCCGGAGGAATGCGAAATCGCGAAATAATACATGTGCAAAAGTCACAGCAATCAGCCAAATACCGCAGTAATCGTCACACGGCACCATTCCGTGACATATCGCCGTTCACTGCTGTACGACGTCTCAATTCGCGTCGTCGCACGAACCACATGCAGCGTCGGCCTGCGTGCCAGACCACAGCACGACGACATCAACTGGCAGAGAGAAACACGAAGGGGGGGGGGGATGGAAGGGTAAGAGGGGGGGCCACAGCCATAACCGAGCACAACTGATTGCAATTACGATTTCGTTGATACCAGTGCGATGCGATCCCTGCATCTTCGCTGCGATGGCTAGCCTATAGTGGGGTACAGAGTGAGAGAGCGTATCATTAAACGTCGCTAATTGCGGAAGACCCCCGAAATGAGCGGGGCAAAATGAGCATGTGCCGAGGGCGCCGGCTGTGAAAGGAGCGAGCTTGTTCCGCACCGAAGCGTCATCCCGCACGTCAACCCTTTCCCCCTCGATTCGCCTTCTCGGAGAAGACGTCCTCAGTCGCATAACCGAACATACGTGTACGTGCTTGCGCTATCATCTCGACACATAGTCATTTCCGTAGCGCCCCAGAGTCCTGCCTGTGTATGTGCGGCCACTCTCGGAGACGACATACATGGGTGGAGCTATCCGCAATGCAGCAATTAAAGATCGCCCGGAGAGCACGTGACCGTATGCAGGCGACGGTCCCGCTGCAGACAGGGCATGTCTGTACGGACGCGGTGCGAAGGGGGCAAAGGAGGGTGGATTCACTATGGCGGTGTCGCGCGCTCAGCCACGCCATCACCGCAGGGCAAAGCGGAGAGCCTAATAACGTCCCATTTGCGGTAGTGGGACGTCCTGCCTTTGGCGAAAGGCTTTGCTGCGACGTGTGGCGGCTGCTTCGGCGGCTCGGAGCCGGCCGCAGGTACGCCATCATTGGCGTATATTAATGCGACAAATGATGCCCGTGCACTCGTATTATTCTGTCATTTATCTCATTTTTCTCATTTAAAATTAGGCTGGACAGCCTCCGCGGTTTAAGTTGGAATTAAGCGTGCGGGAAGTGCCTTCCATCGCATATAGAAGGGAGCCCTTGTATGAACCGGCGTCTGCGATCTCCAACCGACGCCCGAGCCACTGGCCACACTGTGCGCAGAGGGGTGCCAGCGCTTACAGAAACTTCCCACTCGCAGCTGTGAAGAGTAATCCACGGCGATCTCCACAGTGGAAATGTAAACTACATGTGAACTCAATCGGCACTAATATGGGATGGGTCTTATTGGGTTTACCGCGGCATACACGATCGAAGAGGGGTGGCTCGTTTCGCATTAGAGGCGGCCATAACGAGTTTGATATCTTCTCATCACCGATTCGAGCCGACTCGGCATCAAGGTTCGCCGACGCACAGCTACAGTACACAGGCGCGGATAGCTATGGGGATAAGACGGATGACTAAGTCTAGAATCGAGATAGCAATTAACAAAAGAGCCATAAAACGGCAGAAAAACGAAAATAAAAAGAAAGCAAATGGGCGCGCACAGGGGGTCGCTATTGAGTCCATATACAAGCGAGCGAGCCGGGCTGGAATCCGCTATGAACTATACACTCCCACCCCACCTCCCCCCGAACTCCGGCAACTGCCATTATTACACGCACGCGCGCGCGCGTCCCGACTCCGTAAGCGGGTCAACAAACTCCGCGTTCATAACCACTCCCACCGGCAACCCGAATGTAGCAACAAAACGCCGCAGCCCGGTGCATTTATTGTGCGTAAAGGAGGAACCACGGTGCGTCGAAATGCGCAGCCATATATACGGAGCACCGCCGTACAGCATGCAGCCGCCGCAGCCGCCAAAGCTCCCAAGATGGAGGCCCCCGCAATCCTCCACGGTGGGCTTGGCCTGACTTGACTAGGAACTGGCAAACTCGTGTATCGGTCGGCTCGGGCCCCCGACTCGCATCGCGCCTCTAGCGAAGTGAGCGCGAACAACCGCGGACACGCGACGCGAGCGTCCCGGAGATGATGGACGGCCCCAAGAGCTCTTCGCAGCGGGGATCGCGAAGAGAGAGAGAGAGTCGCTGTTGCGAGTGTGGAGGGGGGAAAGAAAGCACGCGAGATGGCGTTCGAACGCTGCAAGGTCTGTACGATGAAAGAACGAGAGAAAAGTTGATTCCAGAGCATTTGTGAAATAGGTCACTGAATGATGTCGGAAACAAGCCCGGCGGTGTTTCAGAATCCCGTACGCATTCGCTATGCACATCCTCGTATAGATAGATCCCAAAGCATTCGATGTCTTGCGAATTACGCCCCGAGTGGAAAAAAAATATTCCGATAATCGATTTCATATCGGTCGCTATTCGGAAAATAGGTAATTGACTTTTAACAATAATAAACGCATCGTGGGGTTGACGAATCTGTCGATGAATCTGTTGAACATTCGTCGATGCGCCGGAAGTGCGTCGACAAATGTTAAAAGCAAAGACCTTGACGTTTCGCGAACCGCACGGATTAATTAATATCACCCATTCCGAAACGTCTAATGCTGCACCAGCGCCGCGAACGCGTTTATGGTTAGCGTTGGTCAATGACCTGCCTTCCGAATGACGCATATACCGGGATGCATTACCAGGATGGTCTATCGATATCTTCCCCTCTGCATAAGGCGCACGGTTCCAGGACTGCGCTAGAGACAGTGAAATTTCGTGAACGTTCGGGGCACGTACCGCAGTCCTACGCAACTGACAGGGTTTTAAAAAAACGAATAATATAGTTTGCGTGCAGGTTTAGCATTGGCTGATAGAGTAGATTGAGTAAACATAATTAATTGTGCTTTTACCATAACAAAGTACGAACAGGGGTGCGCACGTTTCAAAAGACTAGATTCCGATAGCAAAAGATTAAGCACGAACGCCCAAGTAACACCGCAGAGTGAACGCTTTGTCACCCGCGGCGCGAAGACGTCTCAACTGGCAGGTCGTCGTTTCGCGAACTAACCAGGAGCGAAAAGTCCGTGCTATCTTTCGAAACTGGCTTACCTACGTGCACTCTCGTCTCGTACACTTAAGTCGTTGAGAAAATAGATTCGCACGGGCGCAAAGTTACCTCCTAGCTTCTACAGCAATCACCGTTTCGGTACATGCAAAAGACAGAATTAGGCGACGTAGAAAGAAGGCGAAAAAAATAAACAAAACAGTCGCGCGAATTACCGTGTACTGATGCAGCCAGCAGGAGCAATATTTCATCGCTCGAGCTTCCAACAGGGCCGAAAAAAAGAACCGCCCGTCTCTGAAACCGAGATACGAAGGTCGTAAAGGCTCCTTTTCCAGAGTTTCTTTGCTTTTACGTGGGCGCCCGGGCGATGGGAGAAGACTGAAATGAAGTAGGCGTTGTAGAGTCCTTCGGTGATTAATAGTGCCCAGTATCATTTGCATCATTCGCGAAAACGGGCGTAGCGCCGAACGAGGAGACAGAGAAAGAAGGGGGGGGGGGGGGTTGCGAAAGAGAAAAAAAAGCCATTTGCTAGCGAATACACAATATCGTGTTCTCCACCGGAGACCTCCACCTATTGATGGTTCTTAAGGGACGCGGGAGAGATATATGGCGCCTGGAGGAGTGCGGCATAATGCGGTCTCTGGTGTTTGGCACACGCTGAACGACTGAAAGCTGAGCATGCAGTGGGAAGGGAAAGAGATGTAGAAGAAGAAAAAAAAGGAAAATCAGGCTATTCTCGATGTAAATGCAGTAATGACAAATAGGTTTGGAAAGGCGCGAGACGCGTATTGAAGGAATGCTAGGGTCGTTACTCACTGAGGCGATGAGTTTTCAGTCGATTTCTAATGAAAAATTAATGCCAGCGCACTTGCTGTCTGCATAGCACAATGGTTCCTCTTGCGCCACCTCGTTTACTTTGCATAGCGGCCTTCCTAGCGAAGCTCGCGTACTACTTTTGAGGCACGATACCGAGCTTATACAGCACAAAGAAATGACGATATCTCGTTTCCATGGCAACTGGGATGTCAACATTTCGTTTCATAAAAGGCAAGGATTACCATCAGAAACAACTTAATTATCTCTGAAATTATTATTATTATTATTTTAAGACTCGAAACCCGAACGGCCTAACTGCGTCCTTTCATTGCGGTGGGGATAACTGGACCATAACGTAGCCTTCCCCCCCTCCCCTCCCTGCGCCTTCAGTATCGTACGCTCTTAAGGAGAACATCAATTCGCTTATTATTTCGCCATCTTTTACAGAACGGATAACTCACGAACTATATAGCACACTACTTCTTTCTTTAAGCACGGGTGCGTTGCTTACCACATCTTATCGGCCACATTTGACCGACAAAGTTGAAGAAATGATGCAGCTATGCGGGCTGTAGTATCATCAAGGTACCAGAGACAATAGAGCTCGTATAGACGATAGTATACTACAGGGTGTGTGTGTGTGTGCCCCCCTATTCGAGAGCCAACGGAGCTTGCGAGAAGGAGGGATCTCTTATTAAATAAAACGAGGGAATTACTGGCACGTATACGCCGCAACGCCGGGCGCGGCGGCCACTTCCAGCGCGATTCGGGCGGCAAGGGTTCTTCCCTGTAACAACGGGCGTTTGGCTCCGCGCTATCAGTCGAGCCATTCTTCTCGGCGAGAAGAAGACGTCTCCGCGCGGAGCCCGCTTCTCACGCGCGGGAGCCATGCCGACCCTACCGCGAGGACGACGACGCTTCTCGTGGAGAGAGCTTCCCGCTCTTTAATACCGGCGAGACGCGCTGGATCGAAGGAGCTCGGAATGGCAGGGAATTATAAACGCGGGCGAGCTAAGCAGCAGCAGGTGGCGGTGGTGGTGAGGAGGTGCGTGTTGGTAAGAATACTTATGCGCGGCGAGTTTACTTACTTATGAGCCGAGGAGCTCCATAGAGCACGGCGCCCGAACCCGGAAAGCGTC
The DNA here is from genome assembly GCF_038994185.2 of Dermacentor albipictus. Classification (NCBI taxonomy): domain Eukaryota; kingdom Metazoa; phylum Arthropoda; class Arachnida; order Ixodida; family Ixodidae; genus Dermacentor; species Dermacentor albipictus. The sequence goes on from NC_091822.1 coordinate 174,405,887, forward strand.
GAACTTTTCAGAGAGGTGCCAGATTGCGATCGAACGACGACGCCTCGAGAAGGGTCGAGCAGAGAGCCGCGGACGGGACCGAATTCAGTGTGTGGAGTATTAATTACGGAGCATTAATCACCGCCCTAATTGGCACCTCCAGCGCTCCTCCGGAGCCACCGTGAACGCTGCACGCATGCATGCGCGCTATGAGACGAAGCAAAAGCGGTCCCGGGAACAAAGGGGAACCGAGGTGACACCGTTTTGTTTGTTTGTTTGTGCTTGTCTTGTGCGCGCAGGACGACGGCCGACCCTTCATGCTCGCCCCGGCTGCTCTTTTCCCTCGTGACTCGGCTGAGGCACAAAGGCGGTCATCGACTTCCTGGGTGCTCGACCACGCGGTCCTGCTCGTGCTGTATTATCTCGCCGGCATTTCTGGCTCCTGTTATTTTGTTTTCGTTCGCTCGCGATGGGTGCCCTCAAGATACCTCTTTGGGATCGTTGTTTACGCTCCTGGTCGTTGCTTACGTTGCGTTAACTTTAGTTAGAGGCTAGGTTGCACGCGGCGGATAAGCCTTATTTATTCGACAAGACCAGGCCGCGTTTAGTACCATTCATGGCGGCCCCGGCCAACCAACAAGAGCAACTGCGTGCCGTACTTCCTTGCTCCTTTGGCACTGCTTGCGATAGTATGGCTACCGGTTTGTTCAGTCAGTCGTTGTTTCACTCGAGCGGATACACGCCCTTAATTCTGATGGATCAATCGATTGAAACCCTCTCACCCCCGCCTTTCCCCTTCCACTGATCTAATCACTTGACGTTCACTCACTCACTCACTCACTCACTCACTCACTCACTCACTCACTCACTCACTCACTCACTCACTCACTCACTCACTCACTCACTCACTCACTCACTCACTCACTCACTCACTCACTCACCTGAGTGAATGATGAGTCATCCAATGAGTCACCAAACGACGCGTCTTTTCTGCTCCTTCCAGTGTACGTGAATTCAAATCTAAGACAAACACCCTATAGATCCCTTTATGGAAGTTGGTTCTCTTGGAGCTCGCCAGTACTCCTTACACACACGTTCTGCAGGCGTCAGCTCCATTCGACTTCTATATGGACGGCACTGCAGGAGCATCGCCCACAGCAGCCGCGAACCTCTGGCACCTACAGCACAGCAACAGTTCGTGCGTGCGTGCGGGCGGGCGCGCGCGCGCGCGCGTGTGTGTGTGTGTGTGTGTGTGTGTGTGTGTGTGTGTGTGTGTGTGTGCGTGTGTGTGTGTGTGTGTGGTTTTTTTATTTTCCTTTATCCTTCTCTCTCTCACCTATCGCATCCCTTTGCCCCTATCCCAGCACAGGGTAGCCAACCGGAGATAATCTCTGGTTAGCCTCCCAGTCTTTACTTTGCCTCTCTCTCTCTCTTTCTCTCTCTCTCTCTCTCTCTCTCTATATATATATATATATATATATATATATATATATATATATACACACAGCTCAGCAGGCGCGTCCAGGCCATTGCTGTGCTTTATGCAAACCTGCTGGTGACCTGGCGTCAACGCGAACCTTTTTCAGCTTCATTTATTAGGTTCACCACTCCCAACGGGTAAAAAAAGAAAAAAAAGGAACAGGAGAACGTTGCTGAGACCGAAACTGTCGAGGAACAGGAAATGTTAAAAAAAAAAGAGAGGGGGGGGGATGATGTGGGGGCGGGGTTTAGATAACAAAGCACACATACAGACAAGTGCTCTGCGAAGAGTAGACCCGTAATACACGTACGTTGTATGGAGGCAAGAACAATTATCGCAACGCTGTGAAATGAACGGAAAGAAAAGAAGACATGAAAAAGAGAAAAAGCTCGCCAGCGGAGTGGGCGCGACCAAATGCAAAAACCCTTATCACAAAGGGTAATAAACGTTTCCGCCTCCTTCCGAAAAAAAAAGAAAAGAAGAAAAAGAAAAGGCCTCTTCGACTTGGGAGACGTACTCGACCCTTGAGAGCGAAGCAAAGCGCAAGGTAAAAATAAGGCGAGGAAGGGTTCGCGGATGCTCCAGCGTGACGAAAAGAGGGTTCAAACGTGCATTAGTCGGCGAGCTAGAAGGAACGCAGAAATTAGGCGCCGCGGCGGCGGCGTATTAACATAAATGGAAAGAAAAACGGAGAAAACGGAGCAGTAAATGAAGAAAAAAAAGAGAAACGCCCGAGTAGCTAATGAAGGCGTACGCGAGCACAAAGCAAGTGATGAGAAACTGCATATATTGCATGCGGCCTACGAGAGATAAAAAAAACGCCTCCTAAAGCGAGAAAAGGGCACGATAATAAAAGATAAGGAGCAGGTTTTCTTTTTTTCTTTCTTTCTTCTTTTTTGTTTGTTTGTTTGTTTGTCGGGCGAGAGATACGGCGGCGCGAGGCCGCGGTCGGGCCCCTCGCAAGCCGAGTACACCACGTCATATCCGGCTTGTTAGAAAACAAAAAAAGTAAACAAAACAAACACGTCGAAACGCAGCAACACATGGGAGGGAGAGACCATAGCATTCTCTGGGTTCGCTCGCGCCATTTGCAGGTTAAACGTCGGCGCGCTCTCGAAAGCTCGGAATCGCGCCATCTTGAAGGAGTCAAAAACGCAGGCCGCGATGTGGGATGGCCCGTTGCCGTTGGCCGCCCACATTCAACCAGGCGGGGGGGGGGGGGGGGGGGGAGTGAGCGAAGAGCGAGATGCATGGGCCGGCCAGCAAAGAGCATGGGTGGGGATCCAATAATTTGGCGCAATTACACGGCAGGCGCGATATGAGTGGTCGGCTGGAATACGACGGCTCGCGCGAGCGCTATACCGCGCCTTGCGGGAAACGCGCCAGCGCCGAGTTTGTACGCACACACACACACGTACACACACGCACGGCATGTATGTCAGATAGAGCGAACGCGCTCGCTACACGTGTAGCACGTATCCGTCGACACCAGGCACCGCGGTGTCGCTTCGCGCCTATGTGGCCGATGGGCGCGCCGAACCGTTGGACGATCGAGCAAGAAGGAACTCTACTACGAGGCGTGGTACAAGCGTGCCTACACGTGCGTTGTACATGTGTGTGTACACGGACCGAGTGGCGCTGGTGGTCGTCGGCACGCGGTGGGGCCTCCCGCGCCGAATGCGGGGCCGGCCGCCGGGGAAGCGTCGAGATCGCTCGAGATATACAACGTGCCATTCGAGAGCGACAGTATAGAACCCGCGCGAGGCCCTTCTCCCTGATACGTGCACACGGGCCGAATGTATGCGCGCGCGTGCCGGCGGCTGGGAAATAAATCAGAATAATAGAAAAAGAAAAGGACAAGAAAACGAAACGAGGAACGCGCGGATCGCGCCGGAATGCGGGCGGTTTCGGGCATACCGTGAGGGGCTTCTGCGCGTTGGTGCGACGAAATTGGAAACGGGGCTGCCAAACGGAAACGGCCCACAAGTTTCGCAATTTCTAGCTGAAACAAACCACAAAACAAGAGAAAAACAAAGAAAGAACAGAAAAAGGCCTTTCTTAATTGCAAAATTATACAAGGCACCAGTAAGAACAAAACTTGGCCCTATTGGAGAGCTTTAAACAGAGAGTTTTAGTTTAGGGGACGCAAGCGGCTTGCGTACGCAAGAGCTAGGGGCGACGGCACTGCGCATGCGCAGACGCTGACGTAGCAGTCTGCGCATGCGCAGTACCGTCGCCCCTAGTTCTTGCGTCCCCTAAACTAAAGCTATCTCATGTTGCATGCCCGAAGTTAGGGGACGCAAACCGCCGAGCTAACAAAAATAGCACAAATGGCCTACAATTAAGCTTGGGTGTTGAGTTTGCAAAGCCGCTTGGGTGCGGTATTTCTAAGATTGCCCATTGACAAAAAAGGTTCTTACGATAGAGCTGTTCTAAACAATACACGTCAGCCAATCGCGACGTTAGACAAATCTGCTATAGCGAATGCGGGCGGCCAAAGGCAAACGGCACTGACAACAGAAAAACTATGTGGATTCGTTCCCCGTACCCACTAATATAGAACGTAAAATTAAGTTTCAAATATATACATATTATCTGGCGCTGTCACACTCGTGGAGAAAGCTTAATCTCGTTGTAATAGTTGAGTCCGCAACAAAGCACAAAAAAGAAGTACAGAGGCAAGAATAAAAACGACGTCAGACGAAAGCATACACAATTTCACTGTCACATGAGAAAGTCATCCTAACGATGCAGTGAGATAAAAAATACACATCGCGAGGATTGTACACCAGTATTCACAAAGCACTAATCGGGTCATTGTCAAGGGTGAAAAGAAAAAAAAAAAGATCGTATTGCTTTAAAAGCTTCTATTTTGTTAATAGCAACAGGACCAGGGCCTAAGCGTTTCTGTTAGCAGTCAGTTTAATTTAGTCATTTATAAAGCATGAAAAAAGGGGAATGACATTATCAACCTATCCTGAAGAACAAACTGAAGGATTCGCCAATTATGATATTTATGCCGCGGGACGAACTACCAGAAGATAAGAAAGATTGTCTCATTTCTATCTTCTCTACATACTGACGCGGTTAATTAACGTAACGCCATGCTAAACGCGAAAATAGGACTGATTTATGGGTTTAGGGGCACAAGTAAACGTGCTAGCAAACAAGTAAAAGCATGCAAAAGTAAATGTGTGCGTAGGACGTTCACAGATGAAATTTAGTTGCGAGTTGCTTCTTCCAGAAGTTCGGCCTGTTGATGCATAGATGCGCACACAAGTAGGTTGTTGCTAATTCAGCAGAAAGAAAGCGCCTATAATAATTATGTCAAATAAAAAAAAAGTTATATATTAGCGGATTCGTAGCGAATTGCGACGACAAACAAAGAATTTAAAACTAAAAAGAATGATGTTGCGATACTAATGGCTTAGTCTTCTAATAAAATGCATTCAGGAAAGAGAAGGGCTGCTGACTTAATTAAGATTTTTCGTACAACAGGAAAGCCAGTGATTCTCTTTATTTTTTTTTAATTTAATGGCGCTATTTTCTCCACTAATTCCGCTATCACTCGATCAGGGTCTCGGGGAGCCGCGAGATAACCGCGCAACGTCGTCTGGAAAGGGAGAGGGTGCGTTCGCCCGAAAGCACTTTCGAAGATCTCATTTTACAAACTAATTTAGATGTTCTTAATTGCGACCGCAGGGAGGCACACACGGGGCAAAGCGCGAAAGAAAAATGGGCCCCAAGATATGAGAGGGCTGTCTTGTCCACAACGGCTTGGCTCGGATTACGGACGCCTGCCTCATCATTGCCGCAGCCGCTATCGGGCTCGCCGTCCCTTTCGCGCTTTCCTCTCTGTTGCTATTTTTAGATCCACCCTGGCTTGTAAAACCGCTTCGTATTTGGACTTTTGGATAAAAGGCAGCCGCCTTACCTCAAACATGTCCCCCGCTCTTGCGTCTTTTCCTGGCTTACCAAGTCGCCGCTCGCAGTAAACGTGGTCATTTCGCTATTCCACAAACGTTGTTCGCTAATACTGCTCAAGTTATTTTTTGTTTCCCTCTTCAGTACCCCTTAGCAGCAGTGCAATAGAGATAAGAGACTTCGGGAAGACGTAATTCATGTCGCCAGTGTAATAAACTGTTCGATCATCACTGATGTGTATACTTATAGGATCCCTAACCAAAGGTCACTACTTCTGCCGCTAACCGGTTGCTTTGAGGCGCACTTTGCAGTTTACCCATTTCAAGCATGTCTCTGCTCGGAGCACATTCGCTTCTTAGCAAGTATATCTCAAAACAGTTTCGAGAAACCCCTCTGCAAACTTCCACCAAAACCTCAGAGAACCTCTTTCACAGGCAATGGTGAATGAATGTTGTTGAGTAAAGAAAAAGAAAAGAGAACATAAAAGAAAGCGAGTACTCCATATATGAGCGAAGTAGCAACTAAAAGAAGGCTGAGCGCCGACAATTAGCAGTCAGACGCTGAGAGACTTCATCCTGCCGCATATAAGCGTATCATGCCCAAAGCTACATGCGCACGCACGCGCTCGCATGCCCTCGTGACAGCGTCAATCGAGCCGATCAAGCAATCAACTACATTCTCGTGCACCCAAACACGGCAGCCGCGCTGCTCCATCAATTGTTGACTCACTGCGTAAGCGTGCTCGGTTCAGGCCAGCGCTGTTCTCGATTCGTGGGAACCGCAGGCAATGGCTATACGCGAGCGCCATGGAGAACCCCCCCCCCCCCCCCCCCCCCCACGCCCCAGCGTCTGCAACGACTTGGCCTACGGAAGCTACATACACGGGCAAAAAGAAAAGCCGAGGGCTGTCGAGATGGGGCGAGGGTGTTCGCATCGCGATTGCTCCTCCGCAGACACCGGCTACGCAGGGACGAGAAAGGGCGAAAGGAGGCACGTTTTAAACATATCGTGCGCTAAACCAAACGTAAACCGAGCGAGAGAATAATAGCCAGTTAGCGACCGTTCGCAGTAAACAATGGCTCCCTAGCAGCCATATGAAGCCAACCGACAATTGTCTGTTGGCTGCATATGGTATGTGGCTGTACCAAAAAAAAAATAATTAAAAAAACAAGAGAAAAACCGCGCCCCTCGTTTTCTCTTCTCGTTCACTGGTGACCACTGTACGTCAGACGTCTGTAGAACATTCTCTCGATGACGCTCGAATATATGCTGGGAAGAGATATGTGTACGTTGCAGATACTCTAAAAGCCACCACAGTGCTATGTGATTGCGTAAGAATCTTTTTATACGTATGCGCGGTTGCAGACAGTATACTGACCTTACTTTATGCTAGGTTGGCAACATTGTAGTGCTCGCTATAACTAAGACTGACCTCCACGTTTTTCCTTCGTAATAAACGCCTCTTTCTCTTTCCACTGCTGCCTTTTTCTGCTTTCTTTTTTAAACACGTCCTTTTAAAAGTTTCTTCGTTCGTCATCTTCATTCGGTAAGAGATAGCTAGTGGGACCACCAAGTAATGTTGAACGTTAACGAAAGATATCGCGACTAGGAATTAAGGAAGAGAGAGAGAAATAGAAGAAAGGAGAGGCAGGGAGGTAAACCATACGCACTTCCGGTTTGCTACCCTACACTGGGGAAAGATGTGTGGGGACTAGGAATTAAGAGAACAAAACTACAGTATGCCAATGCGCATTTGGCAACGAATAATGTCGACGCTTTGCAGTAATTCCGCCCTTTGCCTTTGCCTACGAATTCCAGACGTAAAACAATATGCATCAACATTTCTCGCGAGTTAGTCTACCACATGTTTGTGCTGCGACTTACTTCCTAATATCACGTTTCAGCTCCGCTCTGCTTTGCCAGTTGAGCATAAACAGATCCTCGGAGCAAGTTTTAAGCCCCGGCGGTTTCTGCCGCCACTAGAAGAGAGATGACATGATGCTGAACCAGGCGCAGGAGAGGGCAGAAACAATTCGCCTGTCAGGCAAAGCCATTTGCGTCGTCTGGCAGCGACGGGAAGTGTAAACCAAAGTCCAGAACCTAACGTAAACCAAACAAACTATGTCAGTCAGCGCGTCAGGAACACGGAGAGTTTGCATGGGGAGTTTACATTAGTGGGCCGCTTTATGTCTTGTTTTTTAAGCCTTCGACGAAGGGCCTTACGCTTCATGGAAAACGAGCTGCAAGAGCTGATAACACCCCGTTAGGCTTAGAAAAGCGTATTCCCGAAATGCTTACGCAATATAGGAACCGCAGCGCGATCCGGTTCTAACCAATTCGAAGGAGTATGTGAGAATCATTCTGAAAGCTTACCGAAACGAATCCCTTCTCAGAGTAGCGAGACAACGCATTCATAAAACATGCTGTTCGCGTCTTTCCTTTCTTCTGTTATTATCTTAAGCGTATCGGTTTCCCTTGTTAGGCCGTTCACGATAATGTACGAAAACGGCCCGGAGCGCCATTACAGATGCCAACGATATTCGTAGTGGGCGCCAGACTACATGGCAACACCAAAAATCGACACGCGCAGCCCGAAATAACAACAAAGCCATTCGCAAAGGCCATCTGGTCTGCATGCACGAGAAAAACGCCCTGCCGGGTAGAGGATCACGTGGATTACAGACACGGACACTTTGCTTGCAGGACGCTTTAACAAGGCGCCGTGACAACGATGTAGGATAAGTGCTGATATCTCCGAGGCGCTATTAACTAGCCTACAGCGGATCACTTTCCTTCCGTCGCACTCGAGCATGACAGGTGGTCAAACGCTGGGTGTTTTCCGAAACAGAGAACCGGCTCCTTCACCGGGGCGCTAAAGAATGCGTAAACCACCTGGGAGACCGCGGACAGCACCGGATGTGTCAGCGGCTCGCTGCAGACGCTTGGCAGATGCGAACCGACCACCGCAACTTGGCGGGTGGGGCGCTGGGAAGCAAGGAGGGAGCAAGAAAACAAGCGTCACAAGCGGACGTTGTGGGCCGTGGCGTCAGGGCAATAACGCGGCTTCGAAATTATCTTCGTTGCTGCGACGGGTGAGACAGAGTTGCTTTCTTTATCGCCTCGTCCGTGGGTTGCCTTAACCACTTCGCCCCGTATGCGCCTCAATTTCCATAGTTTTGCGTCACTTCGAATTTTCGCGTATAAGCGAAGGCATTAGTGCCGACCGTAAACAGCAAAACCAGTTTAGGTCGTGCGATGCCGACGCCGCATATAATTTTCAACGGACGCATGCCTTGCCAGCTATAGGGAACTCGTGAGACAACGTCTCTCACAATCACGGGGGAGGTCACAACGAGCTAACGCGGAATAGTTTCGATGTTGCAAATTCAAGGCCCATCATAAAGAAAGCTCAAGGCGAAAATGCTACAGTAGCACCGCTGCCAAAGTGCATCATACAAGTTACAGAACACTATAAATAAATGAAGAGAAAGGGAACCGTAGCGAAACATCCACAATTAATCCCCGTCGTCGAAAACAAGTGCCTTCGAATAAAGATGTTTCGCCCTGCCTGGTAACCTCGTAACAACAATATAGCAGCAAAAGAATGACAAAATGCGTCGGTTAGCCGCCACCCGGGAAATGCACGCGGCCGTAACTTTTCCTCCGGTCTCAACGTGTCAAACATGTGAAAAAGAAACTCAATTCTCCGAGGCAGAGACAAATGTTCCCGACCACGCAATGGTTGCTAACGCGCGGGGAGGATGAAACGGAGCGAACCGGGGTACGCACACGAACGAGCTAAACAGAACCGACCCTCGAAAGACGGAGTAGGCGGCGACTCGTGTCTGAGAGGTAACACGAATATCGCTCGATCGGGCTGGGCATAAAGCATCTTGCTCAAACAGCACCAGTAGCATCACCAAGAGAAACGGAAATACGGCAGAAGACGCCGATTACGACCCGGCGCGGCGCTCCGTAGCTCGAGCTTCTTTTCTTTTCCTTTTCGTTTTCTTGTCCCGGTGCAACGCACTTCATTAACATTCATTCAGCGAAGGATGCGCGGTCTCGGACCGCGTCACACAAACATCGACGGTCGGAACAAGCAAGGCGGTACACCGCCCGCGCTACGCGAACGCGTGCTCGCGATTCCCGGGCGGTCACGTGATTTCCGCGCACGCTACACTGTCAAAGACGTCTTCGCTCGCCTCGGCCCAACCGGCGCACCCTTCTGTGATCTCTCCGTTTACCCTGTTATGCGCACGGGCCATACATACACGTATGGATGCCCGCATCGCAGAGATAAATGGCGTGCGGTGTGCGCGCACCTTACCGGTTCGTGAACAGAAGCTTGTCACGTTTATGCAAGTTCGCCGAACAAAAACTAACCCTTCTTTATTTGCTTAGTTTGTTGTCTGTTCTTCTTTCTCTTCTTCGCTTACGCACCTATCTGTTTATATCCACGTATGCAGGAATGGCAAGCGAGCAGGAAGTCGTCGCGAGTTGCTACCGAAACAGGCAGAAAAAGTCGTGAAGTTATCTATATACGACTGCGCTCTGCTAGCGAGCTGCTGGAGGTCGGATGCTCAGTACCGGGCTACTGCGGCCATATTCACGTTATAGGGCGGAGCGCAAAAAAAGTACGCTCGTGTACGGAGTTCCCAGTAGTCAAAAATATTGAGGCGTTATCTGCTACGGCGTCTGACGCAGCCGTGCAGCTATAGCGTAGGAACATAAAACCCTACCGTTTATCATCCCAGCAACTTACTCCCAAACAAAGAACACAAGCGGAAACTATTTATGCATAGCTTTTAAGAGCTTCTATGATGGCTCGAGTTCGGCGAGGTTGAACGACTGACCAGACACATTCCCTGTGGATATAAATAAATGAATGAATAAATAAATAAATAAATCCAGATTTCATGGTCTTGAAGGAAGACGCATAGCGCCACTCCGACGTCACGTCCCAATCTTTCCTGATGTCGCGCTAGAGTACTCGTTACGGCGATACCAGTTACGCAATGCACAACGAGTACTGGCAATCTTTACAGCCAAACTAATTTATTTTTCTATCTGTCTAGTCAAGTGAGCATATCTTGCATCGGGGCACTATACATTGATGTATATCGTTCCCAGTCATCTTATTACTATTGTGTGTGCGTGTGCACGCGTGCACAGCGCAAATACCGAAAGATTAGAGAATCGAGCAGCATGAAACGCATGCGCATGCCAGACAACGAAATGAATCTAGGCTGGTGGTAGTGCATGGGCATTCTTTAATATTTTAAGCCGGCTATTCGCCACTCATTCTACGGTTAACGCGATCGACCACGTGCTTGCATTAGTTGCGTGTCAAACAGAACAAAACGGCGTATTATGCGCTTGGAAGCCATGCTTGCTACCAGGTCGTCGAGCATGTAGTGAAAGCAAAGTATACAGAATAATCCTCCTCCTGCCCGTTCTTACTAGCACGTCGTGCTTCTGCCTTTCGTCACTTGCTTTCGGTGAACTGGGCTCGCGCTGGCGAACAAAAATTGACAGGTTGGCGCGGTCGACGCCGTGCAACATTAGAGAGCGGGTTTGCCAGAACACACCAATTAAACAAAAATGCAACTTTCGCAAGGCCCTCCACTATTCCCCCCTCGCCTTCAGTTCCTTGAACCGAGTAATGCTCATCAAAACGTTTATTTTAATTAAAACATTATTTGCGTAATCGAAAGATTACCGATCATTCGTCCAGTCGTGTCCACCTTCTGTCGACGAGGACGGTCATCTGGGTTTATAGCGGAAAATCACTGCTACTGTAAAGGTCAAAAGGGAGAAGCAGACGACAGTGTAAGACCAGAGTCGTGTAGTAGTACTCCTTTGGTACCGGAGTCGCGCGAGAGTGATGCATTTCCTGCAATGGCTGCGTCACGGGCTGCGTATGAGTCACTTGCAGTGGCGGACGCGAAGGCGGTAACGATTTTCCTGCTCCCCCCCCCCCCCCTCCAAGTGTCGCTTCCTGTTTTTGTTCTTTTTCTGTTAAGAAAGGTATACAGCGTAGTCGCCATATCGATGCGAGTCGCATCGGTCTGGTGTTGAAGCGTGTTTGGAGTTCTGGCATTATGTCAGCGCGTACTATGGAGCATGCACCAAACTCAAAACGCATGGCTTAGCCATTTTCCTCCACTCTTTTTTGGAGGCAAATATACGCTAAAAGTTTTCAAAGCTCGTTGGAAACGCCGAAAAGAGAGAGAGAGGTAAAACTAACGGAAATACAATGACGTTAACCAAGTGATATATCTGGTTAGCTGCTCGGTACTAGCGGAAGGGAAACTGTGCAGGAAAGATGAGAGAGAAAAGAAACAAAAAGGAAGAACGAAGGGAGGAATCAACCACGTAGAACTAGCAATTGTGGTGGCACTGCTAAACAAGTACGCGTCGAGTCGGCACATAACTTGCACACCGTGTCAGTGTCCCACGCACCGAAATACGACATCGCGCAGTGCACTGCGACACTCAGTCACAATTTGTCGCACTAAGAGACATAACACCGATACTAACACATATATAACCGAGTCAAGGTATACCTTGTGCTTTCTTTTTCATTGTTGGGTGAAGCAAGTGCTCGTTCCTCCTTTCTCAACGTTCAATCAAGTTCTCGATAAGTACACTTGCAAATAACTCCTACTGGCTTCGCCTGTAATAGCCAAGGCGAAGAAATGCTAGATCACGATCAAGCAATAAGAACGAGTGCTTTTTTAGATGCGGGTGTGATCGTGCCATAAGTGGAATATCTAGAGCATCTTGAAAGATAGCACAGACAAGATTTGGATTAATGATATAATTCCGGCAGACATCGCATCGCATCGCAACCCCCCCCCCCCCCCCCCCGTCAATTATATTCCCCTCGTTGCTCCCAGCTTTTGCAAATATGCAGTTAATTAACGTTACTCACCGCCGCCATGCCAAATTTTTTTCTGAAAACGAAAAAAAAGAAAGAAAAAGGAAACACGCGTTAGAAAGATCGACCTATAGGCGCCTGTATAGTGGTGCTTGTGTTAGTGTGTTCCTTCGAAACGTAATGAAGATGACGCCGGTGCAAAAGCAAATCGGAGATAAGAATCTCCCGCGAAACGGCCAATTGGCGGTAATTTTCGAGACGCAGCGGGAAGAAAAACAAGTCGAACGGCGGCTCTGGCCGCGCAACGCTTCGTGTGTATAGAGGCGGCATGATTGGGGTTGGAAGAGGCAAATTTTTCCTACCCAAGGCGACAGCTAGAGAAGCACACCGCGCATAGGTTAACATACTCGCAGGCTTCATCATCAAAGAGCAATGACGCGTGCTATTTGAAAAGCTTCATAGACCGGGAGGAATTTGGCTTCGCTTTTCCTGCATTACCTGCGCTCATTCCTCTGGAAAAAAGAGAAACGGCAAAACGACATTAAGAGCAGACAGGTGCAGAGGCCGAGCGTGAAAAATAAGGCAGCCCATGACTCTGACCATTCCGAACAAACAGGGGACGGACACTGCTTGCAAGAGCTAGAAGAGACGGCGTCGTCTGCTGCCGCCGCCGTCTGCTACAGCGCTGGAAAGCTCCATCAGTGTCGGCATCACAACTTTCATTATTTTTCTAATACCTCATCGCTTGTGGAAGTTACACCGAGTAGTGCTACTCCCTGCAAGAAGCTAAGGTGTGGCCGTGAAAAAAGCGAGGGGAGGGAGAGCTGAAAAGTTGAGGGGAAAAAAGAAACTAAACAAATAAATGTCGGTGTCCGAGGATCGTCGCCATTTTCTTTTCTTTTCTTCTGCGCCGTTTCTTCCAGGGTTCGGAACAAACGCGCGGAAAGCTTTTGATTAGCCTGGGCTCCATCTTTATTCGACAGCATCTTGTTTTCTGTTTCCTGCCGTCCACGAGGTGGCGTACGCGGTAAAAGGCACCGAAGATTGCTTGAAGAGGGCAAGGCGGCCGCTTGTTCGATCATTTTTTCAGCCTTTCCGCTTATTAATCCCGAGAAAGAGAGACGCCGTTCCTTTCTTTTTTTTTCTTGCTCTCGTCATTACACCGGTCGTTTTTCTTTGTTTTGTTTCTTTCCTTTAGTGTGTCTTGTATTTATGATTTCTCTTTACTTCTTTTTTTCTTTTTTGCGCGCCATCTAACTCCTGTACGTCGCGTTTCTAAAGTGGGGCCGGTGCCGCGCAGACGTACGCGCGACTTCGGCTCAGAAAATTGGGAGGCCTTCCAACTTAATTACTTTTTTCTCCCTCCCGTTTGCCGCGCTGTCGCGTTGCGACGCCGTCCTCCGATATCAGCGTGAGGCGATCGCTCGTAAGAGCAAAAGAAAACTGAGAGACCCCCATTTTTTTCCCCTTTAAAGGATAAAAAAAGATATCAAGAGGCAAATGCAATCTGCTGTCTCGCCCGCGTTTTACAAGCACGCCGGAGAGGAACCGCGTGCGTAAAGGAAGAACGCAGAGAAAAAAAAAGAAGACGGAAATAAAAAAAAAAGGAAGGGACTCATGCATACAGAAAATGCGTACATGTACGTGTATACTCTATTGAAGGACAAGCGATAACGCGAAATTTTCCACGAATCCCAGACAGGCAGAACAGAAAGAAAGAGGGGGGGAAAAAATGAAAGAATGCACCCCGGCCAAAGCATCAGTGCGCGGAATGTTGGTTATTAGCGACGACTAGATAGAGAGCAAAATTAGTCAAGCGGACCAGAGCTTTCAGTGGACTGTTTTTAAAAGAATTCCACGGGCGAAGAGTTAACGTCGAGAGGGGAAAAGAAAAACAAAATGTGCCAAAAAAAAGCGTACGTGATCCATTTTTATGCAGATTAGAAAGAGACGGTTGTATGACTGTTGGATCAGCAATATGACCTCCTCACAAAATGGAGCTTCGCTTCACAAAGCGTTTGACGGGCAATATTTCATGGAGAGACGAGGCGCAGTTCACTAACGAGAAAAAAAATAACTTTTTTTTAGTTAAGCGAGCGTCAGTATTCCAGCCTAACTTCGCCGCCGCCGACAGATCTAGCCACGGTTCTTCGGGTGCGCTCTGTTTTAAAACCAGACTGCGTTCGTAATGGTCAATTTGCTGGAGCGCGCGCCTGCAAGCCAACGGGGGCATTTCCATCAACCAAAACGACAAGCTCGTTCTCTAATTTGCAACAGTTACGATCACTAGTACGAGTACTTGCTAACGCGTTTGATTATTTTTTCTTCCAGTTGGCCCCTCCACGGTCTCTGTAAGGCATTCCACAGGCCACCTGGCGTCCATGTTAAAAGCGCATCCAGCAGAAGATATATGACAAAGGGGAATATTGCTATACAAGGGAAATCTTCGAACCATGTAAAGTAGTTAGCGCAAGAGTTTTGATTAAATAATCCCCCTTGCTAGGAGAAGCAACAGGTTCATATTCATACACACACAAAAAAATTCTTACCCCATAGAACTGTTCCTATAGGAACACAGATTCCAAGCAAACATGATTTCGAACGCGCTGTTAGCGATAGCGGCCGGCCAATGGCAGACAACTCTTACGAAAGAGAAGCTTTGTGAGTTCGGCTCCGGTACAGTCTGAGCCGGTACGTAATCGACACGAAAGCATCGAAAGAACGCTGCCAGATTTCGCAGCTTTGTCGCATGCACGATAACGCGCGTCTCAGCCGACTTTTAGACATTGTTGCAAACCTGGCGGCGGCAACGCACAATTCCGTTGCAGCCGTCAGTCTTCCGTCCCTCGTTCGAGGCCTCGCTAACGGCCAAGGCCCAACGTCATGCCGCCAGTCCCGGAGTCACGCGGGCGGCAAAGTTTTCCAGCACTCCTTTCATCGCGGGTTGCTCCCTTGTTTCTCGCGCTCGCACCGATCGAGCAGATTGACGGTTTTGGGGAACGAAAGCCGCCCGTATGCCTTCTGAACCTCGCAGCAAGAACAAAAACTCGCACTCGACGGCAACGGCCACGACCACCAGCAGCAGTGGCAAGCAGGAGCAGAGAGCCATACCATGGCGAGCATCAATTGTATACGCCGCCGCTTCGCGTCGCATTATTATCCGGGGGGGCACCACGACCCACCGCGACGAAGACAACGCGTGAAGCGCTTTCGGCCAGGCGCAGCATAGTAGCAAGAGCTTGGTGGCGCAAGCCACCGCCCCGTTCCAAAGGGGACGCTCATAACATCCATCCATCCATTATAGCCGTAGAAGAAGCTCGCAGCGCTGCTCGTCCACTTCGGCTTTGCTACAATGCATCCCCTGTTGTGTGTTTCTTCTTCTACTTCTTTCTTCCTGGCACCCTTGTGTAGGACCTTCTGTGCCGCCGCGTTCCCGAGAAGCTCGGGAGAGGGCGAAGCGGACGGTGGCAGAGACAGAGGTGTCACGGCAACGCTTCGCTGCGCGATCCGCTCGAGACGTGCGTGCGTTACTGCAAAAGCGGGACGCGATGGAGGCGTACGGACATCTTAGGATGGAGAGAAGATGAAAGAAAAAAAGAAGGTGAAAAAGACCAACGGGCCGCGGACCGGTATGCGCGGCGCAAGGGGCTCGTGGCACCCGGCTGGCGGAGTCTCGAGCTGGACGGTCGTCGTTGTGACCCAAATAAGCGTGCGAAAAAAAGGTGAGGTGACCGTTTGCGAGGACAAGCGGGATGCCCGCGTGCATAGAGAGAGAGAGAGAGAGAGAGAGAGAGAGAGAGAGAGAGAGAGGGGACGAAACAATGTAATAATAACAAAACGAAACACGACGGCGTGTCTATAACAGTGAGCGGAGACTGAATGCGCTGGGCGGTAGCGGCGGCGGAGTTGCGGAGGTGTCAGTAGCGTTAATGGTGTATCAGTGGAAAACGGAAACAGACCACGCCGGCGACAGTGAGCGGGTGTCGCCTCGACATAGAGAGTCGTCGTGACCGATGAGAGAACTATGGACCAGCTGGGCGATTCTCAGCTCGGCTCCAGTCGCGATCGGAATGCCCGAATGGAAAGCCTTTCGCTGGGCGTTCTTATAAGAAGCTGCGCGAGATCGTCGACATTAGGCATGGTACATGCGACTGACACAGAAGAACAGAGAGAAGGATCGAGCATTAGTAGGCAGTTAAGTGATGGCAAACAGTAGTTACATATGCATATATTTAAACGGCTGCTTCACATCGCATGAGGCGTGCTGGCTACAGTTCTGGCAATGCCCGCCCCAGCGCCCGCTCCCCTCCACCTCTTCCATTTTAAATAGAAACGTGCACAGCGCACTTTGTCTACACGGCTATTCCAATGAGGACGAACCGATTGCCTAGTTCTACGTTCCTTGTCTTCGCACGGTACGAGTCGCCTTTGCCTGGCACGGTATAGTTACTTCAGTTCACAAAATGAAAGCGCATTCTCTGGGCTAGAGAACGGGCAGTTGGGACTGACGCGTTCTTGAGTAAGGAGCGCGGTGCAAGAACAAGCGAGATGGGGCCAGTAGAAAAATTCGGATCACCTTTGAGGAATGAATATGTTGCGCGCCGCCGGACAAAGCTCCGATTTTAGAACGGCCGGGAGCGGGCGATAGCAGCTGTTCCCAGTAGCGAGAGTTCAAAGAGGCATGCCGCCGATGCATGTAATTTAGCTCGTGGCAGTTAATTAAAGCCAGACAAACAAGCAGCGACGTCGCATGTCAAACACGGGCCCGGGACACAGTGGAACAACTGCTTCTCGTTTCGTTAGCGTTTCGCCATAATTCTAACTACCAGCTATACAGCGCAGCTATAGCGCTGTTCTGCATCGTGTGACAGTATTATGCACGAGCGAGGAACTTCGCTCAAACGCAGTTACGGTTTAAAGGCTCGGCAGGCAGTAGACAAATAAACGAGGATGCAGGGTAAGTCTGAACGGCTGTGCAAGAAAGAATCCCTGGAATCCTCGATGCGGGCTTCCAGTTGATGCACTCCTTGACAGAATCTCGAAATCGTAGCCCGACGGCGAGGAATTCGCCGTAGCGATCCAATTAGTGGTTTGAGATATTTCGCGGAAACAAAGCACGATTAAGTTTTAAGAGAGCCTACGTTTCCAGGAAGCAGAAATAGGGTTATATGGATAGCTGCTGGAAATGTAGTGTTTCCGGCTATGCCAACAATAACAAACTACAAGAAGAGACAGGCTTCCCCATTAGCTGTCGTGAAATGTTGTATAGCGAAATGACAGTCATTCGAAGGTACTCTGAATGAGCTAGAAGCCTTGCGTTCGTCCCGAGGCCGAGACTTTCGTTTATCCTCTCGTCACCCCTTCATTTAGTTAACTATATTTGTTTTTGATGAGGCTTGCGATATATTTGGAATCAATCAATCAATCAATCAATCAATCAATCAATCAATCAATCAATCAATCAATCAATCAATCAATCAATCAATCGATCAATCAATCAATCAATGGAAAACCTGCTGTCTTCAAAACAATCTTCAAACTTCGAAAGTATTCTTTCGATGCAAGGAGACTTATCGTGCCTCATTTGGTAGATATTTCCACAACGTTTTGTAGCTCATGGCACCTGCGGTCCTCAACAATAAAAATCATTGTTTCACGTGGTTGCATTATTTCTTTTTTCGTCCTTGGAGATCTTTCTTCCCTTCAATCCGGGTCTCGCAACGTACTTCTTACAGTATATGAGACAGCGACGTATACGCACACAACTCACGCAATCTTTAGTAATTTTTGGGTGGGTGCGCAGCCCCTACACAAAATGCAGCATGGTCAAGAGGTTAAAGCCCGACCGATTGTTCTTGGAATAGCGGCGGTTCTGTAGCAAAGATGCCCCTCCAAGAGCTCACAAGTTAGTCGTCCGAATGCCACAAACAACATTCCGAGAAAGGCTACAGAGAAAGGAAAGAAAGACGGCGAGAACTCGGCATTCGAAGACTTTCAGTGCAAGAGAAAAGAGAACCGAAGGACGCATCAACAAACGGGTGGCACCAAAAGAAGCGGCCGCCCCGTGCATGCAGGGGGGCCACCGAAAGCGACGGCGTGCCTCAGGCCCCGCCGCTAATGCACAGCGTCAGCGTTATTAACAACGAGAGCCCTCACAGAGACAGCGTCTGGTAAACATGCCTGCGGGAACGATCGAGCCACCGATATGATTAACGACGAGCCGCGAAAGAGACAGAAACACTGCGGAGGCCGGTCAATATGATTAAAAGAAAAAGGAGAAAAGGGTGAGTCTGTTACGCATGCCCCGCGTATATTAGTGCATAGCTGCAGCCTGGCCCCCCGTGGACACAATGAACGCCAACGCGAGGCGAGTGAAGCACGCTTTGTGCAGAAGGCGGCGCCACAGTGCGGAGGCTTCCGTGCTAACATGCGCGCGGCAAGCAAATGGGAGCAGCGAGGGAAGGATGAGAAATGATCGACGGGGAGGACCATTTGTTTTTTGACCGAAGTCGCGGAGCGCTGACGATGGGAGCACGACACCGTCTACAGTCGGTAACGCAGTTCGTCGCAGCGCCAGCGCACTCTCTTTCACTGAAGACCGTTTAGCTTATGGAGAGACCGTAGTTGGTGCCCGAAAATTAGGGACTGATTTCTCGAAACTTTCAGCATGCGATCACACCAACGCCGAATCTCTACAGATAGTCATCGGCAGAATTAAGTGTAGCGGTAGTATAGGAGAGCTGTAGGCCAATTTTATTAGTCAATTGCTTATGTATAGAGATTTCGGCAAGACTTTACAAACTTCTATCATCATCATCAGCAGCAGCAGCCTGGTTACGCCCACTGCAGGGCAAAGGCCTCTTCTATACTGCTCTAACAACCCTGGTCATGTAAACAAACTTCTATACAAAGCCACAAACCTACAGATCTATGAAGCGCAGGGCAAACTGTGATGCTAAAGACCCACAGCATAGCTGTAGACAGTCATAACTTGTGGCCAGAAAGGTATATGTAGGTTTTGCAAAGACAAACGGTAAGCTTTCACACAGGTGCAAACCACTTTAAAAGACCTCTGTGAGATATCCGTGAGACGTTTATGTACTGGCTATGGACACCTGAAATCTATTGCTGCTCGTGATTCGACGATGTGCATATGCACGCGCTGGAGAATTACGCTAGCCGCCTTGCCCATCTTTAATTGCAAGCAGACTGTCGATCGAACCCGGTATACCTCGTGGTCTGCAGCAGACGGCTAGCCACTAAGCATCAGCGGCGTGTAACGAGCCGGCATATAGTATCAAAATTGACGTCGGCGAGTCGATTTGGGAGAAAAGAGCACGTACTCGTGTTTCACAACGTTGCAGTGAAGTTTGCAGTTCGAGACCATGCAAAGCCAACTAGCCTATAACGTCGCGCTCTGTCACGTTTTAATTTTCAATCGAGTGAAGAAACAAAAATAAAAATAAATAAAGAGCAAGTCGACCATCTATAGATCCACGAAATTTGGCAGCCTTCCTGCACCAGCGGAATCCTCGCCCTGCTAGAAAAAGGTTGTGCAATTCTCTAGTTTTCCTTTGGATGGGCCTGCGAAGAGAGCGAGCGACATTATTGTATAGTATAGTACAGGTATGGTATACTGTACGGTATCGCTGACTAACAAATGAGAGTGAGCGAGCGAGAGTGAGGGAGACGCACAAATGGTTAGCGCAGCAACATGTTTGGCGAGGCTGCGCTACGTTTTTTTTTTTGTTTTCCTTACCGATACGACCGTGTTTGGAAACGCTCGTGCTGTCGTAAATTCTTCTCATTCGAGCAGATCCCAACACGATATACATAAATGAAATTCGCTTCATTTTCCGGCGTTGGGCCATGCTGATAAAAAACGGCTGTTTGTAAGGAAAAAAAAAAGAATGAAAGAGACCTTTCACTCATGATCCCTTTTTAGCCGATTAGTTATGGGGGGAAAAATAATGAAGAGTCCAATGAAATTTTAAGCCACAACGTTCAATTAACACAGAAATTCCGCAGAATGCTGGAACACAGAATGGCCATTTAAATGCTTACGAGCCAGAGAACCTATCAAAGCCACGTATAATTATTGTTCGTTGCGAAACATCAAATCGCTGCTGCATTCCTAAAAGAATGGAAGGACATAAAAGGTGAAGGCATTATAACAGGCTCTCAATGGATGCACTTGCCCGGCGAAGCTAAAGAAAGGCAGAGATTTAATTTCACCGTGCTTTCATGGCATCAAAATGGAAACTATACGAACGTAACTTTTAATAAGGCGGGAACTACGCGCTCCAATACTGCAGCCATTGAAGGCTTACGAATGCCGCGAGCTGGTATATGCGTTAATCCGAAAGATATCCTAGCGCATGGAAGACGACACGGCCTCCTTTTGTTTGGCAACTCGAATTACTGGGTTTTGTTCCGCGCTCTTTTATTATGTTTATTACTCCCAGAAAGAGAAGGCTTCCCATCTAAAACATTCAACGTTTTACTGCTCAGCGTTCTTTCTTCTTATTATTATAATTATTTTCTTTATTTAGCGCAGCATCCCTTTCCCATACGTACCCTCACCCTTAAACGCGAGACCCGTTTAATGAGTATTTCTCGCAGGCAAGCAGACAGTTACGGATTTACGACGATGGGAAATCGTTACACTTCAGCTGCTATCTCTTCGCGTTACTGCTAGACTTTTGTTCTTCAACACAAGCACCATACTCGCTTCCTTTTACGCTTTATCCTCCCACCTCCCTTTTTCTTTTCTTTCCTTTTATTTCTTTCGTGAGAACGCATTTTTGCCTCGTTTCCAGCGATGTCTTCATCCACCCGCATCTTCTCCGGACCGTAAATTATTTGCGCCGTAAAAATAAAATAATAATAACAAGAAACTCTCACACCATGCGCCGTCGTTACTAAAGAAGAAAATAAAAGAAAAAAAGACTTGCACGAGAGTGCCACATTTTTCTCCCTCACGCTTATTTCCTTCCTCGCTCTGGCTCAAGGGCTACATTCCTCGAAATATTTAAAACGGCGACGTCACTATCCTATCCCCCTCCGCACCTCCCATCTATTTCTTCCTTCCCTTCTCTCGTCTCACGGAAACGTTGTGAATCTTCGCGCCTTGAAAGAACAAAATCAGAAAGGAGAGAGAGAGAAGTGTTCGAAAATGAAGAAACCCAGAACACAAGAGAACTCCGCCGTGGCAGAGACAGTCGAGAAAGGGGGAGGACGCGGGAGTGAAGGATGCGACCACTGAAGCCGTAAAACAAACTTTAGACGATACGACACTTTGCTGCGCATCCTCGCGCCGTATCAAAATGCAAGAGAGAGAGAGAGATGGTGGGAGAGTGAAAAAAAAAAAGGCAAGACAAAACCGACAACTCCGAATAGCTCGAGTGATAGAGAAGGCAATCTAAGAGAGGAAGAAGCCTTCCGAGAGAAGGTGAGAGATTTTTTTTTTTTTCTGAGAACCAGATCAATATATATCGCTGCAGTCGCGTCGCGTCGCGTGTATGGCCTGGGGCGAAATAAATTTGTTCCCGCATTCGCGACGTTCGCTATAGCGAACGACTCCTCCCTTCCCCCCCCCCCCCCTCCGGCTCTCTCGTCATCCATCGTATATTATTTTAACAAGCCATGCGTAAATGGCTCTTTCTCTCTCCGCTGGCCTCCGCGTCATGATACTTCGCCCTGCCGCGCACTTAATTCTTTACTGTTTCCGTTGCTTTAAGCGAACGAACATTTCCGACTCGGGAATCCAGAATCAAGCGACATATACAGCAGACGCCAAGCAGACGTGTCTCTCCTGGCATTTCTTTTAAATTTCCGTCTCCTTAGTTTCTTTTTTTTTTTTCGAGCGTTCAAAAGCCACGTGCGCACGGTCTTTTCTGCGAGGACGTGGCAAGTGACACGGCAGGGAACGTTGGGACGTCGCTGAATAGATAATAATCCCAGCTGTGACTACTGAGACAAAACGGCCAGAAAACCTCTAAAGCGTCAGGTGCGCGGCTGGTTCTTGTGAAGAGATTTGTATTCAATGCAACTTCGACTTTCTTTCTTGACTTTTTGCGTTCGTGTGTGCGTGTGTGTTTGTGTGAAGCGCCCAATACGAAAATGCGGCTATCGGTACACCCTCGCCGCTTGTGGAGGTGACGCCCGAAAAAATATACAGAGACGTCATTCGCATCTCCGTTGTTTCTTCAGGAACGCAAGCACGCATGCCTTCAGGGGAAGTGCAGCACGCGGAGCTTGACATTCGGCTTCGCTATAAATGCAAGCACCACTGTGGAGGCTATAGACAGTGAACCCTTAGCCAATTAGAGAACCAATTATGATTTTGTGGAGCTGCTTAGGCGCCACTGTAACGCTTCGTCATTGGCTGGTGACAGTCTGCCAGGTAATCGATGTGGCAAGGGAGACGATACTCATACACGACGTCACATAGGCCGTGAATCTCCAGCAAAACTTCTGGGTGCATGAATTCGGCTCCTCATTAAACAGGCCTCGCCGTAGCTCCCAAATAACGCTGCACGTTACTGAGGAGGCTCGTAACGTACTATAAAAAGAACTAGGTCGATCGCAATTCCAGCTGAAAAAAAGAAACGTGACCTGCTGGTTAAGGCTGAATACCCGACGCAAACAAAATAAAGATCCGGCAGTTGAAGAGGAAAACAAGGTTGACATTATTGTGTAAACGATTCTTGTTGGGCGCTTCAGTTGAAGGGGAAGGCGTCCTTCAGCGTTAGACGCACAGTAAACGGCAGAGGAGAACAACGAGAGAAAGACAGAACCCCTTCCCACTTCGTGGAATTTGTTGCCGGCTACACGGTTCGTAAAATACTGCCTCTTCTGAACGCGGACCATTCTTTATTAACGAGGTGTCAGTAATTGAAAGAGACACGATCGGGAGTGAATGACAGCTGAAAGACAAGTCAGCTGCATTTGTATAACACGTTACCTCGCTTTATTCGTTTCGTGCTCCTGGTGGCTCAGTCGCGCGTCCGAATTATAATTCTGCGCGGCGGCCCATTTCGCAAGTCGTATGCATTCAGATTCCGAGGCGGAGCTTTTCAATACTAAATATTATCTCTCTCTGTCGGGTTGCGCAAGTCATGACAAACTGCGACTTGACTGAATGGGAGGTGTGGGCATCGAAAGAAACGTGTCAATGGGGTATAACAATGCGCGTTATAGCTATTATTATTATTTCTTTTTTTCTTTGCGAGTGCCGAATGTTTGCGCAGGCGAGCAGTACTACAGGCAACGCTTAAATTATATACGCCCTTTCCATACAGGTCGAGAACTTGAAACAAGATAGACGGGTATTCACTTGTGCAGAGCAGTATTCCACGCGTAGAGGCGTCAATATACCACGACACACAAAAGAAATCTATCAGCTTACAATTAATAATAAGTGAGTCGGCGCTCAACAAGCTCTCAATCGTAGGTTACTTAAATAAGAGAGAGAGAGAGAGAGAGAGAGAGAGAGCGGCCTTTAATGATAGGCAGAGATTTTAGCCGGCGTATAGACATCGCTGACATGCTACTCTGCGTGGGGAAGGGAATTAGGGAGAGAAACAGAGAATGAGACAGGCGAAAAAAAAGGAATAATTTTTTAAAAATTTGCCATTGAGTTTTCTGACTCATGGACAATGGCGCGCTATGATAAAGTCCTTCAGTGTATCTACAATGAGGTGACAGAATTCGCTGCGTGAGAGGTGCATGAAGGTGACAGAATAGAACTACAGTTTGTCGAGTTGACCAATGTTTTCTAAGTATGTGAATAAAAAGTTCATCGGATTGGATTTTTGCGAGTGTAGAGAGAGTAGACCGGACTTGAGGTGTCGCCCTGGTAAGTATATTGAGTCCACCCAAAACATCGTTGGAGAGAGAGAGAGAGACGAGGAGAGCGAACAGTAAAATGATCAGAAACGCAGCCAGAAAGAACGCTTCGACACGCTTGAGTCCTTCAAGCTTACACTTAATTGAACAATAAAGTCGCATTCCTCCATTCCGAAAGTCCTCTCGATACACCGTGCTTCGGCGTCAAATATGCCAACTCCGCATCAACGTCCGTCAAGCGGCCATCGAGAGCAAACACGACCGCGCCCGCCCGCCATTCGAGGCGTCGCCAGAGATAAAAATAGAAAAAGTAACGAAAAAGGAAAACGGCCTGAGGAGACTTGAAAAGAGACTCTCTATTGGTCTGCGGAGGTGAGGCTCTACCTTTGTAATGCACTGCAGCTTTGTGGAAGGCACATACCGCGTCAGCCAATCTGCAGAGAGAATGCATGCGGCAGTGCCTTTCGTCCTTTGACGTATTTCAAGAACAACGTCAACACGACGTCGACTGCCTTTGGAGAAGATTAAGCACACCGCCACTGCTATAGACAATCGACGTGAACACAAAAGCGCTTCGATGGGTGATCTACATCAGTAATGTCACAACTGAAACACAGCTCTTGGATTATATATATATATATATATATATATATATATATATATATATATATATATATATATATATATATATATATATATAATCATGCGTATGATTCGTCTCTCTTGCATCGCAGACAGCGCGCGGAGACGTAGTCGCCGTTGTGTTCTGCTCGTATGAAATCAATGCGTGTGTGTCCTCTTTTCTACAGCAATGCGGCACCGGAGTGGAATCTGTGCAGCTGACGTCAGTCTGACCATGCGGACGCACGTGATTCTAACGTCACTTGTCCTTCGACGCGTCAGGACGACAGCTGCTCAGTCTCGCGAACAGTCTCGAGCGCCAAAGCACAACCTGGTAGCTCGTACTCCAGTGTCACACTACTGCGAAAGCAAATACAAGATAGACCTTTCCAGTGCCCTTGATGAACAAGCAGTTTATAATCATTACGTGGGCGTACGAAAGCGAGTGAAATTGCCAGAAGCCTGCACTATTTTCTTCGCCGCAATATATAGTAAGTGGCCTCCAGCGTGCTTCGCAGCAGAGACCGTGCTGTGCGTGCACCAGCCTGACGTTCTGGGAGCCATATCAACGGAGGTTTCGCTATGTAGAAGCCGAAGCCGTTCCACTCGATGGGAAGAAGAGGTTCGGGCGTGAGGCAGGTCGGCGTATCTTCTTTGGGACCAGAAAGACACGGCCGGCACCGAGAGGCGGCAGAAAGGCCAGCGAGCGGGGAGCGGCCGCAAACGGACGCCGTCGTCTGGACAAACACAAACGCGCTCGGGCGTACAGGTGACCCTGTATATACATACTACAGCTTGCCACCGCGCCACCCGGGCAGGGCAGGAGCACGCGCGCCGAGCGAAGCGCCCTCTCTGCCGCCTCGCTCGGAGGAGGGCGGTTATTAAGCTTGACAGCGAAAACGTATTAATCAACGAAACGACGTTCGTTGTTACCGTATCACTGTTATTACCAACGCGGAGAGGCCAAGCGCAGAGGCTATCGGCCATCGGGCATCCTTCTTCGGCGCAAAAAGAGGCGCGCACGCTCCTCGACGAAGCGAGCACAGACGCACGAGTCGGCTGCAAAAAGACGTGCGCTGGTGCGTTTGTGTGTGTGCGAGCAGAGCTCTCACGTTCCTGGACGTTAGGGATTCGACGGAGGCACTGCGTACAACAACAGCGAGAGAGAGAGAGAGAGAGAGAGGGGGGGGGAGGGAGGCGCACGCGCGGCCATCTCTACGGGAATAGCAATGAAGCGAGTAACAAACGTACATCTTCGAACGTACACTCGAAGAGAAATAGAAAGAAGACGGCAGGGCGATTCTTGCTTTTTCTTTTTCTCTCGTTTGCCGCTCTCACTGGTGCGTCGCTATTACGGATGGAAATATCTATACGGATCGGATTGGCAACGGCGAAGCCAAATTTGCTACAAAGCGGCGCCTGTCTGGTAAAAGGACGAAAGTGGGGAAGCTGTTATTGGAGAGAGAGGGGGAGAACATCGTGATAGCAAAAGTACGCAGGTTACATTCCAGCCCATTTTTCACGAATGCGGGGAGCACGTCAAAGAAAGGCTCTGGGGGGAGGGCGGGAAGCCCCCGCCATGACTCGTTCGTGCTTGATGCTATGGTATATAGTGTTGCAAGTTGTTGGTCGAGCTAAGGCTGCATCGCGGCTCGCTTCAGACGCTATACAGTTGCAATTTGTGCCGCACTGGTAGCACTGGCTCGGTCCCAATACACCTGGCTCGGGCGTGTGCGAAGCATTTTTCGGTTGCGCGGTGCCAGTATACTGCGAGACGCCGTATACCACTCCCCGCAACATTAATCTCAACGTGCGTCCTGTTCGTATAATGCGAACGTCGTATAAGGAGAGACAATACACACCGACAGCATGGCGGTCAAAGCGACGGCCGTCGGGAGACAAACAAGCAAGAAACGAGGTTCAGGGTGAGACGACATGCGGGATATGTTAGCGACTCCTATACGTCAGCGCGAGTTGAGCGGTCACAGTGTCTGATTGTCGTTCGAGATTTCCCGAATGGCCCCCAGACAACGATACACGGATGAAGAAATGTACACGGTACCCTCCCCCCCTCCCTCCCCCCTCTCTCTCTCTCTCTCTCTCTTTGAGTGGTCAATTGCTCTTAATAGGCCACGTGCGCAGTTATCCCGCGGGGCTTACATGGATTTGAGGTTGCGAACGAGCGACGATCGCATCGTTTCGATGTGCGACTTAAACGTAGGAATGATGAATGACCGAAGGGGATCGGGAATGACCGCGTATCTTGCTTAATGACTACACGCAACGACGAAGCGAGCAACAATGGCACAGTACAGGAACTCACTGCTGGGGCCACGAGAACGACGTATACTGTATTAAGAACGGGTGAAGAACGCCAGGCCTCGTACTTACTCACTGAAGCCGCCACCATATCTAGCCGTCTATGCGGATCCTTTCTTCTCGGACATTACATGCGCGGCGCTCCCTTAACGACACCAAAGAAGTATTCTTCGTTTTTCGTGCTCTTTCTCAGCTACGTGCCGATACGCCTGAATGCATCGGCGTCACGGGTCGTTCTTTTTTCGTTTTTGCTTGCGAGTGGACAAAAAAACTAAAGAGAGACAAGAAAATTAGAGCGTCGAAACAAAGAGCGCCAGTCAAAGCAGGAGAGAGTTGGACGGCGGCGGCGTTGCGGCGAAGTTTCGCGCGTTATTATCGTTCTTTTATTCGTGAAATCGCCCGACGCTTCCTTCGCGCGTTATTATCGGGAGCCCGTGGTATATAAACAGCGTAATTGGCCCGGCTGGAGAGGAGGCGCTAGAGAAGAAGTGGTCGAAAGGAAACCACCTAACAAACCCCAGAAAGCAGCTGAAAAGAAAAAAGAAGTATAAAGAAACGCAACCAAAACGAAGCAAGCGAGAGCAACAGAAAAAAAAGAAGAAAAAAAGAAAGAAATATAGAGAGAAAACGATGACGGCTTTATCGCCATGGAGAACAAGTCTCCGCTTCCTCTCAAAGTCAAATCTCCCTCTCGGCAGCTTCGATATTTTTCTTTTTCTCCGGGTAAAAAACGACGAGGAAACGAGAAGAAAAGGCGGCAGCGGGCGCGTTTGCTTTTCGTTTTGTGCCGTTCATTTCCTGCATCCGTAATGAGCAACAACTGCGGCCTTTAGAGGAGCTCAGCTTTATCTGCTCCAACGTGCCCCCGCCAACACCACTGCCATTCCCCTTCCCCTCGCCTCGACCCCCTGCCCCTCTCCATCACGAACACCTCAGCCTCACTCGTTCTCGCGCTCTCTGCAATTTCTCGATAAACAGTGCCGAAAGACAAAAGCGACGGAAACGAGCTTGCATGAAGGCAAGATTGCAGTTAAAAGGAAAAAAAAAAGAAAGGGTTTCCGCAGGGAGCGTGAGAGTCCGGTCACAAATGAAAGCGAAGAAAACGCTAGTAGCTCGCGTTGAATACAAAATACTTAGTCGGCTATAGCTGAACGAAGGTGAAACCTATCATGTTTCCATCGCTTTCTCACAATCGCTCGTTTTCCGCTGACAACACCAACAACAAGACTAAAACAAAAGCGCTGCGCATAAGGCATCCGCTTTCAAGGCGAGATCATGCACGTTCCAAATTCACAATGAGACAAGACTTGGTACGTGCTGAATTCACGCGCCGACATCCCCTTCTTATCAGGTCCGCAAATAAGGGAAGTTCCATACTTTTACTGCAACAAGTGTCGCTCGAGCTTTGTTATGACTAGTCAGAGAGCAATGAACTCAAATAACCCACGGCGCATGAACAACAGACACGGAAGCCGGCAACGCAATCCTTATAATTGCGCTGAAGGAACAGTGGTCGGTGCCTGCACAAGTGACTGCTGTCGCAGTAACGAAAGACGCGTGATTGGAAACTCGCTTAAGGCTTAAGAAAGTAGCAGTAATAGAAAAAAGACAGAAGTAGCACCGATTTAAGAAAGCTTTTCCGTTCGTAAGTGGTGCTAAGCTTTTGCCAATAATATTATGTTCATCGGTACGCTTTTACGAATAGATTTATAGCGTAACAACGTTTTTGCGAATACGGGCCACGCTCTGCCTGCACGAGCTCAGCTTACATAGTACAACAAAGTATGTTCGCTACCACGTTCTTGGCATGGAGCGCATAAACTCACGACCCAGCTAACGTATGCGTCCTTCTGTCTCGAGAAAGAAGACAAACTACAGTAAGCCTTGTTTACCAAGCTAGCAGCAAAACAGAATTGCCGTTGCGACAGACCCTGCACACAGTCGAGGGCGCACAGGTGCAGCCCATGGTCTTGCGTGATTTCGCCTCCCTCACTTTCTTGTCTCTTTCTTTTTTTTCTCCAAGCAAAAAGAAGAGAGAGTTCCGCGCGTGCGTGGTGCTTCTCAACCACGCACGGCTTGGCCCTCTTTAACTGTGCGATTGCCCCTAAAAATACTCTCAAATCTGCGCGCTCTCTCGTCCGACAGCAGGAACATGTCAAGATGCGGCCGGCACCTCCCCTTTCCTTTCCCCCCCACACAACAGGACGCGCTCCACACTAACGTTCCCCCCCCCCCTTCCCCCTCCCCCAGCCAACCTCGCACATTTCCAGCTCTTTCTTCCACTTGGCTCTCCCGAGGCTCTCATCCGCATCTCGCTCTCCACTGAACTGCGCCACCAGTTTTCCACGCTCGATTCAGCCGCGCGCGCCGCCGCCTCTTGCCGTCATTCTCGGCATTCTTTTTGGCCCTTTCATTCGGGGCTCTCCATCGTGCGCACGCACGCGGCGCCGGTAGTATGAACCAACAACTCTCACTGGACGCTTTTAGAACGCGGCTCGACATAAACAAGGGCGCTCCAACAACGAAGCCTCAGAGAAGAATCAAGCGTCGGAGGAGCGAGCGAAGTGAAAAAAGGTTGATATATATATATATATAAATATATATATCATAAAGCAACAAGAAGCGCGTCAAAAACGAAATGGCAAAGGCCGCGTGGCGTCGTCCCATTGCCGAGCGTATGGCGTATACATATAGCGCGCGGGGACCACAAACGGAATCTCGTGAGATCTCGCCCCATTCCTCTCGCGAGCCATGCCGGGAAAGCTTGCGCTGCACACTGTTTCAAACCATTCGTTTTCCGAAGGTTTAAAAAAAGCAAATCGCGCCGCTATTGCCAAGACGCCCAGCAGTTTCTGGTCGGTTCGCGCGCGCGCGCGCCAATGTGTTTTAATTGTCCGGCCCACCCGTGACGACGCCGCTGTGTACACGGCGCCTCTCTTATCTCTCCCGGAGCGAGGTATTCTCGAGGAGGCCTCGTCTTTCTTTGTCTCTTATATTCCTCGACCGATTTACTCCCCTTCCACTGTCGTGTTGTTCCCTGCGTCGTTGTTTCTCTTTCTTTCGTTCCTTCCGGACCCTCAATTTGTCACCGTAATCTTTGCTTCCTTTCTGCCCCTCGTGACATCCCAGTGTGACACCGCTCAGGCGTATCTTCACAATACGGATTCCACCAACTTCTGTGGTCCTCCATCCCCCCCCCCTCTCTAGCAGTTACCGTTCCAAGGTTCCGCTATCTCGAAAGCCTGGCGCAGCAACCGCAAGTGCGTGCGCAACGCGACGCTATTTTCAAGATTTGAACCCCGGCGTCCCGAAAAGAGAAGCCAACGCCGCCGCCACGCCGACCGCACTATCTCTCGCGATCTCCTGGGCCCGTTCCTTCATCCTTACCGCTCTTCTTCTCCGGGAGAGCCGTCTTTCTCGGCGCGATCGCGACGATTCCGCATCAACGGTGAGGCTCGCTGCCAAGATTCAAACTCGTCGCTGACTGCATGGGGGAGGGAAGGGGGGGGGAAGCAGCCGCCCCACGAATTTAGACACGCCGCCGCCAATGCGTATTCGGCAGGACTTGCGGCAGCTGCTGACGGCGTCATCATCTTCCTGGTATAATCGTTTTCGAAAAGCCGAGAGAGTTTCGCGAGGCACCGCAAAAAGCAGCAGCGGCAGCATACGCAGATGCCCTTGCCGGAAGGATTGAGGGCGCGTCGTGGCAGCGTGGGTTGACAGCCGGGCGCCCGGAAAGTGCGCGGTGGTGGTGGTGGGCTCGAATCCGGCGTGTAACGCAAGACGCGGAACATTTTTATCCTTGATCGAGTAAGAGGCGTGAGGGCGGATGAGAGATAACATAACTGGGCTGCCTGAACGAAGAGAGAAAAAAGGGTTCGGCCTTGTACCCGAGATGTACACGAATGTTGTACACGAATGTCTCGCCCTGTACTGCCCATGTGCTTGCTCGCCGAGAATGTAGCAGACAGTTTTAGAATAGCGTATGTCGCCTTATACGTATACGTTGAATGCGAGCGCGTTAGCGGAGCGTAACGGTGCGCGTCCCTTCAATATACGTTTAGTTTAACCAGCTGGTTTCACGCACGGGGACGTGAACGTAAGGAAGACGGTAGAATACAGGGTGCCGTTTGGTGCCTCGTGCCAAACATATCCAACTTAAGACAATTCATTAGCAACCATCCTGTCGTTTCTATGTCGACACGTCCCGCTAAGTCTATGCATACTGGAATCTCCCCACGACCCGAGAAATTGGGCGCGCTAGGCGCTGCTAACGCAGAAGGCCTTATTCGCATATCAGGTGAGTTTAGAGGAAGCGAAAGCTCATTTCAACAGTTCGAGATCACCCGCGCAGAAGGCCTTATTCGCGCTACTAAGATTCGTGCGGTCTAAGGAGTTTCGCGATAGACTTAAGAAGGCCGCCCCCTACCGCTTAAATAGTTTAGGCGGTTTGTTTGTGGTCGTCTATCGCTCTCTTCCTCTTCCGCTGCCTTTCTATTTTTATCCGCCTACTCTCTCTCCACGTGCAGGGTAGCATACGGGAACAACCTCTGGTTATACCTCCTTGCCTTTCTTTGAATCCTCTCTCTCTCTCTCTCTCTCTCTCTCTCTCTCTCTCTCTCTGACAATGAACGATAGTGAGAGCGTAGTCATCACGAGCGTTCTGTTCACGCGGAAGCGGGAGGCGCCATTTTTGACAATGCTATTTCTTGGCGAACGCAAACATTACGTTGTGAAACTCGCAATATAACGAACGTTCGTATATAGTATACGTAAACCGTGGTAACCCAATAACGTACGGAGCATACACAGTGAGAACAAGGCTACTTTAGGTACGTAATGCGCTTACAATTGGTAGCAAACGCCATTCGGAAGCTCTCTAATATGTAGTCGAGCCACTTAACGGCATCAAGCTAGGGAATGCGCCGCTATAACCGCGGTTCGCAGGAATACCCTAGCGATACATTTTGTTTCCTCGGAAAATCTTGCTTGAAACATCACCAAGAATTCTGGAAAACGCCGCCTACACGCACTGTTTGAAATGAACGTTGCTTGCCAGTTACATGCGTTTTCGATAAAGTTGTATCGGCTCTCTCAAGGAGAAGTGCGGGGCGGAGCTGTCAGAGCGCAGGACTTCAATCCACGCACAAGAGTATTGAAAAAATAAAAAGATAAACGGATAATACAGTTGGTGCAGCCAGCTGGCAGCTCACGACGACCACATAATGTAGCAACCGGAACGTTTACTACACCACAAAGGTAAATGTCCTATAGAGTTAGAAGAATTATCGGAAACAAACCTAACAAACTTGTACTCAGCATGATTCATTTCAAGCACGCATTACGCATAGCTCTTGAAGGCATAAAATAAATACTCTAGTGCTCAACAATATCTGTGCTAGGACTTCATGCTAAAGTGCTTGTGAGCTCTGCAAAAGAGAGCAAAATAATTTTGCATCTACCGACCAATTCATACAGTGAAACATGACATTTCGGAAAACATACTCGTTCCTTATGAGAATAAGGAGGAGAGGAGCATGTCGTAGAGTTTAGCATAACAAGAAGTTAACGTTTGCCATCATGGCAAAGCTCATGGCACTGCGGAATATCTATCCTACAAGCAAAACTGTTTTAGGAACACGCCTCCGAAACAAATTGCTGCAACATAGATTAATCATTCTTCACTAGCGTAATTTCTCATAGCCACAGTTCACGTGGAAAAACTTCTCGCCTTGGTGGTCACAACATTTTAGCAAACACTTTCGGCAAAGCCTCGCGGTTTATGATACATGCCATGCGTTACAAACCATCTCAAGTATAAGCTGTAGCAAAATTTCCCGCAAAGGTCGTACAGGTTCACTGGTATATAGGCCCCACGCACCCATACAGTTTGTTCTTTTTTAAATAGTTTTCTTCGTTCCCCAATTTGCCAGGTTACGACGGGACGCCGCATCCGACAGACGTTCCGGACGGGCACGCAAAAAGCGGTGCGGTTCGCGCCCGAACCAGAAACCGGAGATTCTCGCGCCGTAGAGCCGGAGAGATCGAGCGAGAGAGAGCGCAAGTGAGAACTGCGGTAAGGCATAAAAAGATGGCACGCACCTAAGGCCGACCGCAGACAGCGTGTCGCTTTATGCAACGCCGCTCCGTGGCGGGACGACCACGCGTTTAATTTTAAACTCCGCGAGAGTACCGCGTTTCAAGGGAGAGCAGCAGAAGGGGGGGATTCATCGAGAAAGACAAGCCGAGACAGCGGTGACTGCGGAGAGGGGAAGGGAGAAAGCATCGTTCCGCCCGACGCGATTTCAGGGAACAGGTGAAACCGAGAAACGACGCGGCTGCAAATAGGAGAGGAGCTGCCGCCGCATGGATGGAGCCCGCATGCAGTTGAGACTTTCTGTCTTTCCGTCGGTTTGTGACTGGCGCTGCGTCTCCTCCTCCGTCTGTCCCGCAGGTCGCGTCATGGCAACGGGGAAAGAGAGGGGCCCGCAACCCCCTTCCACGTCCTTTCCCCGGGAAACCCCGTTGAACACCGATGCTGCTCATTAGACGCGACTCCGAGCTGCGCACCGCACCACGAGTCTGCGCGCGGTGTTGAAGTCCGCCGGACAGGAAAACAGCTGCAGCTGTCACGCCAGGAAAGGGGCGCGCAAAATTCCGGGTCACAGATTGGGAAAGAGATTCGTATGCAGTGCGCGAGAACTGCTTGCCTGCTCGCTGAAGCAGACAGGCCGACGGCCAATCTTTGCGTATACAGGTGATATGATGAGCTTAGATAACGGCTAATCACAGGCAACCTTTAATTAGGAACACGGAGCTTGGCGAGACCAGGTTCTCTGGCCGCATTAGGAAAGCATTTCGCGCGTATAGAAACTGCACGCCCTTGGCCAACGCTTAAGAACCATCGCGTGCACGTATTGCTCTGCGAATACGAGCCTAAATTTTTGTGTCTGTATTGATAGGGCCGGGAAACAAGTGCTTAAAGAAAAGCAAAAGTACCTTGAAAGCAAAGAAAGCAGGCCTGGGTATATGAAATGGCTCACATTCTTGTAAGCGAGGAGCCGCAGTTCCTAACCTGTGAGGCACGTTTGAGCTACTTTGAGCCAGGACTTATCACTTGAATTCGGCGTGTCATCATCGTAAGCCTTCACTGAGGGTGTCATGTCCGGCTTCGACGCATTGGAGGCGTGTAACCGATTCCGCCAAACCGAGAAGAGCATCCGCGAATATAGGTATACCTCGCTGAGTTCACACCGCTGCTCTATCGGGCCTGCCGCCTTCCCTCGCGGCCCGCCTTGCGCGTATATAGCTGCCTCGGAATAAAACTGGCGGGAACCGAAGCTGATTTGTAGCTCCCGCATCGCGGCGAGAGTCCGTTATAAATACGACGCGTGCCGTGGTGCGACGCGGCTTCTGGAAACCGCTTTGCCGTCGTCAGCGGATGCCAAGGCGGGAAGGTAAGGGGGGGGGGGGAAGAGGGGGGGGGTCGTGAAAAAAAAAAAGGAGGAGGAAAAGGACGAAAATAAAGAAAAAAAGTGCACAAAGGGTTTATTTGACCGGTATTTTAATGAGCGCCCCAACGACGACGACGACGCCATTTCTGCTCTATGTATAGGTACCTCAAAACGGAGCTTTCTTTAGTCTTTCTTTCTTCTCTTTTATTTCTCAAACGCGGCTTTTCTTACCTGGCCTCAGGTTCGCGCGCAAGTAAGGCGACGTGGATTAATCATTGTGAGCGCGCGCGGCGGCAGCGCGACGCAGCGTCCCCGCGCCGAGCCGCGGTCGCTAAAAGACTCAAAGAAATTAAAAGTCGAGCGAAAAGGTACGCGACACGCAGCATGAAAAGAAGCGGAAAGGTGGCAGCCAACGTGCCACGCGCTTGGTAGACTACGCCCATTATTAGAACCGAAACAGCACGGCCCAGGAGGCGCGCATGCATTTTAGGCCTCGCGACGCCCCAGCGTATTCGGAGATGCGTGCGCGGTACAGACGTGCGCTGTCCCGTGCGCATGCATTGCCCCGGACTCCCCCACCCGAAACCGGAGAGGCGACCCGTGTAGAAGGGCCACGTGTGCGTGCGTTAGATTAGAACGCGCGAGGGGGGGGGGGGGGGGGGGGCAAGCGCGCACGCGCGCACCGCCGCCACTGCAGTCGTAGATTACTCGGATGCAAAAACCGTGAGACAAACACCTCGAGGACCCCGGGAGCGAGCACAGCGCCGCGGCTTTGTTCTATTTTCGAGCGACCCGCCGCCGCTGGAACCCCTTTTTCCAGCATCCACGTCATCCGAATACACGGGCTCCGCGGAGGGAAAAGATGGAGTAAAACAGATAGATGTGGCACAACGCGATGCGCAACAGGAGGACGGAATACCGCGCCGCGCGCCGCGCTCTTCTCACCGAGAGAGAGAGAGAAAGAGAGAGAGGAGGGGTTCTTTATGAAGAAGGGAAACGCATGCCTGCTCCTCTATCTCTTCTATCTCTCTCTCTCTCTCTCTCTCTCTCTTCTTCTCAGTACCTCACTCTCTATATACCTTGCGCCTGTTTTTTCGTCCACTCTGGCTGTTTTCGCTGCTGATGACGATTTAGATCTCATTTAGCGCACCCGCTCGCCGCCGTTGCGCTTCCTGGGTTTCAACCGCCGGGACAGCTCTTGCGTCAGTAGCTGCAAAACAAAGGCTTCAGCCGGGTTCCAACCCCCACCGCCGAAGCTCTCGTCCTCTTGCTCCAACCTGGGCGCACGTCGTTTATTTGTTCGCTTCTTTGTCTCCCGCTCATCTAAACGCGGTCGGAGTGGATTCGTCTGGAGAGCGCTGGCTGCACTCGTGGCACACCTGTCGCGGCAGCTCAGTGGTAACGTCACCTGTCCGCACATGCAGGAGATCGCGACTCCTTCAGTGGAGCCGTCAGCCTGAGCAGCCTCTTAATGACTGGGTTGAAATCTGCAGTAGACACTGCTTGCGATAGGCAACGCTGTCTCAGTGGAACGACTTGCTACTACTGTTAAATAGCTGCAATGTTTCACTTCACCAATCATGACACTTCATTCATTTAACAACTTAACGTTGTGGAGAAGCGGACAATATATTGTATTCGTTGCCAACATTTGCAAACTACAATCAATCAATCAATCAGTCAGTCAGTCAGTCAGTCAGTCAGTCAGTCAGTCAGTCAGTCAGTCAGTCAGTCAGTCAGTCAGTCAGTCAGTCAGTCAGTCAGTCAGTCAGTCAGTCAGTCAGTCAGCTTTGTTCCAGCAATTTCGTGTGTGTGAGAGAGACAGGAATATAGGAAGGCAGGGATGTTAACCAGTCAATAGTCTGGTTGGCTTCCCTACGCTGGGGAAGGGAGAAGGGGGAAAAGAGAGAAGGGAGAGAGAAGGTGTAGATGCGTGTACAGGCAACACTTGAGTTAAAGCCGTTCGAGCAAACCAGAAGTTCTGAGAAAGCACAAAAGTGCCTTCACTGCCTTCTGAGCAGATGATCTGTCGGGACGGTGCTCTAGTACTGTCTGTTTACTCAGAGGACGATCACCTAATTTCCTCGATGTGTCGGACAAAGATGGCATTTGTGCTTGAAATTGAGGACAATGGCACAATAAGTGGTCAATGTTCTCCTCGCATCAGCAAACATCACATGCAGGACCATCAGACATTCCAATTAGTGCTGAGTATGCCCGTTTGCACTACCAGACACGAGAATCAGAACAAAAGCAGGGCACATTGCCCGCCGTTGATCCTGCTGTACTTGACACCGGTTGAATGGAAAGATCATGAACGGATTAGCAGTGCAAGAAAGGCGAGCCCGTTGTTTCTTCCACAAGACGTGCATTAATGGAACCGCAGCTTTCGTTTCGCTGTATACGGAATCCGTGGGACCTCCGGAGCAAAGGCACGAATTACACTGTTTCGAAAGTTAACCCTCAGGTTTAGCGTAAGCCTACAGGTTCACGCGCTTCAGTATGACTTCCGGCTCTACGTGGCTGTTTCTGAATGAGACCTTTCATGGGTCATCATCACTGCATTGATTCTCGCGGCCACTGTCACTCTCACGTGATGTAGCTTTTTCACTCATTGCCTTGCATCCAGAGTTGGCGCCTCCGTGTTTCCTTCTCGCATCGCAAATGAAAAAAAAAAAAAACCGCGCCGATGACGGAACAGGCGGTGAAATCGGGCTTCACGCGTTTGCTACTGTGTGGTTGCATACGAAGGCAAAAGAAGCAACGCCGCAGTGGAATCGAAACGCGGCGACGCGTTTCCTTTGTTTTGTTTTGTTTTTTCCTTCGCAGCGGAAACGTCCGTAACCACATCCGCGTGCGAATCAGCCATTGCCAGAGAGTATATAGTGCGTCTCGGCCGAGCATGTAGAGTTTACACATCGGCTGCGTCTCTGAGACAGACATAACAACGGGGTTTTCCTGCTTCGTGTGAGAGCACGTGTGAGACGAGCGTCGGCTACAGATGCCGAAATAACATAGAAAGAGAGAGAGAGAGACGAAAACAAAGAAACAGAGAAAGTTGAGATCCGGCGGAAAGTCGTCCAGCATATAGGCAGCGTAGCTAGGCGACGATCTTCACGCCGACCGCCAAAGTCCGCGATCTCACGGCGGTTGGAGCGTCACACGTTTTGTATACACGGATAAACGGACGCAAGCGCGCTAACACTGTACAAGCCACTCGAGCCGTTCTGGGAAAGAAACAAGAAACGTTGTTCTGTTATTGCATGTCGGGCGGCGCGAGTGACATTGGACGCGAAAGGCGTGATGCGGTCGCGCCGACAGAGATGCGCCGTGCGATTCGCACCCAGCTTCCTTGTTTTTAAAGTGGTCCCCAGAATATTCTGTCGAGCAACGCTGGAAATCTAAAGAGAAGAAGAGTATGTTTTTGTATGGCGCACCTGCGCGGTAACGTCACACACGTCGCTGTCGCGTGAAACCGCCAAAGGACAGAAGGAACAGTCAACGTAAGCCCAACGGTGGCCCATATATACCGTAGATTGATTTGCGTTGGCGTAGCCTTGTAATTATATTGGCCCCGTTTCTATGGTGCGACTTGGGCACTGACGAGACGAGAAGCTGCCTGAAGTCTAGGTGTGGTAGTCACTCGGCTTTCTTTTTTTTTTCTTTTTTGTCAGTAATGTTTACCAGCAAGATAAAATATATATGTAATCCAAGACAAATATATTAAACTCTTTAGGAACCTTCTTTTGTGCAAGAAAGCGGTGGCCCCTGCATCGAAGTTATACGTTCTTCGGCACTGCTTCCTCATATATATGCGAAATGTTTTGGAGACTGCATTCGACTAATTCGTACGAAACCTCTGCTGACTTCAAAAGAAGCAGTTACGCATGCAGATGCCATGAAGCCTATTCGATCTCCAATGCCAGGTGTCTTGTTGAAAAAATCGTTATCAATTGGATATAATACTATATATATTACTATATATATTATATTGCATATCGATGCGCTTCCTGAGTAGACGATCTTGCCGCTGATTATACTGGGATTCTATAGATTCTATAGGAGAATATTAAATTCAGTGAGTGCCACTCACTAGTTCCGTAAAATGAGCCTAAGCTATGAGGTGTAATGTATACGGTAGAAGGATCGACATTTTGGCGAGTTGGTACTAGGTGAACATCTTGAAGGGGCAGCGCAATATGAGGAAGACAGAAGACATCTGCAGGAACACGCTGTCCTGTGTGTTCCTGCCTTCTGTCTTCGTCATATTGCGCGGCCCCTTCAACATGTTCAGCCAGTACCAACTCGCCAAAATGTCGATCCTTCTGCAGTATAGATTACAACTCATAGCTTGGGCTCAATATGACGAAGACAAAAGGCAGGAACACGCTGTCCTGTGTGTTCCTGCCTTCTGTCTTCGTTCAGCGCCTGTCCTGTGTGTTCCTGCCTTCTGTATTCGTCATATTGCGCTGTCCCTTCAAGATGTAATATATAAGCTGTGAGGTGCAACATGTATAGATGCAACTACATGAGTTGCATCAAGTTGGCAGCAATCTTATGACTCGCCAGAGGTTATGATCGGCGATCGCTGACGGTGCCTCAGCGCAGTTAGTGGTTGGCCGGCATTCGTCCGCATTACGACAGCTTCGTTCGCACGATTGGACCGGCAAGCTTGCGCGCGACATTTCACTTTGAGGCACTCATTCTAGAACTGGTATCAACATTTGAATGTGAAAACAGCCACTTTAATTGGCAAGCCGAACATTTTGTTCATGGCGTCACCCCGCGATAGCAATTTAACTCTAAACGTATATTGCCTTCCTCATATATATCGTGGACGGCGCCACACCAGTCGCTTTAAGTCTAAGATTATGCGTTCGTCGAAGCTGACGTACGTGGATAATGCAGGAAGTACCAAAGATTGCCGAGCACCTCAAGTCGACGTTCATATTATGTTATTTTTTTTTCTTATTGCAAAGAAAATACATTTCGTAGTCACGCCTGAGGGACATAGTGCTGAGGAAATGCATCCCTGCCGGCAGTGCATGTGTACAAGGTTTGGTTAGGTGCGTCGCTGCGAAGGAAATATATAGCGTCATCTATAGGTAGCTAATTAAAACGTTTACACAACTGCCCCACTCGTGCAAGTGTGATCAAGATACAATCAGCGTTCAAAGTTAATAAATGTGGTCCGGCGGGTATATTTTCGTAAGAAATACGCTACAAAGTTTCTGTCCGAGAGATAACTCGCCAGATCACATTTGCGACCACCGTTCATCCCGACAAGCAAAACAGATACGGAATTCTGGGCTATTACCATGAAGATTGAGGGCGCTAATCCGCTTGGCAACGACTCCACGTGGTTGGCCCGAGCCTATTCGGTAATTCGGGATTTTTATAGCAGAACCCAAGCGATTACTAACGAGTGGTTCAGCGATATTTCTTCGGAGCATGCAGGCGCACTTCGCGCCGAGATTACGCATAATAATACTCAATTAGCAACACGCAAATAAGCAGCGGTCAGTGCTGGAGCGGTAGCAAACGAGTCCTCGCAGTCCAAAGTCCCGACTTTGAGAAAACCGAATCGCGGCCTGCAACGATATCTTGGCTCAAAAGAGAGCCGACGCCCTAGTGCGCCCTCGTGCAAAAGCGATCGCATTTTTCGTGTGCTTGGCCAGTTGGCCCAAGCTCGTTCTCCCTTTTGCCTCGGCCCGTCACTTGTGTTCGTTCTATAGCTCTAGGAGAAAGTGCCTCCGAGCTGGCTCCGTATTTATAGGCGCCGCGCACGACCCGGCGCTGTGGGCCCTTGAGATTACGTGCACCAGAAGCCGCACGCTAGAAATAGTGCGGTTTAAATCGATATCCCGGACTGGAAGCCGCGGTTCTATGCGCACCGCGGGTTCGGTCGGATCGAGTGGGCTTCTTCGCAGAACAAGAAGCGAGCGTGTACTGTGTGTGCAGTGCGCTGTACAGACTCGCGCGGGGTGTGCACGCACTGCTGCACCACGTGGCGCAGCCGCGGGGCACGGCAACGCCACCGTGGTTCGGTGGTGGGCTTCCTCCCTCGCCGATTATAGACGCACGCCAACTCTGGGTTTCTATGTAGCTTCGCCAGCCTCTGTGTATACTCTGGCAGAGGGTGCGGAAGCCACGCGGCCAAGGTTGCAATTGCGGAGGAGCTGTTTTTCGGAGCCATCGCGTTCAGGTGCAAAAGTATGGAAACAGAGGAAGTGAGCTGAGGTGGAGAGGGGAGGGGGGAGAGGAAGAGGCGTGCTGAAGACGACGATATACGGGAAAGCACGATCGCCGTTGATGAATTTCGGCACGCTGCAGAGAAATCACCGCTGTGCCGTGAAGCACCGCAAAGCACGAAACGATTCACTAGAGGTACCTGTTCTCTCTTTCTCACTCTCCCCTTCTCTATTTCAGAAAGCTCTCAGCAAAGAGCAGTTTATAGCCGTCGCGTGTCGTTCCGTGCGATGAGAACAGGATGCAAGCTATAATGTATTCCTCTTCCTCGAGTGCCGCTAAAAGCGATGGCACACGAAATGCCGCGAAGTATATAAGCCTGTGTATAAACTCACCTATTCTTTCAGAATTTACATATTCCTGAATACTCTTAGAAAAGTCAATGTTATAGTGACCATTCTATATTCAGCTAAGCCAATTCTGGGGGACCTTATCAAGACACGGAAGTTCAATATGAGGCGCTCTCGCCTCTTGGGACGCGCTTCTGATTCCGAGCACGCGCATTTGTGTGATATGGCAGTACGCTCGGCGATGCTGGAGGACTGTCCGACATTCTGCGTGCCGCTCGAACGAAACACCGCAGTGGCCTACTTGTTAAAGACAAGCTTTAAAGCGAGCTTCTGAAGACTGCGTAACTCGTTTCCGAAGGCGTCTCGCGATGCCTGGCATGTCATTTCGCAACGCAACGACCACTGCAGGCGAGATCCCACGCGAGACAAGCTCGCGCGCGCCGCCACGGTAGAACACTCCACTAACTTGTCAAGGATCCTGTCAGAACTTTTGCAACGGCCTCAACTTTCAAGTCGCGCGTCATTCCCACTCGTGTGTACGAATCGTTTGCCGTGTTGGCCCGCGCCGTAAGAAGTGACGGGGCGGTTTCGACAGGCTTCGGGAAAATACGAAACGACGAGTCCCAGCTCGCGCGGATTCGTGCCCAGCGCGTGTGCGTGCAACGTGCGCGTGATTCGGGCACATGCTCATCGCAAGAACGCCCGGGAGTTCAGCGAAGAAATCGATTGCGGCGTGAGCAAGGAATGGAAGAAGAAATCTGGTCGCATAGTAAAATAAACTAGGAGAACACCAACTATTCTTCCGCCGTGGCTCCCCCCCACCCCCCCCACCCCCCCCCACCCCCCCCCCCCCACCCCCTCTCACCCCCTCGTCACCTCCTCCTCATCCTCTTGCGAGGGAAGCGAAGCGAGAACGGCGACTCGGAATTTATAACTTCCGTCCCGTAATCCTTCGGCGCCGAAGAATAAAAGAGACAGATGCGGTGCAGAGAAAGAGAGATTGAGAGATAGAGAGAGAGGTGGTGAAAGTGCTCCCGCCTCCTGTCATCTCTGTCAGTACTTACCGTGATGCTTTTGTGAGCGTTGTGTGTTCATGTCTGAGAACCGGCAAACATTGAGGTAATCCCGTGTACACGCATCACTGAGCGTCGCACACTTCTTTTTTCCCCTTCACCTACGAAGGAAGAACCCAAGGCCGACGAAAACATCAGGATCCCTATACTTGGACCACGCCACGCTAAGCACCGTAAGCAAGGATGCAAGGTCTGAAGATGGCTAGTAAACAGATGAAGATCGACAAAAGCGTGACACACTTAGGCGAGAAAGTAAGATTTACTGAACATATTACCCAGATATTCAGTCGCTTAGCTTCGCTAGCTTTAGCGCCGCCTCCCGTTGGTGGAACTTGCTATTCCCACTATTTCTGAAGCGGCTACAGGAGGGCGGACTGCACACTAAAAAAAACAAAAGAAGAAAAAAAAAAGAAATACGGTGCAATTCTTCCGTCAGAGCTTTCCGTTTGGGCCTCTCTCTCTCTCTCTCGTCGGGTCGAGCCCACCTTACGCGGGGCCAAGACGCGAGCAGCCCACCGCATCGAGTGAACATCTGTTGTGCGGCAGTGACATAAACCAGGATTGTTGGTGGGCCGACCGAAGCCTCGCCGAGGTAATTACGTCTCGAAACTCCTGTTGCGACACGGCTGCAGCGCAGCCGCTGTCGTCGTCCACCCCACGCTCCGCGCCCCTCTCCACATCCTACACCTCTCTCTCTCTCTCTCTCTCTCTGAGAACCGATGATGCTTTCTTTGCATGCACGTGGCAAACGTGGTCCGAGTAAGCGAAAGCGAAGGAAGTTTCACCACATTTCATGTTTTGTTTTTTTTTCTTCGTTGTCTTGTTCCGCGCCTACGAAACGTAAAAGCGCTTGCGAGATAGCAGCCCTTCTTTCCCCACTTTTGTTTCTTTATTTATTCTAAATTCTGAGCAAGGTATTCATAAGGAAGAAGCAATATGTAAGCAGTACCCTTGCCCACGAGAGCGTTCGTGACTCGTGGCAATACTAATTCTAAGATTTTAAAACGCATTTGGACCGTTGCCACATCCGTCATTGGCACGAAAAGCGATTCGTGCGCTAGTACAGTACTTTAA
The DNA here is from genome assembly GCF_038994185.2 of Dermacentor albipictus. NCBI lineage: Eukaryota > Metazoa > Arthropoda > Arachnida > Ixodida > Ixodidae > Dermacentor > Dermacentor albipictus. The sequence goes on from NC_091822.1 coordinate 174,449,083, forward strand.
GTGCACCGGTTTGAGGGATCACTTATGGTGCTCTCCTGCATCCTTCCACGTGCACTCAGTGTTCACCTTCTCCCTATTTTCCTCTTTCTATTCCACTTTTCCTTACCCCCAGCGTAGGGTAGCAAACCGGACGCTCTCCTGGTTTACCTCCCTGCCTTTACTCTGCTTCCAGTCACTCTTTGTATATCTGAAAACTGTCTGTAGTTCGTTAACTTCAGAAGTCAAAGTTTCCGGGTTAAATACAGAGATGGCTAAAAAATAAAAAAGAAAGAAAGAAAGAAAGAAAGAAAGAAACCTTTTTCTTTGTTTTCAGAAAATGCTCGCGGCCGAACAAGCATTCTTTCGTGGTTGTTCATCTTTTACATTTTAAGACTGTCGTAGAAGTAAAGCTGCTAGCTATGAGTGTATTCACCTCTCCCGCTCTCCTCTTTTTCTTCCAATTTTCGACATCAGTCATGGCAGAGTCGCTATATGTACCGTTACTGAAAGCGTGAACAAGAACACTCCGTTAATTATTCAGTTACTGTTCTTTATGTGTAGCGGTAGTGGTCGTGGGTGGTGCAAGACGTCGAGATGCCACTACGTTTGTCGTCACCGCATTGCATATCGGCTCCCGCGAACGATCATCCTAGGCCTCTTTCTTTCTTTCGTTCTCTATTCTTCGCGAGCAGTGGCATTCACGACCATTTTCTGTCGCAAGCTCGTCGATAAGCGGGTAGGTGGTGGGGGGGAGGAATGATGCGCGCCCTTAACGGCAATCGGGTCCACCGGAGTCAGCAGCGGAACGACCCACCACGAAGCGTCCGCAAAGGTAAGGCAGACAAGCGCGACAGGGAGATAAAGTAAAGAGCAAAAGAAAAGGAAACAAAAGAAAGACGTAGAGGCTGACGCGTGGCGACAACCCAGTCGTTTGGTCGCCGGACACGTAGGCATCAAGATTTCACGAAGGGCGGGGGAGACGTAGGAGCGGTGGTGGCGACGACGTGGAAAGGGGATTGGGCGAAGGCGAGAGAGAGAGAGAAGACACCGTACGAACTGCGAAAGCAGCCGGGTACTGATCGCGAGCAGGAATTACGAAAGGCGCGCGATGTCGTCTGGGCTGGCTAGACGAGGGATGTAAACAAACAAATGGCCGGAGTCAGACAGAGAAGGAAGCATTTACGGCCAGGTGTCTTCAGATGGCGGAGGGTAATCGCGCGAAGCTCCGTTTCGGATAAGCACGATGATGCAAGAAAATGAGGGAGAACGCGCGCGCGCACGCACACACAAAAGAGGACGAAAGAAACAATTGCGAATTGGTTCCTCAAGTGACATTTCCTGTAGCTGCTCTCTCAACTGTACCCCTCTTCCTGTATTTCTTCTTTTTTTTTACCTTTCGTGTCTCCTTTTTTTGTTGTTTTTTATAATGGCAGACCTGAGCGAATGCCTTTGAGAGAGTGGCGTTGCCTGCGCGCCATGCTTGTATTCGCAGTTTCTTCTCATCCTCTCTCCCTCTCTCGTCTTCCTATTACAATCATCCAGCGTAGGGTAAGGAACATAATGCTTTGCTGTTTAACATCTCTCTCTCTCTCTCTCTCTCTCTCTCATTTCTTGCCCTGTTCATGCTTCTCTTCCTTTCATTCTTTCCATATTTATTTATTTATTTCTGCACACCACAAAGAAATAGATTAGATTACGCGCATAGTTCTTTCAACGTCTGCGCAGCAAAGCACAGAACAGCATCTTGGAGAATGCGACGCGCGCCAATAATATCTTAAGATGCAGAAGACGCAGAAGGAGAAAAGAATATAGGTATACGTCTTATACAAACGAGTCAAGGACGAAAGCCCTAAAAAATGGGAGTGCCAACAGCGGTTCGGAAGGAACTTCGGGAGGGGGGGGGGGGGGGGGGGGGGTAATGGCGGGTTTTCGAGCATTCCGGCATGCACAAAAAAACAGGCGAACGTGGGTGCACCCTTGACAGCGTTGAGCGAACGAAAAGAGAAGAAACAACTTAAATGCGAAAGGTAAGCATTCGGGGGTGGGTCGGTAGATAGCCTCAAATACGCAAAAGGAACGAACGAAATAAAAAAAATAAAGAAAGCCAGGAACGTCGAGCGGTCTTTCTCTTTTCTTTCTATCGCTCTCTTAACCGAAACAAGCGATAAAAGTCGGGTCGCGAACATTGCGGTACCGTCGTGATTGCTTCGCCCTCCGATTTGTTGACAGTTGACCTCCATCCTGGTGGTCTCTCTCTTTCGATTTGTATTCGTGTGCTCGCGTCTGCATTCGCGTTTTGCTTCTTTCGACTGCAACGGTCCGTCGCTCGCCCGCAGATGCATCACGTAATCCGGGCCCTTGACAACAAAGTAAACGCGCGCAAAGAAAGAATGCAAACCGGCCATCCGATTCGTTCTTCTTTTGTTTTTTCTTTTCTTTTCCCTTCGTTTCCCCGCTCCTCTTTCCCGTGGTTTCCCAGCACGCCCACACAACACCAATGTCGTCCGTATATCTATGTGGCTTTTTCCTGAACGCCGGCTTATTTCGGTGCGAGTTTTAACGATTTGACCGAACGCCACAAGTCGCTCGGCCTCTCTCTCGCATCCATCTGCCCTTTCTTGAGATTTTGCTAAAAAAAACACGAGAGGACAACCATTCGTTTTGCGCGCCGGGCTCGCTCAGTATTCCGTACGCAAAAAAGCTCGCGTCGGCGAGTGTACGTGAATGCAACTTTGCGCGCGCTCTGCCGTCGCGCGTAAAGTGTGTATCTCTCGCCGGGTCGTTTGTTTCGGCGATAGCGGAAGCTCCCCGGGCGCAACTGCGCCAGGATTGAGCACATTTAATCGGGCATACACGGATAAAAAAAAGAAAGGACCGCACATGGGAGATCACGCTTTGCCAAATGTCTACCGACTGCCGATGCGCATTACGATTAAGAACCAGAGACAAATTATTAAATAAACAAACAAGAAAGCATGGAAACGAAGAGATATTACGCGCGCTTTAATCTGGTACGTTGTCCGCGGGTTTTGTATGTGTGTACACGTAGAAAACATTACGGAGCCCCATGCGAATGACCTTTGACCAGGAGGAAGTCTCTCGTCTTTCTTCTTTCGCATGGCACACGCGCACTCGCGGCGGAAAAAACCAACGCTGATTGGGAAAACTGCTTCGTTTCGTCGACGTACTTTTTTTTTCTTTCCTCTTCTTTTGATATTTTTGCCTCTCTTTCCATTCGTAGCAGGAGGAAACGCGTGCGCGCACACGACGCCCATCGCTACTCAAATCGAGTGAGCATCGACACGAATTTACACAACACCGGGGTCAAAACGTGAGTCTCCGAATCTGAAACGGGCGGCGGTGGTATTCGCGTTTTTCCGCGCAGAGATACGGCGTTGTGTGCGGTGCCCGGTCTGCCCCGCACGCTTGGCGGGTCGTCGTCCGTGCTTCTCGTCTGCGGTGATGAGCGGCCGCGATTACAACTCTTTATACCGGGTTGTATGCAATTCGGTATAAAGTGGCTTCTATGAAAGATCTCGCGTGCTCCCCTACTGCGGAGCTTCGCACGTAAATCTTCCACGGCAAGCATCGCACACTTAGCCTCCCGATCTCCGTTCCTCCTTATGCTCGCTTTCTGAAATGGGCCTATGTATAGAGCCATCGTGAGAATCTACCAATCTGATCTAATCTGCAGTCGGCGCAGAGAGGCCCGCCTGAGCGCTATGGATAAAGTTGAGTAACACGTTTTTCGAACACATCGGCGTCGCTCGGAGTTCGTTCGCGACGTTTAAAAACTGAACTTTGTGTTGCACACCTACTTGTCGTAGTAGGTCACTTCTCTTAGTTGGTGGTGCACTACTGACCCCCCCTCCCCGCCCCCCCCCCAAAATAAATGCTATTTAATTATAAAGAAAAGGTATATCCCAAATATGAGTAAACGTAAATTAGCAAGTCAAATGAGAAACACGAACGAACTGCAGTACCCTTGATAAGAACAGTTTGCTATGAGTCCGCACGCGCAATATATATATATATATATATATATATATATATATATATATATATATATATATATATATATATATATATATATATATATATATATATATAGAAAAGACGGATTCGTCCTCGAAACGGAAGAGAATGAAGGCGCTGAAAAAGGGAAAGAAAGAGAGAGAGAGGGCGCATTGTATAACGAGATTACCGCCATTCCTCGATTCGAGCTCATCCGACAAGCGTACACGTTGTCCAGAACGGTAAGAAATCTGCGGCCTGATGAAAAAGCAAAAAAAGATAAATGTTAGACACCCTCACAAAGGGGCAGAGAGAACAGAAAAGAAGGAAAGGACGAGAACAAATTGCAAAAAAAAGAAAAAAAGGAGAGAAAGATTCATGCGCATATAAAACAGGTGTAGCCGTCGGAATCGACTCGCCAGAAGGGCTCCGAGAGGTGCGGAAAACGAAGCACTAATAAGAGGAACAAAAAGCTGGGAGTTTTCCAACTACTCATACCCGGCCAGCCAGCGCTGTCAGACAAAGAGCGGCGGCGAGGCACAGCCGAGAAATGGCGAGAGAGGAGATGATGCCAGGGCGTGGGTTTGACAAAACCCTGTTGGAAGGCTCTCGGCGTAAAGAGGTATAAAAGAACGAAGAAAGGAAAAAAGAAAAGAAAAGGAAGGTCTAGCTAGAAGCGAAGGGAACGGCAGCAGGCTTTGAAAAACAGCGATGAATTAGAGAGTAGGCAGGCACAGCCCTTTCACCGTGCGCGGAAGGACGATTCAAAGATTCTCGCGAAAAAATTATGCAAAAGAAAACAAACGTGTTCACGAAATAGACTTAGAAAAACGAGAAAAGAAGAAGAGTGTAGAGAGAGAGAAAGAGAGAGAGAGAGGAGGGGGTAACAAACAAGCTGGTCGACGCAGAGAAGCGTAATTGCCAAAGTAAGCGAAAGCGACAGACATGCGAGGAGCGCAGCCAGTCTCGCGAGCGTAGGATGAATTCAAGGTCAACGTCACGCTGAGCTGTTTTCTTTTTTTTTTCTTCTTTTCTCTCTCTATCTCTATCTCTCTCGATATTTTATTCATTCCCAGCCACAGAAGCAGCTTAAAACGCCAGATTGCAGCTGGTCGTTGTTCCTGCTGCTTCCCGAGCTGACTGATGTGGGCTTCTCTGCATAGCGCCGAGCCGTCGGTATCTATCGGCAAAGGACTACGACATGCGACAAGCGGTCATAAAAAACGAACAGCTCCTGATTAAAAGAGGTGCGTCGAGGTGAAAGTTGAAGGTCAGGAACGAATAAAGAAAGACATAAACAGACATTGACTCTCCGATTTCTACTGAAGCGAAATTGGAGACAGCTGCGTTTGAGATATTGGCTTCACTGTGCTGGCGTGTATACGAAGTGGTGGCACTTTCGAAGGTCACATGTCGGTACACTCTTGTAACGCTGGCGGGTGGCGACATCTAATGGATTGGTTTGTCGATTGACTATCTAAGGAAACCAATCTCTACAAATTCAATAGTGAGCCCTTCCCCTCCTCCCCCCAATATAACTATGCAGTTTTTACATGCCTCTCAGAAAATGACGACGCATTCTCACGGTCCTGTAACTACGGCCAGTTCTTCGTTGTTTCCCATAGACAATGAGGATAATGAAATTACCTCAAAATTTGATCGCATTCGCATAACCGTGCAAGCTGTTGTGCGTTTAATCTTGATGGGCATTTCTGGATGGACGCGCTAGCTGGTGTTTCTTCTTTCTTAGTCTGCTTTGAGCCGTTAACCACCTTACCCCCGCATCCTAGAGCAAACCAGACGTAACGCCCGGTTAACCTCCCTGATCGAATTTCCTTTCCTCTCCCCTACACCTCCCTTTCTCTCAATATCAAGCCTATTATTGGCTCGCTAAGCAGCCCAACAGCAAGTATAAGGAAGGACAAAGAGCAGCAGCAGCAGCAGTACAATAGGAAGAATAAAAAAAAAAGCTATTATTATTATTTCTGTTTGAAGAATCGCTGAAAAGAATGCGCAGCGCGCCACAAAAGAGCTTCGAATATGAAAACGCAACGGTGCGTTTTCAATTGGTTTCTTTCTTTCCGATGACCACGCTTTCCTTCTAACGCATTTTTCTGAGGCGCCGTCTCCTTTGTGCGCCGCACGTGACCAGCGAATTTTCCTAGTTTCAGACTAATATTGGAAACAAAGAATGTCACTGGAACGGGCAACGTCGCGGCTTTTGGATAACACCCTGCATCCTGGAACAAGACAAATGATTAGTGGACCCATTTTCCTTTATCTTTCTTTCTTTTCTTTAAATTATCCTCTTTCTCTTTTTACCCGCTAGTCAGAAACGCGGCGAAGAACAATCGCTTATTCCTAGAATACACAATGGGTCAGAAAATGGGGAAAAAACGCAGACACCAGCATTTTCTGTGCCTCTATACGCATACGCTCAAGCAGACAAAAAAAAATTAAAAGAAAGAAGCGAGATGACGTGGCAGGGATATAGATTTAATAAAACATATAGAGAACAAAAACATGGGAAGAGACGTTCTTCGCGGAGCTTTATTTAAATGCATTTTTCAAGTAGTTTGCAAAAATTCGCGCCACTTTAACGTTAAGTTACACACGTAAATCCTAGAAATCTCAGTTAGGAAATCTCGTGTTGTGTTTCTACTGTTGTCAAGAGACTTTCTCGAAGAGTATAAAAATTCACTTTTTACATCTGTACATATCATAAGAAGCCAACAAACACTGACAGCAAGGACAACATAGGGGAAATTACTTGTGCTTAATAAATGAAATAATATGACTAATAAAAATCGGGCCCCCTCGGTTAAACTCCTTTCTGCTCGTTCATTACATCTGTACATGTGTCTTGAGAAATTGTCAACATATCGAGCTGCCATAGCATTGGTCAGGAGGTAGTAAAGAAACCTACGATGCATAGACGAGTGGAGTACATTGAGGCACAAAAAGAAGAAAAAAGGAAAACGTCCGCCAAAGGGCATCTTCAGGGTAAGTTGAGGTTAAGGAATATCGATAACCTTATGGAACGTAAGATTGCACGCACGCAGCCCTAGTCCGCAAAGCTTGTAGACACGCATGCGGACAAACGAACGCAGGGGAAGTGAGTATACGCGTGCCTTCGGTGCGCATGCGCACATGCCATTTTCGGAGCGAACGTCACTTTCGATTTTTGGCGAGCGCCTGCCTGCCTGCCACGAGCTGCGGCGCGCGCGATTCTTTTTTCGCTTTCTTGCTCCCCTCCCCCACCCCCGCCCCCTCTTCGCCGCTTCCTCCACGGCGTTTTTCCTCACGCCTTCACACTTCGAAACGACAAATATGTTTGTCCTTCTTTCCATCTTTTTTTCTCGTGCTCACGCGCGCGTCTCACTACTGTCCTTTGCGTTTTATTTTTCGCTTCCTCTCCTAAAAGGCAGCGGGGAGAAAAAAAAAAAAAAAAACCGCCGCCAAACCGTCTAATTTCCTCCCACGACTCACTCCCCCGCACCTCCTTCATATAGCTTTCTTGCGTTTATTTTTCACCTTTTTCTTTTTTGTTCACTTGTGTTTCCATGTTCTTGTGTTTCGTTCCTTCCCTCAGCGAGAGTCGTTTCCGACGCTGCCTGGCGTGACGCGCGTTTAGCGCACGGAGGCGTGTAGAATAAGCGTGTACGTACTAATACGTGCACGGCGCGTCATAACGCCGCTCTATGTGTGTGTACACCTCAATTTCGAGGTACTCTTAGCGCAGCCACCGAGGCGAGCGAAGAAGGCCTCTTTCTTTGCGGTTTTCCACAGTGTTGCGGTTTTCGTACACACACGCAAACACACACACACACACACACACACACACACACACACACACACACACACACACACACACACACACACACACACACACACACACACACACACACACACACACACACACACACGCACGCACACGCACACGCACACACCGCAGCGCTTGTGCTCGCTCGAAACGTTACACGTTGATGGCAGGGTACCGCAAGTGAGACGTGACTGGCTGATTCAGGCTATACACTTTCAAATTGCTGCCGCAACTCTCGTAAGTTTGTTCTTAACGAGCGACGTTAAAACGTCGGGTAGAGGTGAGCGAAACGAAGGATATAGTTCCTGTTTAACAGCCTCTGACGCCCTGCGCAATCAAGTTTGCTGCTTGTGCAGACTGGCACAGTGCACTATATAGCGGCTCACACAATTGTAGGCTGTTCGTTGAAAGTACGCGCAAGGGTACGCGTGTCACCTCAAAAATGGACTGCTACATTCGATGGGCGTTTACGACCGCTAGAACAAAGCGCGGTAACATTCCTATCGCTCTGCTGGCCCTCCAAAGGCATGGAAATCATACCGCCCGCGCCATCCTCACGAACATTCGCTCGTTTCTTTATGAAAAAATGTGCCAGTGCTTATAGATAGGACAAACGAGAACCTTAAGCAAACAGTTAGTTGAATAAAGAGCAGCGATATAAAGAATTTAGAAGAGCTGATGATGCTTCATTTGTGCACGAAGCGTGATGATGATGATGATGATGATGATGATGATGATGATGATGATGATGATGATGATGATGATCCCTAGTGGCACGCCCTTAGAAAGGGGACGGCCACAGAGGGTCACCTAGCTTGCTTGTAGCAAATCAGATATGCATACAAGTCTAGGGTTTTGTCTATCTCTCATTGATCTTTACAATTTTCATTCAAATTCCTGCCTCTATATTCTACAGTTACCTATGCCTGTAACGTGAGGCGATCAGCGCCACCGGAACCCAATCAGTAAGGCGCGCGGTTTGGTTGCCCAGTTACATTAACAATGAAGACTATACTTAATCTTTCTAAGCGGCCTTCTCAGGAAAAAAAAAAGAAAGACTTATTTGAAGTTGAATCTGGATAGGTATAGCTCACTCTATAAGGCGTCACAAAAAGTTTGCTGTCGCCGTTTCTCTGTACACGCAAAGAAAGTCGTACGGCATTCCTCTCAAGCTGATTAGCTATTTCTCGTTCCTGCTGTTCGGTTGTTTCAGAGGGGACAAAAAGCAAAAAAAAAACAAAAAGAAAACGCGCAGCCATTGATTAGCTGTACCCTTTCCCTCCCCTTCGGCAACGCTGCTCGCCCCCGATTCACGCATATATGTCTCGTTTTTCACCTCGGCCGTCTCGGCAAGCATGATCGCCGAAACCGCGTCGTAAAGGAAGGAAATACTAGCGTATACGGGCACGCAGCAGTAGAGGGACCCTGAAAGCGCGCCCCTGCGCTCGTACAGAGAGAAGTACCTCGCGAGCTCGTAAAGTCTCGCCAGGCGCCGGCCGAGGAGTTTCCCGAAGACGAGGCTCCGCGGGGAGACGACTGGATCGAATAAACGGAACGGCCAGAGGGGCGCGCCTACGAAATGAGCGTAAACGGGGAAAAGAGAGACGTCAAATAAAAGATAAAAGACGCGGCCCCGCGACTGCCGGCAGAGTCATGCGAAGGAAACCGACGGCTTTTCTTTTTTTTTTCGTTCTTTTGTGGTTTTAGTTTCTCGCGAGGTGGTCCCGCATCAGCCGTAAAGTTTTACAGGCACGATTTTTTTTTTTTTAACTGTCATCTGCACTGCTTTCAAAAGTTAGTTGAGCAATTCCCGCCGGGAGGTAATTGGCAGAGACGGCGTGTAGACAGTTTTGCAAAGAACTTTAAGGAAAGCTCTCAGTTGTAAATATATGGGGTAATAAACGTCAGTCACTTAATTAGTGGTTGCACAGCTTACTACACGATTTGCTTATCTTCTATAGGTAATCAGTAGGGTGCATGAAAGTTTCCTAAAGTTGGCCACATGGTCTAATAAATAGGGTATAGATGGCATAAGAGCGTAACGCCGGTGTCATCCGGATGGTATCGAAGGACTTGTAACCCTTGTCGTGAATAAGGGAAGCCTCAGACTGGAGCTAACATTTGGATAAGTGCCCTTGTCGAAATATTCATTCCAGGGTGAAAAAAAAATTACTGTCAAACTTTGCAGAGAATTCAACTTCGGGACCTATGGCGACCTCCTTCATTGAATACACTGGAAAGGAGACACCACTCGCGCCACCTCCGTCCCAAGGGTGGTCAAGTGATCGTAAGTGCAATGGTCGGCCTAATCAATACCTTCATCGGTTGCCCCAGTCAATAAATGTCTTTTGCTGCGGGTACACCGAGAGAGACGCGATCGCAATCGGCATTGGCCTTTCCTGCCCTGACGCAGCCACCTTGAAGACTATAAATTCATGCATTACAACTTCTGCAATTGTATACAAGAAAAGAAAAAAAAAGGACTAAGATGATTATGTGACGATGCGTTTCCCGCACCCCAGCAAGAGAGAGAGAGAGAGAGCCTGACGCTTTGAGTAAACGCACTATACGTTATTCTCATCATACTTTGTGACGTCGGTCTATCATTTCCGTGCACGCAAACTTGATGATATATCGCACTAGAAAGCGGCGTCAGAGCGCGCTGGGTACCAGCATCGATTTCTAATAGGTTTTGTACAGGCAACTTTCGTGCGACTTTCCTAGTTGTTATCTTCGCGTGAGTTTTTCCCGGGCTTAAGTTAGCGGCTGTCTGGTGCCTCTTATTATTTCCCCGTTTAGTCGTGCGCATTAGCAATTGTGGTTAGAGTTTTGTTTGGGATTTGCATATACGGATAGGTTCTTTTGCTTTCTTTTTTTCTTTCGAAGCAGACGCTTCACGCACGCTGATCCACACGACCTGTTCGGTTTTCTCGCAATACATACTCTCTCTCTCTCTCTCTCTCTCTCTCTCTCTCTCTCTCTCTCTCTCTATTTTCATTTGTTTTTGTACCTTTGTCCACACCCTGTTGCAGAAACGTCTGCTATGATTGCTGACAAATTCTTTTATTACACTGCTCAACACTGCAACGGCATTTCTAGATATTATCAACCTATTATCCCAGCAACTTTGACACCCTTTACTTGTACATTTCTTTCTTCCCTGCGGCGTAGGCGTTGTAATCCATTTTTAAAATCTCTTTCTTCTTGAAAACATAACTCCCGCTCCAACACGAGTGTATTTGTGTAACATATAACATTTCGCTTCTTATTAGGCATGTGTGCTTCTTCACTCCATTGAGCATGATTAGAGTTTCTGCGAAGTCATTGTGGTTACTGGGAAAGCCACTGTAAATCCAACAAAAGTGGATGGAGACTACAGCGGAAAAGCGAACAGAACCTTAAAGGGTTTATAGTGTGACGGAAACACACAGTATTTCACGCTTACGCCTGATTTCATGCAAAGGACAGCCGGTACGTTTGCTTCTGTTCTAAGCACCTATGCATCAAAGTACACTCAATCAACGGTATTTCAATTAACGTACAATGCGATTCCGCATCTGCCAGGCGGTCACGCTTACAATTGGAACGCGAATCATCACCTCTAGCAGGCTCCCTTCTTTTTTTTTTCTTCCCTTTTCGCCATACCGACAATCTGCACACCAGAGTGTAGGAAAGAGCCGGCATGTATGTAAAACTCACCAGACGAAAACGAACATGCCTCGCGCAGGAATCAAGGCATACGTGTCGCGTCTTAAACGCGCAGGGGAAGCAATCGATGCATGCGCTTTCGCGAGACAATGAAATTCTAGGAAGAATCGATGAGCGACGCTTAGAATGAAGACGAAGAAAAGAGGCGACCGTGTCCTTTTCGAAAAAAAAAAAGAAAGAAAGGATAGGAGCGGAGACAGTCGCTTCAGCGGCGATAACTATACGAGCCGCATTTATGTATACGCATCTATATGCAGGCCGGCGTTATTGAAAAGCTACGCAGTCAGGCACAAAAAAAAAAAAACACGAAAAGTAGGCACGGAGAACGAAGTTTCGATAGAGAGAGAGATAGAAAGAAAGAAAAAAGCAATACGAAGGGAATCCTGAAAACCAATTCAGTTTTACGTCATCATCCATCATCTTTTTCGGCTTCACGGAAGCCTCGAATAACAACGGTGGCGCGGAGGTAAGGATGACTGGGAAAGGTGGGAGGCGATGGTGTGGGGGACAGGCAAAGGTGGGTCGCAAGAAATAACGCCGCGTATATAAGAGTCGGCCGAGCTGAGTCTGTGGCGGAATCGCCGTGCGAAAAGAGATACACGAGAGGACGACACCAAGGTTGGCGGCGCCGGAGCAGACTATAGGGGGCATTGCGAGCTGAGGAATGAGAAAAAACATCGCGTAAGGGTACAAGGGGAGAGATAGAGAGAGAGGGGGGGGGAGAAGGAAAAAATATGTTTCGAGGCGAATACAAATTCGACGAGGTGAGCTGCGAGCGAGCCGCAACCCGGAATGCGGGCGGACCGAGCGAAACAAACGAATTGGTTATGAGGGCGAGGGATGATCTGGTTTAATTCGCAGCCGCTGATTGATCGGACCAGATATCGGCAACTGCAGCATACGCTGCTGAAGCTATTGCAATCTTCGATTAAGGCCAAGGCATCCCGAGCTTTAGAAGGACTGCTTGCCCCGGACTGGCGAGCAGTTCGCGCGCTTTTCCGTTTGGCCGCTGATGCACAAAGTTGAGCAAGCAACGAGACAAGCAAGGTTATGTATATTTTTTTTTATTTCCAAATTGTTGTTGTTTTTTGCCAATGACGAAGACACAAGTCTTCAAGGTTGTAGAGGACAAGTAGGCCAGTCACCGGGTGTTTGAAGCCAGAACGAGTTGGAAGACACGCCCAAATGCTTCATCAGACCTTAAAACCCTCCTTACGGCGCCGTTCTATCAGTGAGAGCTGCATCACCAAGTCGCGACTAAAGCGCGACTAAAGAGCAAAAACTAATAGCTAGGAAGTAAACTGATAGTTATGCAGAATCATCAAGTGAACGCACGTTTTCTCTTTAGTCAAATTATGTTTGCCAACAGCCCCGGGCCCCCAGGCATACGATTGTTTTTCTCGCTTTCGGTAGTCATATCAATCAAGTTTTCCTTGCATTAGGCACAGGTTCATCTAGGAAGATAAATCAGAAAGTGTTTGCCCCTATTTTTTATTAGCCAAAATGAGGTACACATAGGTAATTACAAATATAATTACCTTACACTATTTTTCCACCAAGTCCCCACACCCGATCAGACATTTGTCCCATCACAGCACTAAATCTAAGATGCTTCTGTGGTAGAATTCGACCGGCTGAGTGTGGAACCACTGTCGGACTGCTGTCTTGGCTTCTTTGTTGCACGTGAATCACTGTCATGCCACGAAACTCTTCAGCAGACCGAAAAACGTGGAAATCACTAGAGGCGAGGTCCGGTCTGTATGGTGGGCGGTCCAGACTCTCCCAGTGAAATGACCAGAGCTTGTCGGCTGTTCTGATTGCCCCACTTCGTTGCTCGTACGCCGTGGACGTGTGAAGCACAATAGCCATCTTCAACAACTGACAACAGCGCCGTGCCGCGGAGCTAGAGGCAGATAAGGATGCGCTGGTCCAAGAAAGGTCCACCGCTGGGAATGGATATGGTGGCTACGCATTTGCAACCGTAATTTGGCTGGCCAAGAAAAAGATAATGGCAAATACTGTCTGATTCGTCCTCATATATTTGAGGCAAACAACGGGGGGGTATAAAGGCGGCAGACGGTGTCTTGCCAGCCACAACATGAGCAGCGTCACGGATACGCTGCTTGTATATGTCAACTAGTGAACCATTAACAGGAGTGGTTAAACACAATGACCCGTCTAATGTTAAATGTACATGGCATTTCAAATAGCTGCGGTACCCGTTGCTTTTCATCGAGCGATATTTGACGCAAGGCGTACGTTCTTAGTTTTGGTTAGGTCAAGAGTAATAGAGTAACTCCCCCCTTCTCGCTCCCGTTTTAACCCGTCTTTACACGTATGCGACACATGCTATCTATCTTGCCTTTCATACTCCATTGTCCCTCCACTCCTTGGAATCTGGGAACTGGAAAACAAACAACAGTCCTCAGAAAGTAATTCCGAGGCGGTCAGAGTTGGCTGACGCTTTCCCGGATTCGGACATTCTGCTACCGCAGCTGAAATCGAGCGGCGGGCTTGATTTCGCCGAATCTAGCTCTGCTTTTCCGTTTCGAGAAAAACGCGATCGTTGGCGTGAGCGCGCGCAATCATAACTCTCTATAACTCTGCGAGGGCGCCGGCTCTGCGCAATGTAATGAAGAAAGAAAAAAAAGAAAGGCAGCCTTTTACGAGAAGGCACCCCGACGCACCGAACGAACGAAGGAGCGATAGCTGCACGCACACACACACTCACAGCCTTCAGAGAATCTGGCCGAGCGAGCTGCTGAAGCAGTCAGAAAGCTCCAAGAAAATGGGAGCCCGCGGTTCGCGGGGGCTAAATAAAATCCTAGCCGGCAGCTTACGACGACGTCATCGCGGTCGATCATCGTCGCTTCGAAATATGGCTTCTTATTTTTTCATTTTTTTCGAATTCTGATGCGTGGCGCGTCTCTCCGTATAGACTCGGGAAAAGGCGCCGAATATCCGTTCAAGGCAACTTCCATATGTGACAGCCCGATGGAGGACAACGGCGGGCTTCGCGATGTGACAAGGCAGAGAGGGAGAGATAGAGAAAATACGAACGCTGGCAAGAACGAGAAAAGAAGCAGACAGGGAGCGGCCCGAGAAGAAACGGGAGAGGACGACCGTTCGCGCGAATACGCTACGAGGCGACGCAAATAAGCAAACAAACGAAACAAAGAAAAGGGCGCGCGAAGAAGAAACGTCCCTCTCGAGGAATACGACGGCACAGCGAGCGCAAAAAGTCGCGCGGCGGCGACGCAGGGATCCGCCAAGTCTTGAAAAACACGAAGCGCCCGTCGTCCAAAAAGCCGTCGCGATGAGGCAACGAAAAGAGAATGGGGCAAAGAAGAAGCAGAAAAAACGGGAGGACCCCTTCTTCGAGGGGGCAGACAAATAAATAAAAGAGACGAGAACGGCGGTCGTCGTCGCGGCGTTCTGTCCTTGGCTCTTCGTTGCCGCGTGCCTTTTGTCGGCATCAGAGGAGCGGCCGCCCGGGCAGCATCACCAGCGGCGGCGGTGGTGGCGGCGTGCGTGGTGCTTGCTTGACGCCGCCAGTCCTGACGAGGACGATGCACATCACACACGCGGCTTCGGGCAGCGGAATACGGTGCGTAGCGTCGTGCTCCGCGGCGCAGGTCGTATTTCGTCGAAGCCCTGGGAAGCCTTCGCGGCAGTCGCTGTGCATGTGGCACGCACGGTGGGTGCCGCCGGAGACCGCATAATGGCGAACGATCACGTGTCTGCGACAGCGTAACAAGCGGCCATCGGGCTCAGCGAGGAGTGCAAAAAGTGTGAACTCTTTTTGGAGCCGACCCGACGAGATTGTGGCCAAGTATCCCTAGAACCTCGCGAAGAGCGTGAGCAGACGTGCAGTTGTCAGCAGGGTTTTACCCTGGCACCTTCGTCTAGTTCAGGGACGCCCCTGGGAACTGTCTAGATACCATGTTAGCGTATACGGCGCGCTAATATCCCGACGAGTCTCTTCTCGCCCCCCCCCCCCCTTTAGCTCACAGTCAATTCTTCCTGTCCCTTTGTGTCGGCCATTATCAAAAACACAGTTGTTTGCGTTCTTAGCCATACCGGACGGGACCAGCCACTGGATAAGTGACGTGCACGGCATAATCGGCGCGGCACGTTCAGCTTCAGGATGGCAGACGTGCAGATGAAAATGAGCCCTCTGCCTACATCAACACTGCCTGTCTTTCTAGCGGAAGCGTGGCGGCGGCAAATCACGATTCCTAGGGCAAGCTATTGGGAACCTAGACATCGCATACAACCACAACGTTCGAGAAGTTCCTATATTTGTAAACTACCAAAAGTGCCTTGGTCAATTCGAGTATAATCGAAGGTGCTACGGCGACTCAGGGGCTAATCACGCCATTGGGAAGTGCTCACAAGGCAGCAAGAAAAAAAAATGCCTCCACCAGAAGAACGTTTGTTGCTATAGAGCAGAATCTTCAAACTCACGCAAGGTATCGCGATCTGCTCAAGGTACTGTGCAGCCTGTCGGCCTTGCACGCAGATTGAGAAGAAGAAAAGCGTCGCTTAAACAGTGGGAAGATCAGGAGAAGATTAAGCACGAGGCATTCAGAGTAGAACACCGCATGTTTGGCACCCCTGGTAGACGGAGATTTCGAGCTCCAGAACTGCCACGGGAGTTCCAAGAGAGGCACTGCTCAATGGTTTGATCATGCGCGGAATATCCTCGTCACTTCTGACTGATTACCACAGTGCACAGCGCGCATGAGCGTGTACGATCGAGCGGGGAAACTCGCATCGCTAACATGACAGCAATGGTCAAGTCACCGAGAGACAAGACAAGTCTGTAGTCGCCACAAATGCGAAGAAAAAGCAAGGACTCCGAGAAAAAGGCAAACAGTGTGTCCCTCCAGGAAGAGGATCGAAGCCAGCCGGAGCGGAGAGAGAGAGAGAGAGAGAGAGAGAGAGAGAGAGAGAGAGAGAGAGAGAGAGAGAGAGAGAGAGGCGATGGTGGCAGAGCAACGCGACGCAAGAGCAGCAGAAGCGACGGCGCGACAGCAACAGCGAAAGCGGCCCTGCTATTCGCAATCTAGTTTAGCCTAATTCCCAGCTTCATCGCAAACGCCGCGGGCAGGATATCACCACTTAGGCGACAACCTCGACCACCGCCGAGCGAATACATGCACGCACAGCAACGACAGCCGCCACCGCCGCTCCTAGTCGCCGCCGTCTGGGAAAAAAAAAATAATAAAGTCGCTCGGGACAGCACGAAATGAAAGGAATGGAGGCGAAAAGAAAGAAAAATAAAGCGGCGTTCACACGGCACATGACTGAAAGTCGCACGCGCAAGCGTTGGGGGACGACGCCGATAGCGGAACGACTCGTCGCCAACCGGGACGAAAAACGGATCACCCCACCACCCGCCCGCCAGGGCCGCGGTTCGGGAACGGTCTTTTTCGGGACGCCGAGCTTTAGCGGAGGTTCCGCCGACACCTTTCGTTAAATGCCACGCAGGTTCTTTGGCACTTCTTCTCGTGTCTTTCGTCATTGACGCGATAGCGTTAAGAGGCCCCGCCCCGTGTTGCAGAAAATCAGGCGTCGGCGCTTCGCGTCCAGCGTCAACCATCGTTTCGGCGGAAAACATTTCTAACCACGCGTACCCAACCACGCAGGCCCTTCACGCAGCGCAAAGGAAGTTACTAAACTAACTGAATTTCTCAACTTAAAATACGTCAGAAAAAATCGCAAAGTACGACTTACACACAACCTACAGACATGATAGCGTCGGACTGTAGTTTGAATAGACGAGAAAACATAATTCTGTTACGCGGAAACTTAATTCAATTCAATTCTCTTTATTTGCCGGAAAATACCCTGGCTGGACTCCGGGGCTAAACGCTGCAAGTAAACAGCGTGACGGGGCCCAGGAGACCATACATACATGGCGGAATGTGACAGGTAAACTGATAACAGATGTTTAAAGCATCACACACGAAAGTTGTTTACGCAGATAGTAGAATATAATTATACATTAATGAAGAGCGTGCACTCTTACACGAAAAGAAACAAAAACAATGCATTCGTGTTGCAGTGCACAGCAAACATAAATTGAAGAAACTAACAAAGCACAATTCTAGCATAAAACGTAACACTAATTTTACTGACAGAAAAAAATCGTAACACCATTAATACAAAAAAACCAACCGCAATAGTATAAAAAAACATCAGTTATGTCACAAAACACAAAAACCTTTTCCAGCGTTTTTTATGTTTCGGAGGCCATAAAACGGCGTGCCTGGTTTCTTGAAACACCTCCAGATGGCGCTCACCTCCGTCGCATCGCAGCCCGCGCAAGAGGCTGCGTTTCTACCAGAAAGCTCACCTTCGTGCATAGGGCTCGCCGCTAGCGTTTCCCGGTAAGCATTACGGTTACAGAAGCGGCAGTTGCCGGGAAGCGTGAGAAGCAGTCAGGGATCTTTGAATGCTATCGGCGTTCCACTCTTAAAGGCGAAGCTTAAACGTCCTCCAAGTTCTTGCGAACGTTCTCGATGATGCAGCAGGGGGCTTCGCGCTACCCGCGGTGGCATTCGGAAAATAGGAAGACTGCGCTCCCCGTCCGTGACGTCACCAAGACAAAGATGTTTTCGCCTCCGTAAAACTTGGTCTAAGTACAGAGGTTTCAAACTCTCTGCATATTCGCGCATCGGCCGCATACAGAGTGCACAGGGCCTGAACATGTAGAAGGAGGAGGAAATAAAGAGAGAAGGCAGGGATGTTAACCAGAAATACGTAGTTTTTGAGGCTGTATGCAGCCTCAAATGCAGTAAACACCGGTACACCACGAACCGTCCAGCACTGCCATTGCACCGACAAGAGCGAGGTAAGCATGACGAATGCTAATGCCGCATCATTGGAACACACAAGGTTCTCCGTCCTTGTGTGACCGCCAGCGGATAGGAACATACACGTTTCACCTCCTGAAAGTCATCTTTGTAAACGGGCATTAACTACAGGTGCGAAGCCGCCGCAAACTTTCCTGTTTTGTGCTGGTATTTAAGTGAACCGGAGACAAAGCTATAGACTGCTCTTACGCTCAGCGGTGGAAACAGCACCTTTCGACTAAGCTCAACAGCCATAGCCCCAATAGACGACAGCGGCATAATGTATATCCACAAATTTCGTATACGTCGCACAATTTCATCTTTGTGGCGTAGGCGGTGCCATTTGGCTGCGAGAAATGTCGTGCACACACGCGCATGCGTGAAAGGAAGCTATATTTCGTACACTTCGTGGTGAAAGAACAGCCCATTTGCGTCACCACTTCGGCGCGCCGGCATTTAAAACCACGCCATCTGCTTTGCACAAAGAAAGCCCGCACTGAGATATTCAACAGATGCTTCCCGCAAAAGCGCATTTACGGACACAATGGGCACTGCGAGACATCCGTTTTATATCTCATTGGCTTGTTATAACTCCCGCGTAGTTTGTCGTTCTGCTGATTCGGCGCTGTTAGTTCCCCGTCTCCTTATAGCTTACTCAGACAATGCCTGCTCCTTCCCGAATTTGTTAAAACCACGCGCCTGGCACTAATGTCTTGCTCACTTTAGCTCTCTCTCTCTCTCTTTGTTTTGTCATGCATACGTTGCCGTGGAGAGCTTGAGATAAAGAGTACCTGGGCTGCTTCATTTCTCTATATTATGCAGCAAAAATATATAAAGACACGCACAGGAATAAATGGCAATGCTCAAATAAATCAGTCAACAAAAAACGACAATCAACGTAATAAATATAGGTCCATCACGGACACGGAGACTTCCGTTGACTTCTATCCACGCCGCTAACTAAATACTATGTACATTTCGTAGCCCATCGCAGTCAGAGTCAACTTTGCGACCTCTAGCACCAATAGATAGCGCGGATTCAATTTTTCACGTGTCCTCGGCGAATTATCTTAGTACCTTCTATCGCGTTCTGCAGTTTGGCTTGAACTTTAACACCAACTTCGACCTAGAGTCACGAGTGTGCTTCTCTCAGATGCAGCGGCGTAGCAAAAAAAGATACTTAGGGAAACGCATTAGCATTTCATGAAAGACACTCAAGTTAATCTAAAGAATGGACAAATAAAAGTATACCCATCTCAATATGCTGCTTCGAACTTGCCAAAACATGTTAATGACTTATCGAGTCTAAAACGCCCTCTCATACCGCACAGCACTTACTTTTCATGCAGGAATTAAGGGAAATTAGAACACCTCTTCCCAGAAAAACCAGCTTATCTTCCCAAAACAGCAGGTGGTGTGAGAAATATATAATTATGGGTGCGATACGCAGGATTGAAGCAGAACTAATTAGGATGAACCTACCTCTCTGAGCGCTCTATGATAGAGTAGGAAGACCGAAACACAATAGTGTCCACCGGAGTCTAATACCTGTGCTGCGCAACAAAAGCGGCATTTACGCCGGCTGTGACGTGATCTCCAGATACACCATTAGAACGAGCGTAGCTGCTGTTCTCAACATCGTCGCCCAATAGTGTAACGGTTGCTGAATAGTTTTAATGTTGCTACAGAATGTTGACATGAAGCCGACGTGCGTGAGCGTACAAAACACAACACAGCCTTGCCCAATCAAGTTAGGCAATTTTCAGAAGCCTGGAAATGATTCAGTTGTGTTTCAAGCGTTCACCTTTTTAAAGCTAAGCTTTTCTTGGTGAACCTCGCCGGTTTTCGTGACCGTGTCTGCGGCCTGGCTGCTCCCTTGCCGGATAGGCCGGCCAATCTCAGCGGAGCGCGCGCCCCGCTGGGTTCCTCGCAGCAGCACCAGATGGCGCTCGCCTGCGCGGCAGCGGCGGCGCCGGCCGTGCGGGGGAGTGAAAAAAAGAGAACCAGAAAGCTCGGCTTCGCGAATCCTCGGCTGCGAGGTAATGAGGAAGTAAACGTTTCTTTGAGGTAGAATGGATTCGAATTTCACTACTTACGTATGCGCATGCTGCCTCTGAAACCATGGTGCGTTCAAGCCGTCCGTCGTATTGGCTGGTAGTCAGCAACTCTGCTTAACAATGGCTCGGCACAATTTGTGTGCAGCCACGTTTTCGCGTGCGTTTGTGCACGTGCGTGCGGGCACTCGTGTTTCGGCTCTTCATGCACTCACACCAAGCTGCGCTTTAGGCAGATTCCAGCTAGTTGGATCTGTTGGAATTTTTTTTTCTTTACAATAACCAGAGCGTTGCGTAGTAGTGAAATAATCAGTGCAATGTATTTAGCGAAATGTAGTACAGCGCCTTGTGAATAACTAGGATGCAGCAGTGCGAATAATCGCAGTGTTTTAATTTCGTAAACGATTCACAAGTTTATCGATCACTCCTTTAGACGGTCTCGTTGTTGTGTGCAGTATAGTCGGTTGTCATTAAAAACTGAGTCAATAATTAGTAAGACTAGCGGGTTTTCAATGTATACAAAGCGGCCACGTGCAGAGATAAACACTGAGCGGACCCGCTATCACAACACGCGCGTTCCACAATTTCTTGCCCATATATAAAGGAAAAAATTTTACACGGAACACGTATATCGGCTGATGTACCTTCTTTCCCTCGGTAAGAAACAATAATAATATATGGGGTTTTACGTGCCAAAACCACTTTCTGATTATGAGGCACGCCGTAGTGGGGGACTCCGGAAATTTTGACCACCTGGGGTTCTTTAACGTGCACCTAAATCTAAGTACATAGGTGTTTTCGCATTTCGCCCCCATCGAAATGCGGCCGCCGTGGCCGGGATTTGATCCCGCGACCTCGTGCTCAGCAGCCTAACACCATAGCCACTGAGCAACCACGGCGGGTGGTAAGAAACAATCAAAATATCAAAATATATGGGCTGGCGCTCCTGTTGAAATGCTACTGGAGAGGTACGTGGAAAAATGCGCATTCACAAATATTGATTAGAGAGTATAACGACGGCAGCCCTCCTTCAATATGTCGCCAAAGTCAACTTAGGCAAATTAAATAGTACCCGAAGCGTCTCTAACGTTCCAGGCCAGCGACTTGACTAGACTTCGCCATGGTTTTGTGAACGCCGATCACCTACCTACAGCTAGGGAACAAACCGCCGTAATTACCGGGCCTAAGTCTTGCTATTTAAGTGGAATTTAAAAGCACTCACATTTAAACACCATGCTTAGGCTTCGAGCGATGAAACAGCACGCACCTGTGGTTCGACAGGGGGTGGTGTTATATAGACGAGTCTGTTCAGTTCTTGTTTTTTTACATTAAAGTTAAAAGCACTGGAACTCAAGGCCGATGCTTAAGTCTCGAGCGATAAAATTAGACGCACTTGTGTCTCCACGTTCTTTGCCACGCTTCTAGATTCATGACGTAAATCGGTGCGTTCAAGAATTTTGTTTATGTGATCCCCCCGCCTGCCGCCCGTACCATCTGGTTGGCGTTTTCTTTAAGACAAAACAAGCTGGAATATTTCATGAGCAAAGACGACAAAGAAATGGGGGTGGGGAGAGAAAGAGAGAGAGAAAACGTGCTGTTTTATGAGGCCTGCTCGCACCGCAGGCTAGCGGTGCCGGAGGTTTCGCGAACATTTGACAAATTACACGTTGCTCTTGAATTTTCGTTTTTTTTATTATCAAGCGCGCTACTCAGCATACGACTAAGGAATTTAGAAAGAAATGAACAGCAATAATAAAAGCGAGAAATGTCAAGGCGCTTGAACTACGTCGTTTCTCGTAGCGGAATGCCAAGAAATGAGAAAAAAGAAAGAGAACACGACAAGCGAGACGATATCTGCGAAATGTCACTGCCGAAGACGCAGAATCCAAAAGACGCACGCTGGAAAGCGAAGGCTGCGAAGACAGATATTTGCACACCAGCGATGAAAACGTGCGCCCGCGGTACAGCACACATAGCGAACGGCCAGAGGAGGGAGGGAGACTTGATTAATCACTGTTCATTGTACACGTCGGTTTTATGGTGCCTGACTGGCTGGAGCGCATTGAGAGAGCGACTCGAACAAATTGGTTCGATTGAAACCGAATACTCACAGTTAAATAATTATTTCTTTCTTTCTCACAGAATGCACACAAGGAAGGGAAAACAGATTAGCCGATCGCTGTCCTCCGTAGTATGGTGGCTAGACCATATCCGTAGGCTTCTTGAGAACACCCAGGTGCGGGAGTAATGGCGGAACAAAGCACGCCTTCCGCCCACAGTGTGATTCTTCGAGCGCAGGGATACCTGGGAAGCGCCCGCCCCGTGACAATGTATACATGTACGACAAAGAGAAGGAAGGGGAGCTCTGCAAGCGTCGATGCTTCTATGCTGCAATGCCTCGGCGCCCTCTTTAACATTTCTAGAGCGCGTACGCGATGGAGCCACCATCAGAGGCGTTTCGCAGCTCCATCTAGTCAATGGAATATCTTCCCTCACTTTCGTCTTGACGTGCCAGACCGAGTGTACGACGCGAGGTTCGCTGACCTCTGCGTCTGCAGGTCGCGCTGCGTCAGCGCTGTAGCTCCGCGGAAAGGAGAGGCTGATCGCCGAGCATTCGCATTCTTTCCGCGTGTCCCCACGACGCTGCTGGGTAGCGGGCGGTCGCCGCGCGTGGAACGGGAGTACACTAGCAACGACCTGTTGTAAGACAATGGCAAGAAATCGTCGTCTCGTCTTCTTCTTATTCTCCTTCGGAGTGCTTCTCACTCGCTCACTTCGGCTCCACCGCGGCAATAACTGCGAAAACACGGTTAACGCTCTTGTATGCACGATGCGGCTTTCAGCTCGATAGACAAGCGAAGAGGCTCGCAGACTCGCTCGCCTACTTATTTCTTTTTTTTTTCATTTGCTCGTTCTCGGTCTCCCTTTCATACACTGTGTTCTTCCCTTAGTCTTCGACAATCGTGTTACTGCAGTACCCTTTCGGTATACGAAATCGATACAGAACGACGTCATTTCACACGCGTTCCTCCGCGTTCAAACTTCACTCTCCGCCGAACACGCAAGTGTGGCGGGAAAGGAGGTGCGAGGCAAAAGGAACGATGAAGAGAGAGAGGGGGGGGGGGCGATGCACCACGGCACCATGCACCACATTACGGAGTCCGAGGAAGCAGTCGCGCCAGCCTTGTGAAAGAATCGGGTTCCGCTTCATCGCCTTCTTCTTCTTCTTCTTCTTTTATTTATTTATTTTTCTTACCTCCTTTATGCAGCGCGATTTCTGTGTTTTGCTCGCAAGCGATAAACGCGTGTGCTACGAGTGCGACCCGTAGTAGCGGCGGCCGGTTGACTGGCTGCACTGCAGTGCACGGCGCCCGGCGGAGAAGACGCCCGAACGCCGCCTCGCTTCGGTCCTCGCAGCCAGCTTGCCAGCCAGCCCCCGAATGTCTGCCGCGCCGATAACCACCGCGAACGGCGCGCCGCGACTGTTCCCACGTCCTGCCGGACGTTCGTGTTCGGCGGGGAAGACGGCGGCAGCGATGGCTACGTTTGAGCGAGATACAATGTGGCGCCAGCTTCGCCATGATACACCGACGGTCGCGCTCATGCGTGGAAAAGATTCGAGGGGGAATAGCGGCCCGCCGTGTTGAGTCGCCGTTGTACGACTGTAAACACGAGAGAACATAGGCTGTTTCCTCGCACATACGCGGTAAATGATGTCGAGTCAAGTTTCGGTTTCTTCTATAGCAGTTTTCTTTTCCTGTCTGCTGCTGTTGCTCTGCTGCGATATTTGAAGGCTACTGGACTGAGTCAGCGTCTGTGATCCGGGCTGAGTGACAGAACGATATCCCCAGTGGACTTTCTCTTCTTCTTTTAATCTTTCCGTCCCCTTTTCCCTTTCCCCAATGTAGGGTAGCCAACCGGGCTCAGTCCTGGTTAACCTTCCTACCTTTCCTTTATCATTTGCTCTCTTTCTCTCTGTCTTCCATCTCACTTTTCTTTTTTTTTTCTTCTGCAGGATTTGCCGCGAGACATTATCTCGAAATAAATGAAAGAAAGTGACGTAGTCCTGCATCATGTAGAAACTGCGGCAATGTCTTTGAGAACCCGTAGTGATAGCTCACTAGTTTAAAGAAATGGAAGCCTCACGTTCTTCCCAGAAGCCACGAACAAAACTGACGTTGAATGCCTCGCTTACGACGCACTACTATTGGTAAGCCTCGGAAAGCGCATCCACAGAAACAATCTCGCGCACGCGAATAATAATAATAATAATAATAATAATAATAATAATAATAATAATAATAATAATAATAATAATCCACTGTTAGTCACTGCGCATGCGCGATACACAACGCTGCAGCTTTCTACGCATTCGCGTCTTCGTTTAGCACTTTTATATATCGCGCCTAAAGTCAACGACTACTGCAAGTCGGAAGCAGTACTAGGATTCCGCAGTCTATAGAACAGACTGCGGTTGGCGGCCAGGTGACACGCCACGCAATGCAGGCAGACATGCTCGCTGCTATAATTTTCCGTATGCGGGTGCAGAGAGGAACATCTGCGTGACGTGCGCTGCTTCCCCGCCACATGGGCAGAAGCCTGGCTTCCTGTACAATGCGACGGCTGGTTCTAACATGCGAGCACGCCTCTCCAGTAGCTTCGTGTGCTCACTGCAACGCGTGCACGCATTTCTGGGGCTGTCTCAGCCTTGCTGGAGAAATCGATCCAAGCACGTCGATAATAATAATAATATTTGGGGTTTTACGTGCCAAAACCACTTTCTGATTATGAGGCACGCCGTAGTGGAGGACTCCGGAAATTTTGACCACCTGGGGTTCTTTAACGTGCACCTAAATCTAAGCACACGGGTGTTTTCGCATTTCGCCCCCATCGAAATGCGGCCGCCGTGGCCGGGATTCGATCCCGCGACCTCGTGCTCAGCAGCCCAGCACCATAGCCACTGAGCAACCACGGCGGGTAAGAAGCACGTCGAATGCTTGGACAAAGCGTGTTTCGCCGAGGAATTTTCGGCGCGTCCATTTTATGACACACGTCCGAGTGCCACAGTCACCGTTGCGTCCTGCTGCAGGGTACGGGTTCGTGGGTGCGATTGCGAGTCGCAGCGATTTTTCAATGGCTGTTGGCATAAACCCTCGTCTCATTACTCTCTCTCTTTCTCACACACTTTGTTTTTCTGTGGAAGAACATATATAAAGCAGCAAAGGTTTGTTCGTGCCAGCATTTACACTCACGCACTGCAAAGAATAACATATAAGACTTGCTGAACTAAAACACTAAGATGAACGAATCGACATCACAGCATGGCAGTTATGTGATTGAACCTCTCTTCGCATCAGTAATCGAACCAAACTGCCTGGCACGATGTGGCAAGCGGCCGTAATATCTTACGTGCAACGCGTCCGTGTTCGGGTTAAGTGTGTGCACGACCGTACGCAAGCCCGACGGCATCTATTCCGGACAGCGCACCTGCCGAGCCCAAAGAAATTTGTGTAAAAACGATAGAAAAGAAAGGAACACCGCACTATACCGCGGGCAGAACTATCAGCCACGACAGCACCTATAGTCGTGGCAGTGGTGAAAACTGACACTTCCAGAGTTCGAAACGTGTTACGAGGTTGCAGCGAGCGCCGGTCGCTTGTAACTGCGGGCACGACATCGATCCCGATGCGACCGCTATTCGCGATTCGTGCCGAACGCGTCGGTGCGCTTCCTCGTCGTCGGACAGCATATGGCGACGACGTCGCTGACAGCGAGTGCTAGTCGTGTGCCCTGCACATCCTGCAGATGACGTCCGAACGACGTGGAAGGAACGGCTACAGGCCCGGAGGAGGGTTTGACACACACCCCGTTCATTCCTTCGACGTCACTCGCAGGCATCGTGCGCGAATCGCGACTGGAATGCCGACGTGGTACAGACGTTAACCACTAAAGAAGCGGATCTATGGAAATGAGTAGCGAGTTGCTCGCGGGAAGGAGGCGAACGCGTACTGTCTGCCTGCACGCGCGTGCACGTTCTTTTGACCAAGGTACGATTCAAGCGCGCATAATTACATCGCTCGTATAGCCAACGTATATACGCCACAAAACACACGATTTTTCTTTTCCTCTGCAGTTTCTCCGCAATGTCGGTCGGTCTGTGTTGGACAGCCAGGCCGTATGGGCCACTCGGAGGCAGGCTACACAACTTCTGACACAAATTTTCCACCAAGCAAATGCAAGCTTGCGTCAGAAACACGAGACGTGAGGACAGTTCGTAGTCACGAGCTAACTTCGATGTGCGCTGTTGTGAATTAAGTTTAATCGGATGGGCGTTCTTCCTTGAAGTCTGCAACCCGTTCGGCAACCTCCTCTAGGCTTTTTCCAACGCTGACATTTATACTTATTCGAAAAGTTCGAGGAAATTACGATACGATAGAGTAAATAGAAAGATAAGATGCTGTAAATTAACAGTGTTCCTGATTCCTTAAGCCAAAGAATGAAGGTACTACTCCATCGCGTCACATTTTGAGTAATTGCACTTGTGCAATCGAACTGTAATGCTAACCACCGCGTAAGAAGTCGTTTTGTTCGTTTTCTTCATTTGGAACAAATACAGCTAGTTTAACAACAACCCCACTCAATCACTGGACACGTCAGGCTTTGTCAATGAGGGCCAGCAACCTTCTAGGCATTCACTTTCGACGCGAGCACGCTATTGAAAACGCAAAACAGCGTAATGCCATGAATTGAAAACGACATGCAAAGTTAGAGCGCCTTCGTGCCCCACGATGGGAGCGCGATAAGCGAGCGCGTGAGCGTTTGGTCGCCGACGTATAAAGAAGTCGGTGCGGCAGCGCCACCCCTCGCTCTTAAAAAAAAAAAAAAGTCGCCTTACAAAATAAGGCTGCTCCGACTTTTTTTCTCGAAGCTTACAACCCGCGTTTCCTTTTTTCTTTGTGTGTGTGTGTTTTTCTTTATCAGTAAGGGTTAGACCACAATCACAGATCTGCCATCCTGTAAATATACACACACAGACACTGCGACCTGCCGAGATCTTATACTTTCGAAGAAAAAGCTCATCCCTCGGGTTCAGCCGCCTCTCATTGAGCGAGTCCATCGCAGGACATTTGCATCGCGTGAGTCGTTAGTACCTGCACTGCATTGGACCCTTCAGCCTGCCTTCTTTCTTTTCCTTCTTTTTTTTTCTTTTATTTCCTTTTTCCTTCTTTCTTTTCCTTCCGCGCATTTTATCTTTTCTGTCCTTTTGCAATCTTCAGACACACTCCGCGGGGTTCCGATAAACAGTCGGTTAGTACACCATAAATCTGGAAATTCTTGTTTTCCGCTCGTGGCGGCGAAATCGATATGCGAAATGCGAGCTTTTGCCGCTGCTTTATTTTCTCGTTGGTTTCCTTGACCTTTGCCGCGCCTGTCTCGCGCATAACTCAATCTGGTTTTCAAAGAAAGTGCGACGGTGCGACCGACTCAACGTGGCGTCTTGGAAAACTGCGAGTCGGGAGAGAGGCTCGCGCCCTTAACGAAAATCGATGTTCTCCGCACGCCAGTTTATTTTGTATTTCTTTTTCTCTATGTATATCGTATAAGGTGCCGAGATGGAGAAGGACCGTTCCGAACGGAAAACGAAATTTGACGCGGACAAAAAAAATAAAAGTAAGAGAAATAGTCTCGGGTGGGAAGCTTTATCACGATAGCAGAGGACGTTAACTTGTGGAGACCGGCGAAACCGCGGTGAGTCACATGCGTCAGTCCGGAAAACAACATCCATAAGCAGCGCCTCGGAGCTGTCGTTCGCTTATGCATATCTACAGCCGGCCATTAAGGCTTGCGGGACACGAGATTTGCGAAAAAGTGGGGGGGGGGGGGGGGGAGGCCGCGTGAAAGACCGATTCCTCGACGAGTATACCTAATCCACCGCTGTCTTAAAGCTCTCGTCGTGGTAGCTCAGTGCATGGCTATGGCGTTGCACTGACCTACCGTGCACTATAAAGAAACCCAAGGGGTCAAAATTATTCCGGAGCCCTCAGCTCTGCCGTGTGTCATAATGAACTATGCAGTTTCTAGATGCTAGACAGCACAAATTAACTCTTCCTTATTTTGTCGCAGAAGCATACTGGTAGTGTTCGTAGTGGGCTCAAGGGCAACTATAGTAAAATGTATGTTCGTTGCGCTATGACAAACCCGCTTAACCCAAAGATCAGAGGGAACGGGGCTGAGATTAAAAAAAGAAATGAATATCTACAATAAGAGCCGAGTTGAGGATACGCACCCCCCAACTTGCAGCTAATTTAACAAGAAAAAAAAAATCTACAGACGCACTCTCCGGAGCATTCTTCTCGAAGTTACTTTGAAGCCATGTGCAGCGGGAGAGAGGACTACTGTCATCATGGCGCCAGCAAAACAGATGCGCACGCACTTTGTACGTGGCGCAATCGGTCGGCGCATAAACTTGAATTCAATGTTTCACATTGTATCACAGCGTTTGTGACCTATACCTAATCATCCATTAAATTAGAAGCGTCATGCCTCAACTGAGCAAAAATTCCCATTGCCCGCGGTAGTCTCACCCGGTGAAATTTCGTGGATGACGATACGTACGTACTTTTCCTTCCTTGTAATGAGTAAATGTTTAGCTCAATGTCTAACTCGCATGCTTCGAGTTGATGGCGCGGCCGAAGTGGCCAGGCAGCCAAAATTCACGGCGTGCTACGTCCGACGTCGAGCGTACTGTAACTTGGACCTTACAGCAATGGCACGGCTTGACCAAAGTTTCATCGTGTTCTTCGACAGTTTCTTTTTCCTCAACCATGCAGTGGCGGGGGTGAGCCTGAGGCTGAGAAAGGAGGCCTGGAAACGATGGAGTAACGGAAAGGTTTTTCTTATTGCATTTTTCGTTTCTCATCTTAGAGAAGAGAAGAGAAAGCAAGGGGAGGGAAGGCAGGGAGGTCAACCAGAACAGCATCCGGTTTGCTACCCTACACTGGGGGTGGGGAAAAGGGGAATAGAAAGGGGAAGAAAGGGAGAGAGTCAGCACTGAGTACATGTGGGAGGGACACCTTACACAATGACACTATAAGCGGTCTCTTAAGCCCGTGCACTTTAAGTACCGCACTAGTGCACGTATCGCTTTTCGAGCCAGTGACGGTTGCGGCCACGGTCCGAGTATCTTTGAGTCGGTGAACGGTCTCGAGTCTAGTCTGTGTAAAGTTGCCCGCAGAGAGAGACGTTGGACATCGTAGCGAGGGCATTCTCATCTTAGAACAACTATTAATCTTACGCTGTCTCCAGCTGCCCGGTTCTTGGACCATCCCACTTAGTGGACACGCGCCATAGAAGAAGGTCCTCCTCCTCATCCTCCTCCGCCTCATCATCATCATCATATGAAAGGGCGGACAGAGCGAACTGAAGTTGCGAGTTTTTAACTTTCACTGTGAAAGACCGAGGTTAGGCATGATGGAAATTGCTACCAGGCTCAAACAATGGTCGATACTTTGGAACTCTACAATTTCTCGGGTAAGGAAATGCAGCGTCTCAGAATATTAGCTCGCGAATAAATAAAAAAAAATGAAGGAGGACTATCGATTCTCCGAACGTGCCAAGCTAAACACTCGGCATGTATCGGCGGCGGTAGCAGCAGCAATCAAAAGAAGGAAAAAAAAAAGTAAGAATAATAATAACCGTCGCCATCACGTTCCGCACCTACCGCCGGAACTGTCGACTTGATTAATGGCTCTGGAAAAAAAGATGCCGCATACGGGGAAAAAGGAAAAGAGCTTCGCCAAAGCAAGCAGAATGCGGAAACCGCTTGTCGTCAACATAAAGCTGTGGTTTTACGGCTAAACTAATGGACACCGGGGTTGGGGAAACTGATGTAGTCGCTGACGCCAGCGAGACGCTTTCGACCCGGTCGCTCCATTATCGAGCCGAGAGGCAAGCATAATTTGCAACTGTCTTTCCATGTTTGTCCATCGTGAGTCAGCCGTCGAGCTCGATTGCCACAATAGGAGGAGGTTGACGCACTGTACAGGCTGCTCCGACTATGCGAGTGAAGCAAACCTTTCGAGTTAGAACGTTTATGTATAAAACCCAGTCGTCAGTGCTTTGCGAGTAACCGTTATCTGGCTAATCAGTCATTGAAAGAGTTGAACGAAGGAAAAGTCAGAGAGAATAACCGTGAAAGAATCCGGTTCGCTACCCTGCACGAGGGAACCGGGAAATAAGTCTAAAGATAAATGAAGGGAGAAATGTCGGTTCAGAAATGGAAATCGGCGCAGAAGGCTCTGAGGTGGCGCATGTCACTCAGCCTATCTCGCAGGAACGTATATTAATAGCAGAAAGCAAAGTAAGGCTGCAGCTGCCTTTAACAGATAAGTACGTCGTGATCACTGTTTTCACAGTACGTGGCTGTCTGCTGTGTCGGGGATGACGTTGTACATGCACTGTTAGCAGGGCAGACTTGGTCGGTAATTGCACCTTCTTAAGCGTCTCTTTCCGTCTCCCGAATATGCATCGTCATAAGGTTGTCTATTTAGTATCTCGCAAGAAATGCGAGTAGAATGCGCGACACCTACTAGCAGACTGTGTGCGGTCATTCCATGAAATCGAACCGTTTCACATTCTCGTAAGGCAACCCTTTTCTTCTGTCTAGCACATCTAACGCTGGTACAAATCACTTGCCTCCACGTGGGCAGATGCAGTCATAATCAGTTAAAGCAACCAATAATAACCACTAAAGCAACTAAGTCATCGAGTAAGTTATATATGTAACGTGATGCATGCTCCTTTATTGCCTGAGGTTTTCAGTGAGAAAGACGCAGACAGCGCTGACCACGTTTTGTATCCGTAGAGCTATGTTTTACGTCTATGTGCAGTTTTTACAGCCCACCTTAATAAAAGCAAAGAAAGGAAGTATGAACACAATGCAGAGATATAAGATGGCGCAGATCTCACTGTTATTGTTGATGCTTTCCTTTCCTGAGCGAAAAGCCAGAGAAGGAACCACACAATAGTCGCGGCGTTTCGGAAAAGCTGCATTTCAGCCGATTAAGGCTCAATTTGCAGCAATAGAAATCTACCCCATGGCCATTAAATAAATAATCACTAAGTTTGCTTGTGAGCGTCGTTAAACAATCAGCAAAGCACACGGAATAGACGTCGGAAGCTATAGGATGTGGTAATGGTAGCAACAAACAGTTGATCCTAGTACAGAGTAGTCAGCCCGCCTATACACTGGCTAACCCCTCCCTCCCCCCCCCCCGCCTCCCCTGACTTTCCCTTTCCTCTTCCTATCCTCTTAGGTGCCATAACCATGAAACTTATACTATCTCAAATTTCTTCATAAATGATCATCACATTCCGCATGCAATACTATGTACGTGTTTCCCATCTAGAGCCTGCTGGCGTGAATGTGTTAACAGATCTCTAGGCATATCTCTAGACATAAAAAGAAATGCAAAAAGGCAAAGGCCACAAAGGCGCTGCTGCGTTCCTTGAAATGCGCCAGCCTGTATGTCTGACTGTGACTGACTCAGCGATGAACGCTTGTGTGCATAATAGTTCAAAGTGTGAACTTCTGTCCTTCTACCCTTTCCATCCGCTTCCCGCTTTCCCCAGTGCAGGGTAGCCTATCGGGCTCAACCTGGTTAACCTCCCTGCCTTTCCCATATGACTCTCTCACTCTCTCTCTCTACAAAAAGGAAGGCGGTCTGAAAATGCCTGTAAAATGGGTTTCGCGATGTGGTCAGGGCTGGTGAGAATGCGGTAGTGTTAGGTGTAACATACACAGGTGTTAGTGGAGAAGAGAGAAGTAAAAAGAAAGCTGGGGGACAGGGGAGGGGAATGTATTACCGCAGCAGATGTTCCACGAAATGACTGAAAGCTGTTTCCTGCCACGTTAAACATTTTCCCTTTGCGTCGTCCTTTCTTTTGTTTGTTGCTCTTGACATTTATTTTTATGATAAAATCCGGTAAAAGCTGACTGCTGCTACGTACGCGTAGAGGACCACGTCGTGATCGATGGTTTCGTGCGTTCCATAGCAACGTCGGCAAATGAGGTGCAGATCTTTAAAAGAGACTAAAATGTGACTCGGCAGCCGGGGAAGTTTCTTTGGAAATTGTTCTAAATCTAGACGCAAGTAAAGATAAAAAAGAAATGAAATGACGCCTGACTATCGTGTAAAGAGCAAGGCGCAATAGAGCGGGACAGAAGAACACGGACGACAGGACCGGCGCCGGTGCTGTCATTTGTGTTCTTCTTCTGTCCTGGTCTTTACACATTCAAGCATGAACCAACTAGCCCAAGCTAGAGTTTTGCTTGACTATCGTCGTTGCTCGTTCACTACCAGGTGAAATTTAGCCTTTGTCGGGGGTTCTAACTGTCTTCCGGGCAAGATTTCCCGCACTTGTAATTTAATTTTCGTCGCCACAAGTTGCTTGACCCGTTTGACTCCTGGCCACATCTCCCAGGTGTATGCGTGTGTGATGGAATGAAAGGGAATAACAGCAGCAGCTATACTCTACCGTTAATCAAGAAGATTTTTCGCCGTTGTTTATCAACTGCGACCACTAAGGGAAAGCTTTACTGCTGTAGAATTAGCAGTTGCTTCCAGTGCGAAGAAAGAAAGAAAGAAAGAAAGAAAGAAAGAAAGAAAGAAAGAAAGAAAGAAAGAAAGAAAGAAAGAAAGAAAGGTTCATATTTTCGCATTTGACAACTCGGGGGGAATAACGCCTGACAGTTTAGTATCGTACGAACTAATTTTTAAATACGGGCGCCACGCCTGAAGAAATGTTCATTATTAGAAGCAACTTGAAACGTAAGGACTAGCCTCTGACACAAGACACGTAAGAGCCAAAGTAAAACCTTTCTTGGTCACCGTGGAAAAGTACACGCACATAATTTGCGCACGCAGGGCCTACACGAACATGCCATACTTCCTTGCCGCTATAGACCTGATCATCATGCTAAAGCAACATTAAATATAAGGAACAAGAATAACGAACGTATGTTGTACGGCTCAGTTTCTTGTACTCCGGTTCTTCGTCGAGCAACGTTTATCTTCTCGAATTTCTTCCTCGAGACCTCTGCAACATGAATGTGCTAAGGAATTTAGTTATTCGAACACACACGCTGCAAATTGGAAGGGGAAAAAATACAATGTGGACTGTTAACCTACTATGTGCACGCGTTACTATCGGTCTGTGAGCGTGCTTGATCTAGTACTTTTGTAGAACGAGAGGTAGTTGGCACCACCACGAATTCGCCGACATGTCTTTTCATACGCATGCGCTTACTAAAGAAAAAGAGATAATAAAGCACACGCCCAAGCCGAAACACCTAACCATATGGGCAATGCTTAACGACGAAGTGCTGAAATACAATACTACTCTCATTAAATATCGTTATGCTGATCACACAGTGAGAACAACGTGGCATAGCGTAAGAAGTGCACGAGCACGACAGCGTGCACGTAACGGCATTACGGTGTGGTGGTGTCTGGCTTGCGACGCAGGGAGAAAAACAAGAACGAAAATTCCTCAGAACGAAGCCGAGAACGAATCATTGAGTCGACTGGGCAGTTGCGCAATCAATATTTTTCGACACAATGAAGCTTGAAGCCGCGGTCGCGGCACTGTGAGATTTCACAATTTCGTTCTCCCTCCTGGGAGGTAAATGCCAGCAGCCGCCTTCGCAGTACCGCCGCGCGGGCGACTGCTCTTCACGGCCACGCCGGGACAGGGTGACGTAGCGCAGACGGCTGCGCATCGCCCGAGTTTGACGGCGGAAGACGGAAACTCGTGAGCACCGCTTTTTGTTCATATAATCCTTCTCTTTTAAATTGCACTTGGCTGCCTTGCGCTTGGCTGCGAACTGCTCAGCTGAAATGTTTCACTTCTCCAATCATCAACCTTCAGTGAACAAGTTAAGCTGCGAGAAGGCGGAGAAAAATTGTGTTTCATGCCAGCATTTCCAATTTATAAGAAATCAATGGAGGAGTGAATCAATCAAACAATCGCTAACACTGCTATGCAGCGAAGCCTTCTAGCCACCGCCCCCCCTCCCTTCTATTTAGGATTTTTTTCATGAAAACGTTAGCGATGATCCAGACTGAAAACGTTTCCCCTGGTGTTTGGCCACATTGCCATTCTATCGTTGAGAATCGTCAACGTGAGGAACAATGATTCATCTACTCGGCCAGAAACGGTATTGATGGCGATCAAAAGTACGCAGCACACGGTGCCGGTCGTGTTCTATAGCTCTGGTCCAACAGCAATGATCGGAGACAGGTGGAGATGTTTCTCTGTCTCAACATTCAAGGCAACAGATGAGAACTGAACGAAGTGATGGTCGATCTCGACGCCGAGCTGCCAACTAAACTACCGCTAATGAGTGTGCAGGCGATTGAAAAGCGTAGAACGCGCGACTCCGGTAATGTTCTACGTAGTTTTGGTTCTACAAAATAAGGATCCTTAGACATGTACAAGTGCATTTCTGTCTTGACAGTAAAAGCAACAGATCAGGACGGAGCGAAGTGAAGTCGGCGAGACGTAGTGGGAAGACACGAGAGTATAGATGAAGAATGAATGGAGTAGACTGGTCGTTTGGGCTGCGCCCGCGTCATTCACGATGAAAAAGGAGTCTGAGGAGCACTGGAAAGTGCGATGCGGGTGGCACGCTCCGAAAGGAAGATAACGCGCGACACATCGCGGTCGCGCGGCGAGACCCCCCCTTCGCCTTCCTTGTTCGGCACGGTTCGACTCACCTCGGTATCCCGTGCGAGTGGACTTGCAGTAATCCCACGCTGCCGCGCCGCTGGTCACAGTCGTCGAAGGTGACGGCAGCACATCCGGCGTCGCCGCCGCGACAGGCAACAAGCACGAACACGAGCCGCTGTTGTGGTCGACGAGAGAGCACGGGAACCGCGAGATCACAAACGAGCACCGAGCAGGCGACAGTGAGTGCAGCCGACGGAAGCCGTTAGGGGCCGACTTGTTCAGCGCCGTTGTCGTCGTAGTCGTCGCGGCAGTTGATGTCGTCGCAGAAAATTTTGCACGAGAAACGGTGTCGTTGACGGCCGGGGCAAAAGGAGCGACGGATCCTCGCGCGGTGACTTTAGCCGATGTCGTCGATGACTTCCTCGCTCGCGTCGCCACCGGAGCGATCCGCAGTCCCATCATGCCGGGCTACACACCGGTAGAATGCGAGGCGCGCGATTCGAAGGCGTGTAGATTGAAATGTGTCCACGGGTCGGCGACGATTTCTTCGGTGGAGAGGCAACGGTGACAACCACCACGAACAGGATGGCGAGATAAAACACGGATACGCCGATCTCTCACGGTGGTGGCAAATAAAAAAAAAAGAAGGCCCAAAAAGAAAGAACAGAAGGGGGCGAAAGCACACTTTCCGTGGAACGATACACCACACACGCGCGCGCGAGCGCACGCACACAGTGTTCGCGCCGCGCGCACGCGACCACGATGCACGGGGAGAGGCCGGGAGCGCGAACGGCCTGCGGTGGCAGCGATCGGGAAGAGAAGTGAAGAGGAGATCGGGGCGGCTGCGGCGCCGCTCGGGTCGGAAGCGCGCCGGCCGAGTCTTTGCCGCCGCTGACGGAGCGCGACTCGAAGCGCTGCGCCGTGCCGCGTACAGGCGCGCCTAGTTCGCCGCGCGGCCGCGACGTGCCGCTGCCTCCTCGAGAGGGGTGGGCGAGAGGGGAGGCGGCGCGCCCGCTCTGCGGAGGAGGGCACGAGACAACCACGACGACGGGAAAGGACGCGCGCGTCACACTCGCAAGCCGCTCGCTGAATCGCCTCTGCCGCTGTTGCCGCCGTTGCTTCTCTCTACGTGGCGACGCGATTAAAGGCGAGGGGAGGCGAGCGGGTCGAAATAAGAAAAAAAGATAAAGGGGGGGAATTGAGAGCGAGCGAGAAGCAAGACAAAAAAAAAAATGTACGAGGAGGAAAATGAAATCTTGAAGAGGAGGAGATTGGGAGAGAAGGGAGAAAGTAAATAGTGGCAGTCGCGAGGGGGGGAGGAAGGACGGGGATTGTCGAGGGTAAAAAACATGAAAAGAAGTGTATGCGTGAATATATGATGAGGAAACAACAAAAACGATGTCTGCGCAGAAGAACAAGAATGCGAGGAACCATAAACAGGCACCCTCCTTCAGACGCTATAAAAGTGTACAAGGACGGGTGAATTGAAACTGGAGACTCCGCTCTGCTCCCAGACCCTGTTAGTCTTTTCCTTTATGAGGGCGCCATCCTCAATACAGCACTAACGCCCGCGTCTTGCCGCCCGTGTATCTTTTTTATATCGAAAAAGAAACGAAAAAAAGATTACGTGCCTTAAGCCTGTCATATTCGCAGGCACGCTGCGGGCAAACCTCGCCAGATTCAAAAGTCGACTGGTGCGCTACATAAACGCCATACTGCCAGAAAGAAAGAAGAAAATAAAGAAAGAATATCTTTCTCGTAAATCAGTGCGCACTTCGATTCCAGAGAACACAGCTTGAAAGCGTGCTGGCAAAAATCCAACGTCATTTCAGTTACGCTTCAGTGAATAGTTGTATGGCTCGTAGCCAAGTCTGGCCAGGGCTCCGGTATTGGATTGGCGATGTCGCCCGGTCCGGTGAGCTGACACGAGGTGAGGGCAGGTTTTGCGCGAGACATTCTGGCACATCGGCCTCTGACGTGATTTGTGCAGAAAGCTACGAGAACAGCGATCCGACCCTTGAAGAGAAGAGAATATTTCATTACCATCTCAAACAGCGTGTCGTCATCAGCCAGATGCGCAGCCGTGTGCATTCGTTAACCTTCTGTCTCGTTATTATGTGTTTGCGCGAGAACGCCCTGTGTGGACGCATTACGCTGGTGCGTATACTGCGCGTATAGGGCACATCCCCCTTACTGAACAATGTGCATACATTTAGTGCATGGTCGCCTGCCATTTACCTCTCCCTTTCGCGCCTGCAGTGAAAAGTGGCGGGCTATAGACATGATCTTCACGACGAACTGTCCTCGTTTCCCACCATCAAAACTTCCATTGTCGTTCTTTAACTCTCTGCCTCGACGCAGTATAGCCAACTGTGCGCCACCGTGTAACTTCCACACCTTTCCCCCGTTGTAAAGCACAATCATTCGATGCAGTACGACTACAAGTTAGTATGTGTCTGGGACGCTATTAGCCAACGTGAGATAAGCTGACGCTTGGCAAAAGACTACAGAAAAAAAGAAAAGAAAAAGAGGGCTGTGCTCGGTGGCAACCTATAGTGAAAGAAATCAGTACAAACTCCGCCCATGAAAGAAAACTGCAGCAGCTCTCCGGGCATCCGAAACATGTGCAGTTCCCGAAAGACGCCCAATATTGAAAGTTTAGTCTCCGAGGTCGCGAGCATGAGACAACGAGCTAGCACAAGCGTCAGAACGTCGTTCACTGGCGTCGCTGTTGTTTACGTGCATTGCGCGGGTGACGTCATCTCTATGTTTCCGTTTCCAAGAATAAGAGCAATGTCGCGTTCAGGCCTAGAAGGTTACCGAGCAGTAGCAAGCGAGACAGCAACGAAGCAACGAAAGACACATTGTATAGACGTCTTTACTATTATTCTATTAACCTTTTTTTTGTCACTTAGGAATAACGAGCTTACTTTGGTAACGCTGTATGATGGCGAAATGAGAAGCAGTTCGAGCCTGGCGGCTTATGTACACGATCGCAAAATCAGGAGTAGTTCGCTGAACAAGAAATATCGAGAAATCAGACTTTCTAAAATTGCATGAAAAGTTTGTCGGATGCCTAAACATTCCGCGCAGAAAATTTAACGGCCTGCTTCGACGCTTGAATGACTCTAGAGTTGAATGACTTTACGTTAATTAGCTATCTGAAAAATAGTTGAATGCGCTTCGAGTTTGCAGTGGAGGCGTTTAAGAGGATTAACAGACAGTTCCCGCGATCCGCTTTGCTTGCCCAAGCAAAATCTATATTCCAGTGTAATCACAACAAGAAATCCCATACCGCTATCTTCAATCCAGCACCTTTTCATTGTATTATCAGCCTCTGGACGCTCTGCAGAATGAAATTAATCCTCCTGCACAGACTCTAGAGCTTCGAACCGCCAGTAGTTTATCGGTAGCTGTATGTAATACACGCTCCAAGCTGCAGCAGCTGCTCTCGCATGCGCACTGACCCACATACTTATGGCGGCCACTGCACGCGGGCGCAATGGTAAGTGGGTACTCTCGAAAAAAAAAATGGAAGAAAAATATGAAAAGTGTGAGCGTTAATTGCGTTCATTGTGAGGTCAGAGGGCCTCAATTTCTAGGGCACAATCAATTAGGCACTCTCAGGTTAACAAACGCTGATGAATGTGCATAAGCAAACTGGACGCCTACAGATGGAAGTACAGCTTTGGCCACGGATTCGTAGAAAAAAGGAAAAGAAGGAGGAGCGGGAGGGATTATAAAATGAATATGAAGAAGGGAAACGTTCGCTCCACCTCTTGACGACCTGCGGGGTCAAGTTCGTGATTCTTGTTTTACCACAGCGCTGCCTCGGCGAAGAGCCGAGTGCCCCCTTTGTTATATATATATTCAAAGATTCCTTTCGTAATTAGCAGAAATTCTTGTGAAGGCCCCAAGTTGCGTCGTTCTTTGGGGTGCCTTTACCCTAATTGCATCAGTCGAAGAAGGAACGGCAAAGAACCATTTTTCTTTCTACTCGGGCAATAAATATATAGGCACCCATTTAGGTGGAGGAGGGGGAGGGGGGGGGGGTGTATATACCCGTTGCCGGCATAGTTGTATTGCTGTTGTTGTTTAACGGCGAGCGTATGAGAGAAAATGGAAAAGCATTTTTTTTTTTTTTTGCGGGACCGGCGGTGTAAGTAGGGTGGTGCAAATAAGAGCAACGTTCAAGGATTGCCTTTTGACGCCATCGTTCGCCTTGTTTTCGTATTTCCTTGGATACTCGCCTGTGACAACGTGGGCTAGATGGACGAAACGGTTGCACACACGACCGGCTTAAAGAGTAACTAGAACGAAAGTGTCTTCTTCGGACGCTTAGGTCGATATGAGTTATGCGCACCAGTATTAAAGCTCAGTGCCTCACTCACTCACTCACTCACTCACTCACTCACTCACTCACTCACTCACTCACTCACTCACTCACTCACTCACTCACTCACTCACTCACTCACTCACTCACTCACTCACTCACTCACTCACTCACTCACTCACTCACTCACTCACTCACTCACACACTCACTCGTTCGTTCGTTCTTTCGTTTATTCATTCTTTGATTCATTCATTCGGCTATAAGATAGCCACGGATACAGGTCCACAGTGGCGGCATTCTGCAACCAGCTGAATAGCACTTAGACGATGTTATATATATATGTATGTATGAATGTAATTTTTCTTTTTCCTCTTTGCTTTACAATATACGGAAGTGCTATTTTCGCTTGCCTGTCATTGCTATTTGTAGATTTCTTGCTGCTCAACCTACCGAGCATGCGCGATGTCTTTCAGCATACCAGTATGAATGCGACTCCTCGTTATCAATATCCCGTTGTTATCATTATGTTCTGTACAGCTTTTGCGGCTCAGCGAATATCCGTATTTTAAAATATATTGAAATTTTGTAATGCTTTTTTCGTTGGAATGCTCTGTACGGCTTGTGCGGATCATGGAATATGTCTATTGCAATGTATTGAATTCTTGTAATGATTTTTGCTGTTAATTTTTGTTTTGTTCATCTGTATATCGCACTGTCCACTCCTGCCCAAGGCCTAAGACTAAGGCCGGCAGTATCCTGTAAATAAATAAATAAATAAATAAAATACCCGCGGCGTAGTAAGGCATTACAGTGTAGGCCTAGTATAGACATCAAAGAGCAAAGAAGGAACGTTTCTACGTAATACTGCTTCTAAATGGCGGCGCCTGAAACAAAAACGAAAATCGTCAACGCGCGAGTCGCAAGAAAAAGGCAAACACGGAAAAGAGCGCACGCACACCGTTTCCGCACCGTATACGCGTATATTACGCGCGCTCCCTGTTTTTCATCTGCCTTCTCTCACGCACCACCGCCGTCGTTTTGCCGGCGTTGATCGCCTCCGCTGTAGAGGAAGTGAGGTCATCAAAGACAAAGCGCGGCCGTTTTATTTAAATCTGCTATCGACTCGTCTGGCGCGTGTTGTTGTCTTTGCACGCGGTTGCTATAGAAGCCGGCTGCTGGCAGACCGGGTACTGCCCACTGTGTACTCTGCAGCTGCCCCCGAACTGCTGCTGCTGCTGCTTTTAGTTGCACCTAGCTCCCCGGGTATTTGTTTGTTACGATGCAGAAGGCAACAAAAAGACTAACGGAGAAGGGTAAAACTAAGCCCACGGGCGTCTGCTGTCGAGAGTAGGCTGGTACGATCTCAACGGTGGCGCAGGTGTAGTTGTTGTGTAGTTGCATCAAACGATCGTATCGTCCCCGCTTGTTCACTTGCGAATCTGACGGCGCGTATTTGACGTGCACTGTAACTGTGCAATGGAAATGAAAATAGTGAACTGAAACACTGCGAGTTAGCCATCGTAATGACGAGATTTCCTTGTTAAGGGTGAATCTTTAAACGAGTTTCTGACGATACTGTGCTGACCCGCCGATATTTTTTTTTAAACAACACTTATATGTGAAGTGCCGCGTGGTTGTTTCAACTAACTTGTAGCGAGGACTTCGGAGACGTGTAGCAAGAGAAGCTGGGAGGTCGGCGGAACGACATGAAATATCGTTTAACATCTTGAAATTTAATTTCAGTTCCGTCGATCGTTATTTTTTCTTTGACCACGACAATTATATAGAGTAGAGAGTAGTACGCGTGGCCAACAACTTTAATACAGAAAGCTGCAAGAAGACTCTTCAAAGAACTTACAATAGCTCCTTTCGGCTTGTTTTGAGATAGATTAGAGATACATGATATGATCATATTGAACAAAATGAGCAGGTACGGCTTCTGACTGTAGGCAAAATACTCCAAGCAACTGGCCAACTGCAATAGAGAAACTATGCCGGTTGGTCATGGGCACGTCGTTAATGCGTGATCCAGTGTCACAGTATACGCCTGAATACACTGCGTTTAATTCACTTCTATGGACACTCTAGGCAAATTATCTCCGTTACCGTGATGTTCCGTATACATCTATGCATGTATGCTACATGCCCATCGATACCGTATATGCAAGATAGATGCTACATTATTGAAACGACATAGTTGCTCAAACACCGTCCCGGCTTTTGTCTGATAATTCCTCAGAACTATTTACAATTAATGGTTGCGCGCAAACAACAGTCGTTAAACATTCGATTCACCGCGCATGCCTTTTATCTTAATTCTTCGCAGAGAATTAAAAAACGCTGAACAATATCACTGCTCGCGACCTGAAAGTGATGTTATTTAACTGGCGCCGCTCTTTACGCACAGCTCTGTGACGCCGGTGCGATGCCATTACAGGGTCTGCAGGGCGTGCTAAAGCATTTAAGGATGGCAAAAATTTTGATGCACCCGCGTATGTCGCATCCTCATATAGCTGTGTCCGCTTATAGTTATAACGTCGTCCGAAGAGTTCGAGCGCAACGCTAAACCTGGCTATCAATGTGAATTCTCCTCCGGGAGAAGCTGCCGATCTTCTTTTTTCTTTCCTTTTCTTCTTCTTTTTTGAGCTTGCGCTCGAGCTAAAGTAATTTTTCTATGCGAAAGCTTGTCCCGCGACATTAAACGTTTGATGCCCCCCCACGCATTGCAAGTTACAAATAAATCAAAACGCGAAACTGTGCAGTACACGTACCAACTCACACGAGGCGTTGAATAACCCCACCTGCGCATCTCCTATATATAAGAAAACGTCTCCTCCCCCTTCCCATCGCACCTGCACGATCTCGCATAACTCGTGCGTCAGTGGTCCGAGCCAGTATTGGCAGTTCGACGCCGATTTTACGTTCACCTGCATCAGGGGAGGAGGTGAGCGTCCTGACAATTAGGTTACGGCTCGCGTTCGAACGCATCGCACTTTCGCCACGGCTTCGGTCAGGCATCGGTGACCCGTCGCAGTAGCGCAGGAAACGGGTTCTTTCTCGCAGAACGCGGCTGCAGTGGGGTGAAGAGAGCACCTGCTCCGGGGGCAGACGCTTGTCGCGGCAGTGAGTGCCGCCGCGCTCATTTCTTTGCCTATTTTTGGTGTCTATGTTTGTTTGTCTGTTGGTTTGTTTTTTTTGTTTGTTCCTGCTTCTCGCGGATCCCGAACGTCCTACAGTAGGCTCAGCGGCGGGCCGCTAAAACAACCCCGCGCAGAAACCTTCCAAGCCTAGAAAAACAAAAAAAAAACAAAAAAAAGAAGAAAAGAAAAGAAAGCGGCGCTAAATGCACTCCCTCGCACCGTCCTTGATGGAGACGAAAAATGAGCAAACACGACAAACATACACGCTCGTTCCGCGTTGGCGGACTCCTGCGTTCTCGATTGTTCCGTTTGCATGCTTCTCGCCAACAGCACGTGCCTCCACCTTTATGGTCCATCGTCGTTTTTACATACACGCCCCGCCGTCGGGCGCTGCTTCCTCGACGATACGCGCTTTCTTTCTGTCTTCCGCCGCCGCCGATGCTGGCTTCGCTCGCATAACGACGACCACGGCGGCGAGCGAGCACCTGGCGCGGCAGCGGAGTGTGAGAAGAGTTTTGGCGAAAACCGTTTCAACGGACCGCTGATTCGCTCAACGGTTGTCTCCTCACTTCCGCGCGCCTCTTTTATTCGTTCATTTTTGTCCCCCCTTCTACGCACTCTCTCTGTGTCGGGCCCCTGCATGCTACGTGCCTTTGCCGCGACGTGGTGGCCGCCGTGACGATGACGAGACGTTTCGGTTCGCGGCGGTGGCGTAGTCGTCGGCGTGCATGCGGCATGGTATACGTGCGCGAAGCAGGAAGCGGCCGAAAAAAAAAAGCGCGAGTCGGCACCGCTTTAAGAGCTGTCCATGCGTGGAAAAAGAAAGCGTCCTTCTCTCGGCCGATATCCCCCTCCCATGGGAACATCGGCTGGCCCCCGTCGCTGACTCGGACATCAATCCCGGTTTGGTCACGCTAATTCTACATCAGCGTCGTCGCAGCGAAAAGCCAACCAGCGTTTCCGCGCGACCCGTCTCTGTCGCCGGTGTATGTACCATACGCATGGCATCTACGTACTACATAGTTGTCCACGCGGCAAAAATGGGCACAGTCGGTAATGACCGGAGTGCTTCTGTGCAAAACCGCGAATTTGTGATCGCGGGACCCTGAAAGCATCGCGCTCGCGTGGCCGCAGAAGAGTTCAAAGGTGGGGGATGGTGACTCGCCCTTCGTACGTCCCACAACGTTGGCGGTGTTTCTGATCTTTGCATGCTTTGCCTGGGTGGAACGTTGACTTCTGAACATTAGTTGCATTAGTTGCATCTACAGCTTAACTATACTTATTCACCCTACATCACGTATGTACCGTGCCACTGTCTTTTACGACGCCTAGCTATATCATTATTGCGTAGCTGCTCGCATTTTACTCATTGGTGCCTGAACTATATATGGATTGAGTGGAAGCGGTAACCCACTTGAGAGGAGATGGAGAGAGGAAGATGCTTTCAATGTGAATACGTGCGGTTGTCCGTCACTTCCCGCCTATATTCGATCACT
The DNA here is from genome assembly GCF_038994185.2 of Dermacentor albipictus. NCBI lineage: Eukaryota > Metazoa > Arthropoda > Arachnida > Ixodida > Ixodidae > Dermacentor > Dermacentor albipictus. Next base: position 174,493,221 of record NC_091822.1, read on the forward strand.
GAGGCCAGTCGATTTCATGAACCATGCCCGCGTCGCTTTGTAAGCCTGCGATACCTAGGGCTCCGAGAATCATCGCCTATGAATATGGTCTGCTATCTAATCGGTTTAACACACTGTGAAGAACGTCACGTTCGATGTCACAACGATCGCAATAACACAATACGTGTTCGATCGTCTCTTCACACTTGCATGCGTCACAGATGGATGTGTCTGGCATTCGAATAAGGAATCAGAAGTGATTTCGTAAGAAAACTTATACTACAGAATATACATATACATACGTATACATAATATACATATACATACGTTTACAGTTAATGACCCGGTATGTCACCTTTACACCCTCTTTCTTTATCCCACACTGTTTGAAACCTATGAATCTAAAGTTTCAGCGCGTTCGATTATCCAATGAGCAAGTTCTATGGTCAATAGCTTCGACACAGCTTCGACGTATGTACCCTCCCTTTCTTCCATTCCTGGAATGCACCGATAAATTAAGCCTGCACCCTACGGCTAACCATGACATTTCTGATAATTCGACGGCCGCGCTACATACGACACACGGTGCGAAGTTATGTGCGCGAAAAAAAAAAAAAAAAGAACGCGCGTGCTTCTACATAACGCGCGCGGGAACTGGCTGCATACGTATCACTCGCGTTAATTTTCGCGCATGGCTCATCCGTTTTCTGCGTAAGCGGCCGAAAATTGAGCTATACAACAAAACAGAGTCGATGCCCCCAGAGAGTGAGAGAGAGAGAGAGAGAGATCGCAATTACGCAGGCCGGTCACGCTCGCTTGTAGTTATCGCGCATGCCGTTTACATTCCCATTGGTTACACCCTCGATAGAGCGGCGCGGCGCGTAAATGAGTGTACACACACACACACACCGGAGCAGACGTACACTCGAACAAGATCAAGAGTAAGAAGAACGAGATGATGAAGAGAACGAGAGGGGATGAGACAGAAACAGTGTCCGTGAAACAGCGCTGTTTGGCTGCAGGGGCAAATGCCCGGCTCTATACAAGCGCGCCGAATCACTCCCCGTCCGAGGCGTTCCCCACCCTCGAGCGAAACGACAGAAAGGTAGATTGTGTGCGACGACTCCGAGGAGAAGAAGAAGCAGAAGAAGTCGAGAGGGAGTGTGTGTTTGTGAGTGAACAGAAGAAGAAGCAAAATCTTGGTTACTAAATGCGCTACGACGAAATAAAAGACAGAGGATAAGAAGCAAAGAGACTCGCTCTTTCTCCGCGAACAGCTCGAGTGTGTGTTTGCGCGCGCGTATTATACACAGAACAAATTGCAAACGCCGGGACAGAACAGGTGCGGAGCTAACACCGCCGTGTACGAGGGCGCGAGAGAGCTTCGCCGACAATTTCACGCGCATAAAAGAAAGCGCGCGGTAACGAGGAGAGCCGGCCGAAGGACAGAACGGTAATGGAAGCACGGTGCTAAATAAAAACAAGAAAATAACGAGAGATAAAAGAAAATAATAGTAGAGTAGGGGACAAGAAGGCGTGTGTCTAGAGTGGGGAGGGGGGCAAGGAGGAATGTCCCCGACGGGGAAAAAAACAAAAAAAATACGCCGGTAATTGCGAGACCATTTTTCAATCGTCCGCGTCGTCATCGTCTTCTTCTCAGTCTTCGGCAGCGCGAGTGTCCGTCGTGAGAACTCGGAAGGTCGCGCTAATTGACGACACGGATATAACACGACGCGAAAACGAGTTCGTTCGGTACCGCGCGAGGCGAGCAGCTCACGGTCCGTGCTTAGGCTCTGCTCGACACCGCTGCTACCACGCAGAGCCAGACGCGCAGGAGACACCCTCTCTCAACCCCCTCTACACTTGGCATTAGGAGCGCCGGCTCGACCGCTCGACCAGCCTCGGCGGCGTTAACGCTCACGGTGTCATGGGAACGAGGCTACGGCTACATAATACGTCTCCCCTTTCACTCCTCGATTTGGACACGCTCTCCCCCTGCTCCTTCTCTTAGTCCTGGGAATACGCGCTGGTCAAACGACAGCCACTTTCAGCGTCGCGCACCGTTCCATTTTATTTCTCTCGCCGAAAGTCCGTGATCGCCGCACTGTGACGCGCTTAATAGCGTGCAGCTTTTTTGGAAGTCGCAAGCGAGCCTTCAGCCAATCGGAGGCATAATTTACAAGAGTGTGCGCAGTTAAGAAAGTGTCCGTGATCAGCTGACAGCCGTGCAGCGGTCAATCGCGATAGTCTGCGATAAGCTATACCAAAAGTATACCTGCCAATTAACGCGTTGGTGAGTAAGATTAACAACTGTGTGACGGCAGTCTCCGTGGCATGAATTCAGCCGTATCCAGGTCCATGATTCCAGGTCTCACGGACACGCTGCACGGTTTTCTTTCCGAGTAAAGGTCTACCAACGACTACAGTTTGCTAGAGTTACTGTATATATGCTACTTTTAGTAGCATATAAAGTAACTCTACACTTTGCCTACGCACAATCCGCTCTATCGGAGCATCAGCTGCCCTTCCAGCCAGCGCGTCGTTCGCGTGGGACGTTTCGGCCAAGGGTCACTTTTCGACCGCCCTTTCCTCGTGGCCCTATAGCTAACGCCGGCGCCGAGAGCTTCGCTTCTCGCGCGCTCGCTCGCGATGGGACACTGCTTAATTGCGCCGATGCGAAGAGAACGCGCGACGAAGAATTAATGGCACACCGGGCAGCGCCGGATGACCTGTGCCGGCCCGTCGATCGTATTAGCGTTGCTCGGCCGTCGCAGGTTGGATGCCGAGGTTTCTCGCTGGACGTGTCGCAACCTCTGTCGAAGACAAAAGAGGGCGCCTTTTCGCGACCGTATTATATACCCTGCGCTTCATTGTGCGGCGATGCGGGTGATATTGCAAGGAGCAGCTCCCTTGGTACAGCTTCCTCGGAGCCCTTTCGCAGAACGCGATTTGCTAAAGCACGCGTGCTCGATCCCATAAGGATCGCGCGATCCATTTGATCGAGCTGAGACGGACGAGGTCACCGAGGCGGGCAACTTACGCACCCGGGGCGGCCAGCTCCTGCAAATTGGTCACTGAGGAAACGATACGTGATCGAGAGGGCACAGCGAGGTGAGTTAGAGCCGCGTAGGAGCGAGAGCGTGTGAATGGGAAGCCCGTGAGAGCTTGTGCCCAGAAAATTGGCGTCCCATAGTCAAGGAAGACAGAAGGACCTCTTCGAAATGAGGAACTGTTCTGGAGAACGAGATGGCTGTTTGGTGCAGGAGGTGAGCTGCATGCGCGGGACGGTTCAAAGAGGCACACATGACGGTACAGATAACTGACCGAGGTTTCTAGGTCACTCAACGTTTCCGCAAGGTGACAGAGTCGAATTCCACTCGCAAAGGTGCCGATTACGCATGTATATACTGGCGAAAAAAAAAGAATAAAGCAAACGAAAAACGCCGCAGGAAGTGCGCTTCTGCGTAGTTGGTTAGGTATATGTATTAGAAAACTGGGGATTGGTTGCGGAGTCGGCTTAGTTCTTCGGGAAAGGCTGCATATTCTCGCGGTGGTTTCACTCGCTTCCCTTTCCTTCCACTTTCTTTCTTGCAAAAAACACAAGAACTAAAAGAAGAAATCGACGAAACATGGCTGCCTCACGCAAGTATCAAGGAGAGCAAGCACAGTCCAACACACACTCAATTTTACCGCCCCGACATCTTGTCAGTTGGCGGCGACCAGCAAACCCGAGCAATATATAGTGCATGCAGCTATATAGCCTCCCTTCGTGCGCAATATGCACAACATAAAGTAGTATACAAAGCGCGCCTGCAACTCGACCTGTCTATAGCTGTCCGCACTGATGCCACTGTGCGAAGGCTTATACTTTGGCAAAAGTGCCTTCGCGCACGTTCGTATAGCGGCGCGCATTTTCCTCAAATCGCCGCACGGATTCCCGCAAGCTGACACGCGCGCATGGTCAGAGCCGGGAAACCCCTTATTTCGATTCGCCCGTGGCAGCTTTAGCAGTAGCAGCGCCATGGAGGAGGAATCCAGACAAGCGTGAGCGTCGGAGGCGCGCGAAGCTGGTTTCTGGCGCCGCCGCTGCCACCGCACTTTTCATCAGCAGCGACTTATACGACGTTCGACGCGCGGCGTCCTCTCGCCGTTGATGGATAAAATGTGGCGTCATCCGCTCGGCCCGTTCGCATCCGCAGATGGGTATAGGCGAGCTGCACAGGCCCGAAGGCGAGCGAGTTGATGGGGCCCGGTCGGTTACGCCTGAAGAGGAGAAAATGAGACTTTTTTCACGTTTTCGGAGATGGAAACAAGATTCAGCGAGTTTCTCCATTTCATTTCTTTCATTTTTTTTTTTCGTTTTGCTCTACCAGGAGACGTTCGAACGCCTCCTTTCGAAGGTGTGGGCTCGCTTGTCGATTACCTACGGGAACGCGCGCGCAGGCGCGCGCTTTTTGCGATGGCGTTGGATGGAAGTGGATGTCGTGGTCTTCTTAGTTTTCTCATTCTTCTCCTGGCCCGAACGACGAGCGTCGAACACACGTGCGGTCGCCACCTTATCAGCGATATGTATCGGGACGACTCGCAGGAGTCCCCTCCAATTTGCGCCCGCTGCCGCCGACAGGCGGCGTGACGGCTGTCCAGAGAACTGCAGGAGAAACCCCCAAATTTCTATTGTCGCCCGCTTGTCTGTACCCCCCCCCCCCCCCCCGGCTCCCTTCCTACCTACCTCCCGGCTATTTTGTTTTGTTCTGAGACACGTGCAGACGCATAGGTAGGCGGTTGCCAGTTTCGGACGCGTGTCAATGTTGCCGCATCGACGGCACGTAAATTCCTGTTCGCTCAGTGGCAGACGCTGTTTGCTAGAAGGCAGCTTCGGCCCTTTAAGCAGCGGTTTTCCAAGCGAGAGGGGAAGAACAACGACCCTGTAAAAAAAAATCGAGTTATGCTTTGACAAAGAGAGAAATCTCTAATGGATAAACTGAAGCGTTTTTCTAACTCACATGATGGTTCAGATGATATGAAGATATTCTTTTAAATTCATGCTACACGATTTTTTTTTTTGCGAATGTAGTTTACGATGCTGTCAAATAAACCATCGGTATTTAAATAAATATCTTGTGCCTATTGGACTCGCCATAACTGTCCAAGTCCTGAAACAATGACACTATAATAAAATTCTGGCGATGGGCGGTGAGGGAAGTGATGGTGGTGTGGCGGAGGGGGAAAGAGTACAAGGAGACAAGTGGTTTTTCACGAACTCCCCTACCCGCCCGCATCCTCAGAGCCCCCCTTTCGTCAGGCTGCCTACGAGGTTCTCCCGTCCATTCTGCTTTCGTGAAATAGTCGTCCGTCTAGGCAACCGCAGCGCCACCCAAGTTTTTATTCGATTAAGTTGAAAGAAAAAAAAAAGAGAGAAATAAACGGTTGACAGGAACACGCAGAGGTCGAGAAACGGCGCGCGCGCGAGAAAAGGCGGTTTCCTTTCCTCCGTCGTCGCGAGCGGCTCTTTTGTTCCCCTAATTGCGACTTCCCGTCGACCAACTCAGCGTAACGGGCCCCTCGCGCAAGGGAAGAAAAAAAAAACAGATTAATAAAACCAAATCGCACACGCTGGCGTGGAGGGATGGAAAACGACGAAAGAAACGGCGGTAATAATAATGAAAGAAAGATGTACGACAACGAACGTTCCAGGCAGTCGTGGCGGTTGCGCGAAGACCGGAAAGCCAAACTGACGGTTTGGCACTTCAATACTTCACGTAACTCGGCTTTGTCCGCACGCCGTCCCTCTCTCTCTGCTCTGAACGCCAACTCCTGGCCTTCCCCTTTCATTTCCGTTCGCGCTCTCTTCTGTAACGACAGAGGTTAAATTAAGCGAGTGGGCGGTGCATACTTGGACGCATCCCCCATTGTACAACCGATAGCTATCGAGCGTTATAACTCATGCTTCAAGGCGGTTTCCACGTGTATCATCATCTCGTTTTAACATCACTACGTATAAGCAAAACCCGAAGAAGCCGCCAAGAAGTAGAGTGCTATTCGTCTCCACCCAGGATTTAACCACGCAACTGCGAAAGTGAGAGTCATTGGCTGTCGTCTTTGTCCTACCGTCATTGTCTTTGTGCCAACGTCATCGCGCATTGAAGAGAAGTTGTCGTCACTGTTTTCGTGCCAACGTCCCCGTACGCTCACCATCACTGACGTCGTTGTCTTGGTGCAAACGTCATCGTGCCTTCAACGCCATCGTTGCCATTATGCAGACGCCACTGTGCCCTCATCGCCACTCGCTAGCTTTGTGCAAGCGCCTTCGTGCACCCGTCGCGTCGTTATTGCCCTTGTGCCAAGGTCATCGTGCCACTGTCCTCGTAACGTAGTAGTCGTACCGGCGTCGTTCTCGTCGCCAGAAGTCTATGTGTTAGGTGACATTTCAGGCTTTCCTTTGTATGACCGTTTACTGTTAAGTAAAGTACACCTGATAGAAGGCGTGCAGGTGACGTGCCTTGTGAGTCGCTACGGTCGCTACACTTCTCGGGTGGGTGGCTCCGATACGGCGAAACTGAGCAGACAAGAGCGGACAGCTGCAGTGAAGCTGCGCTGACAGACACACGCGTTGGACGTCACGTGAGAGGACTGTGGCGCCAAGTCCCCCTCGACACGCTGGCGTGCACCGAAAAAGCGCGGGACGAATAGAGTGAGTTGTGCGAGCTCAGGTGCGAGAGACAGAGCCAGCAGGCAGACAGGCATGCATGCAGTGGCGCGACGCCTGCTTCGTCTTATACGTATATATGTGTACTCAATTCGTTGCCGTTTTTGGTTAACCGAGAAACCACGAGTGATTCCTGCGCGACTCGCAAAAAAGGAGAGGAGGGCGACTCCGCTCTAAGGAGTGGCGATGCGTTCCAAGCGGCGCTCGCTATATAGTTTGTTTCGTTTTGATTCGTGCGCTGTGACCAGAGTCAGCAGGTCGGAAAATTGACGGTTGCGCGCTCGCAAGGGGGAGGGCGCTATGTTTACTTCGCGTCGCAAGCTGCCCGGCCTTACGGGCCGCTATGTTCTCCAGTCTTCTTTCTTTTCTCTTTTTCAACTGCGACCCGCTTGAGAGACGGTCGTCGTTTTCTGAACTGTTGCTTTGCGGGATGGAGATAGCGGTAGCCAAGCCAGAACGGACTAACGACGCCGGGAGGCTCGCGAAAGCGGGCACGGAGGCAGGGAAACAGAGGAAACACGAGAAACAAACAAAAATAGAAAGCTTTAAGAACGAAGAGCGGTCGCGAGGGTGTGCCTCGTGCTCACACACGCGTGCGTTCTCGCCAAGAAGCGTGCAGGCTCGCGTACGCGACGCGTGGCTCTGGAAAAACGGCTGTGGTTTCGCTCGCGTGCACTGAAAAATTGAGTGTGGCAGAGGAAAAGCAACAAGAACAACAACAACGCTGGACGAAGAACAACAGCGAGAACACCGTGGCAATAGTGAGAACGGGGAAACTGCCTCACATTTCTGCGCAACAGAATCTGGCTGCTAGCCTGTCTCATTTGTTTCTAAATTTCCCAGCGCGGATCTTTTCAGTTTTGGCGGCGCTCTTGCGCGCCATTTGTGCCTTCTTCAGCGGCATATGTCTTTATTTCTGGTTCCTCAATTCTGTTTGGAGTGAGGGATTAAGCGTAAATTAAGTTATAACTTGCTCTTTCTCGACGTTTTAAGCTCGATGCCTAGGCTCTATAGTCTCCACATGTTACTTGTCGAGTAAACCATAATGCTATAGGAAACGCTGCCCGATCACATAAGAGGTGACATTACGTTAAAGCAATGGCAAAATGAGACAAACGTAATCAACACATCGACAGCTGCGTTAAATTTTAGCATATAAACCAAAAGCGAACTTATTTGCAATGTAGCATCTGTCTAGCAAGAAAGCATCGATAATACAATTAATAGAAAACACCATTTTTGTTAACGTTCAACAATGGAGAGAGAGAGAAAAAAAAAAGGAAGCCTGCACAAGAATTGACGAGTTCTGTACACAGGTGGCGCCTGACTGTCTACGCTCTGCTCGATGCGAGAACGCAGACGAACTTCGTTGTCGTTGTTTCATGGAAATGGCCGTGGGTTGGGCACAGACCGAAAATACCCGTGCCGACAAATAAATGCACGATGACCGCGCAGTCGCACTAGCGAGATCCGTACAAATCGTACACCCTGGCATGTGCGACGCAGGCCCAAAAGTCAGCTACGTGTATACGAATACCGAAGGGATCCGCATTACCTGAGCGCGCCGTAACGGCCTCTGATAGGCAGCCTTCGAGTGTGAAGCGTAAGCAGGCAAAGAAAGCAAGATTGGAATCCATGCTTCCTATAAATACGGTAGCAGGATCGATCCAAGCCCAACCGTGCGCGCACGTGGAAAGGAGCGACCGTCGCACAGGAAGCGGTCCATCAGCTGCGACGAGGGCGCTCGGCAACCGCGCGGAGAAGGCGATCGTGGCACGACCATGACAAGATGTCCGGAAAAAAAAAATACCGTCGCAATCGATTATGAAGAGGATATCAAGAAAAATACAAGTCACTGGTCGGCTGCCGGGCTACGCGCAGCCCTGTCAGAGCGTGGAACTTGGTGCTTCTTCCTTTTCGCGAAAGGTCGAACCAATGCGATCTCCTTCTCGCTCGATCGACCACCATCGCGGCCGAGAAACTTTCTTTCACTGCACGGCCTGTCCGCGCGCGCGCCCAAGATGAGAAGGAAGTGGAATACGAACGCTAACGGCGTCATCGTTGCTGCTTCTCGAGTGGTATTATACGCGTCCCGCTTTTCATTTTCCTTTTATTTCCGTGCGCGTCACTGACTTGGCACCGACAGGCGCAGAGTCGGGCGGCGGCAGTTGCATGGGTCGAGGCGGAAATAATGCTTCGCGAAAGGGGACGCAGCACGACACGCATATTTGAGTGCGCATGCGTGAAATACCGTTCCCGAACTGACGAAGGCGAACTTACCGCGGTAGCGAAAACTGGAGAGGTTCGATTGCATCCCCTTATATACTGTGGGCGCACTGGTTGCGAAGCGTTTCTCCATACTAATCCGATGCAGTCAACTTCAGCCGACGTTTAAAACCCGCACAACTTCGGCGCAACTTCAGTTTATTTCGCACGCCGCATATCGCATAGAAAGTAAAGCAAGGAGCAGCGCCGAAATAACTCGTGCGCTCATGCGCACGAGCACTGTCGCGAAAGAACAACGACCTTACCGAAAAAGTGTCGGCAACCAGGTGTTTTCGTCTGTCGCTTAACGCAAACATGGTGTTATTTGGTTGGGTATAGGCTTACTAAAACGACGACACCTTGAATATTACAAAGACCCGCCGTGGTGGCGTAGTGGAGTTGGTTTTGCGCTGCTAAACCCGAAATTTCGGGATCGAATCCCGGCTGTGGCAGCCGAATTCCGATATAGGGGGCGAAACCCAAAAAATGCCCGCGTGCCGCGCGTTTGGAGAGAGAGAGAGAGATGCAAATGAAAGGAAGGCAGGGAGGTTAACCAGACTTAAAACGTCCGGTTTGCTACCCTGCACTAGGGTAGCAAACGGACGTTTAACGCGCGTTTGGAGCGCGTTAAAGAACCCCATGCGGTCAAAATGAATCCGGATGCCCTCACTACGGCGTGCTTCGTAATCAGATCATGGTTTCGGCACGTAGAACACCAGAATTAAGCTAAATTACATTCACAACCATGGACTCAAGACAGGGGTGCATGATGGGAGACCACAGCCCGTAAGCTACTGCCGCTGCGGCCGCCGCTGCTGCTGACGATTGAGCTTCTAAAATTAAAGCGCAGTCAACGAATGTTTCGACTTTATTGTGTTATAAATCATAGTTAAAATAGTCTGCACTCCAGACGCTTTGTATTTCGAAAGAAACCTGGCAGACTTGATGTCTGCAGCACCCCGTGGAGAGTGTCAACACAGGCAACCTCTGCACAGTGATCTTTGCAACAAACGGCCGCGCAGACGATGCCAGCCGCCCCGCTATAGGTCGCCAGACTCTTTTTTTTTCATTATTGATTTCTCTCCCAAGTTAATTTTAACTACTTCTGACATTTTCACCAGCATTTTATGTGCGTAGTCTGAAGTGTTCAGGTTGCAATGACACGGCGTCAAGCTGGGTGAGATACGACGCTGTTCAGCCCGCCTATCTCGACAGGATGTCTAGAAAATAGAAAAGAAATTAAGTTAATGTGCACACGGAAGCGAAAAAGCATGTAAGAACTTTCACACTCGTCTTCGACGATGTGGGGTTATTCCTCGAATAGGGATTCAATGTGGTCAAGCGCTGTGCTAAACAAAATGGCCCACGCTGAGAACATCGTTCCTCCTTCGCTGTCTGCCTATAGAACATTATATATATATATATATATATATATATATATATATATATATATATATATATATATATATATATATATATATATATATATATATATATATATATATATATATATATATATATATATATATATATATATATATATATATACACACACACAATCGAACCCGGTTATAACGCGCCGACTTAGGCTGAAAACAATATGTCGACATATCAGGTTATATGATACACCCAAACTCACTCATAACAAACTTAAACGAATTTCTTGTGATGAGTTCCGTATATACGGGTTTGTTATCTACCCTGAAGAAAAGAAGCGGGAAAGGAATTCCTTTCTGCAAGACAAGACACGCGTAGTTACAGATAATGGTAAATCAATCGGATTTCGCTTCGATACCCTTCTGATACGCTCCAGGCACACTTTGGAACATGAGCGTAGGTAAGCTAAAGAAGAAAAAAAAAATAGAAACTAAAGAAATAACAACTACCACAAGAAACAGGAATCCGCTTTAACCGATTTCGTTATATTCAGATTCGACTGCAGACTCGAACCCGTACAACCGACACACTGATTTTGGCGAGCAAACAAATGCTTGGCAATATTGCTGACCGAAGTATTTTAACAGCCCGTTAAACCAGCTCGGCCAACAATATTTACGCCACCTAGCGGATGCACCAGTCAAACCGAGACAGACGTTGCGCCGTGCCGCGAAGGCTAAACGAGCTGTTTCAGCGAGTGACGACTGCAGAGACAAAACGCTTCCCCGTCGTAGATCTTCACCCCCAACGCAGCGCTCCCAAAAACACCTGCTGGCTTTTCAGCGGAGTACATGAAAAGATAATACACAAACAATGAATACCGACCTGAGATTCCAACAAAACGACGAAGCCTTTCACGATCGCTAAAGTTGATAGCAAGAAACGACGCGCGTTCCTAGATGACGGTTAAGGCAGCCCGAACGGGGGGAAGGGGGGGGGTGAGGGACGGAGCCGGATGAAAAAAAGAAAGAAGAGCAGCGCTTGAAACAAAAGATTTAAGTAAATGAATGTATCGACCAAGAGGAAGCTTGCTCCAAGCGTTGCCAGGGCGAAACAGGGGACACAATTCGGCGAATTCGAAGGCGAGCGAATGCAGCGGGAGAAAGGGAGACGCTCGCAAATCACGGAGCCTGCAGACATTTAATAACAATAAACAGCGAGCGACGCATCTCTCGCTACCCTACGAGAAAAATTGTGGACAGATAAAAATTGGATCCAAGCTGCCGCATCACAACGACTACAACAGGCGAGAAGAGAGAGGGAGAAAGAAGAAAAGATATAGTCAGCCAAGGGCTTGTCGTATATAGGCAAGAAGAAAGCCGAGGCGCCGAGCAGGCACGTCTGTCAACTGGGATCTTTTCGGGCGTGATTTCTGGTCCCCATTTCTCGACACACGTGTGCGCACTAAGGTAAAGCGCGCAGGTCGTGCATCACGTGCTTTCTGAAGGGCTCACTTTGGAGATGTTGCAGACGTGCGCGCGCGCACACACACACACACACACACACACACACACACATACTGAGAGAGAGAGAGAGACATTGGATACGTGTCAAGAGGAATTCGAACCCAGAAAAAGACAGAATAAGCTGGAGCTGTAAGATGGGCAGATGGAACCGAACAAGTGCGAACGAGGCGACGAGCGCTCGGCAGAGAGGACGAAAGGCCTCGCAGGGGTGGGAGTGAGCGCTGCTACCTGTTCTCGGCGTTCTTTCGCGCGGCTGTTTGCCTTTAGTTTTTATCTCCCAACAGCCGTGCGAATGCACAGTAGCCGCTGCCGCCGCGGCTGCCGGGCACGAAAACGGATATCTATCTCCCTGCCGGGGTCCAGTGCGCGGCGACCGCGCGTCGTCGGCACCGACGCAGAAGCGCACGAACTCGGCGCAGAGGGAAGCGGAGGAGGAGGAGAGAGAGCGACGGACACGGGAGCGAGACGGAAGTCTCATAGCAGCAGCAGCAGCAACGACGCCGCAGCTGAATCGCACAGGCGCGCGAGCACCTCCGAACGGGATACGGGCCCTGGCAGAAGCAAAAACGGCAGGCAGGCAGCAGGAGCCGGCGATGTAAAACAGAAGAGACGGGTAATGCGCGCGTTTCGCCGGCCAGGCGCTCACGTAAGAGAGGAAGGCGTGACTGCGTCCGACAGCCAGCGCCGACCGCCGCCGCGCAGAGACGTCTTCCCATTCCTCGACTTTTCAATCTTTCCTCCTGGTTCCTCCTCCTCCTCCAGCAGCAGCAGCCATCCTTCGTGTTCCCCGCAGCAAAAGCTGCTTTCCTCTTGATCGGCAGCAGCGGCGGCGGCGTGTCGGCTCTCGGCCGTGGTAGATAGTTTCGGCAGTTTTATAAGCGATTCTCACGGCGTCCTCCGATGATGCGGGCTTCCTCCCCCCCCTCACTCGACTCGGAGGCCCCTCTTCTTCGCTTTGCCGGCTCTTTTCTGCTCTCCTCCGCTCTGGGCTTCTCCCCTAGGTCCCCCCGACTCCGCGCGGCGGTAAAGCAAGCCGTTTTGTGTTGTGTCATTTTTCGGCCGTCGTCACGAATGGCAAAGCGATGGGGCCCCTCGCTGCGCGTCGACTCAACACGACCGGATTGGCAGCGAGAAAAAGCCTAGAAAAGCGGCGCCGCGCGCTCACGGTTGGTTTACAAGGCGTGCAGGGGAGCAATTTTTTGCCTCCCCCTTCGTCTCGCGTCCAGGGCCAGGCCGCAAGGCGAATTAAAAGGAAACCGCGATCAAGCGGTCCGGGAGCAACGATCGCTGCCATCTGACGAGCGCCGCGGCGACGTCTGCCTGTCGCCCGAGAGACTCCGCCGGCCCCGTCGCCGCCGTGTGCGCGCGAGCTCTTGCCCTCCCGCGTCGCTGCTGTTTTTCCGGCGCTCATTATGGGGACGCCGGCCTGTTGGAAGAGCGTACGAAGCAACAACGGGCGAAGTCCTGTTGCCTACTGCCCCTTGTGCGCAGAAGCTACGGGTGCACGATTGCCGCTAAGGGGGAAAACAACTGTGTAAAAAACCATCGATGATGATCGTCGATGATTCCTGAAGAACGATTCTGATGAGTCTGAACAAACGAACAAAGGAGCGAACGGAAGAGCGAGCGAGCGAGCGAGAGAGAGAGAGAGAGAGAGAGAGAGAGAGAGAGAGAAGGAACGAACGTTTTCCTTGCCGAGTCCAACCACCGAACATCTACCTACCACCTACCTACCGTCGACCTACTACGAACCACGACCAACCGCGAAACATTTGGAGGACGACAACAGCATGTATAAGAAGGCGACAGCGAGAATGGTGAAAGCGACGTGCCACCAGCCACAAGCGATAGCTGCTTCGACTAAACGACGACAATGGCACAACCGCGGCTACGGTACGAGTGCGTCCTGACGACGATGATGACAGCGGCAAGATTACGACACAACGGATCTCACGTAGCGGACCCACGTGCGTTCGAATTCATGTGCGGAGAATAGGATTTTTCGTTTGCAGTGGTTTCTCTTGCTATATGCCATGATGATGATAGACTTGAATGCGTCTGCAATATATTATGCCGGCAGATCTGACTAAGCTACACTCAATGGCTCTCGCTGTGAAGGATTGATTTTTTTCATTTTTTAAGCACCCTGCTCGATTACCACATTGTGCACGGCTCAACTAAGCAGTTCTGCCGGAATTGAAAAAGAAACAATAAAACAGAGGTGCTTTCAAAAAGAGAGCGTTTGTCATCCATCCGCCTCTTGCAGAAAGCTATAGAAGGGGAGCCCACATGGGTAAATAATAAGAAATGAGACATTGTGGCTAACGAAAAAGCTGTTCTTGAGTTTGCTGCATTCTGCTGTGCACGGGCAGGATGGATGACAAGAAAAGAAGAGTGAAGAAAAAAAAGGAAAGGCAAACGAGGGTTTTTTTACGTCCCAAAGAACTTGTTTAAGCATGAGGCGGGCTTCGCGCTAATTAAAAAAAATAATAATTTTGACCACCTGGGTTCCATTCACGGGAACGGAAATTTAAGTTTAAAATATTTATTGTTTTCCGCTGCCGGGAAAAAAACCCGAGACTTCGTGCTTATAGCAGCAGGAACGCCACCGTCCTTGAGCCACCCGTTACGTTTATCCCTGGCGGAAGCCTAGAGCGCTAAGAATAATTTACGGCCACCGTGCTAATTCTCGCCCATTTTTGCCAACCATATGGAACAAACGTGCTTTGTCAGTAAGGTACATTCTGGCTTTCGACACCGGTCTAAAAGCACGACGCGCTTTAGCCGTACGGAGAAACTCGTATGCCGCATGGAGAAACTTGTGGTCGACAGATGGAAGAATAAATAAATAAATAAATAAAAACGGACCACGTGCAGGATTCCGTGCAACGCATAGCGAAACCTCACTTCTGGCGTTTCGTTCCCCGCACGTCCATCAACGCTGCCTGCCGCGCGTGTAACGTGCTTCCGTGTGTCTGCATGCACGACATAGATCGCTACCTATAAAACCCCAGTAGCTTACACCATTAGCCCTTTCATACATAAAGGCAATACAAAGGGATCGTCGTGACCTAAGTGTCCTCGGCGGGAATAAGCATGTTAAGCATGTAACCACTAGACGAGTTAAGGCTGGGGCTAGCTGGTTGTGCATTTTCAATGATTGCAGCGCATTATTGCGAAATAAAACGCACCTGTAGGAAAAGAAAATGAAGTCTAGTGTAGTTTTCGTCCTTTCTTTGTGTCCGTGCGTCGTACTTCATAGTATAGCGCGCTGCAATCATTCAACGAGTACAAGGGCGAATCAGAAAGTATACGCCCCATTTCTTATTGGCCCGAATTAGGTACACACAGGCAATTACAAATATACGTGCTATTCTACATACCTTACACTATTTTTGCACATAGTCCCCACACCGGTTCAGACCTGCTTCCCATCGCAGCACTAAATTTGAGACGCCCCTGTCGTCAGTCAGCGATGCATGCGGCCTCCCTGAACGCTCATTTTCATGCAAGTCTTCACGGCCCCTTTGCGAACACGCACCTCCACCACCACCACCTCACACTTCTCAAAGCGAGACACCTTTCCCCATACGTGGGCTGCATTTCCCTGTGGATTATGAGCGTTCGTCCCCATGCTCCACAGAAGACGAATCACACTTCGTTTCTCGTACGCTGTGGACGTGTGAAGCACAACCGCCATGTTCAGCAACTGACAATAGCGCCGTGCAGCGGAGCTACCGGCAGATAAAGCCGAGCCGGTCCAAGAAAGGTCCACCGCTGGGAATGGATATGTTGACTTCGCATTTACAGCCGTAATTCAGCTAAAAAAAAAGAAGGAAAATAAGAAAAGAAAAGAGAAAAATAGGGGTAGAGACTTTGTGATTCGCCATTGTATAAACATGTGTGTTGAGAACTGCGTTCGCACTCGCCCATTCTGCCAAGTGTTCACGTACTTCCCGCACTGAATCAGGCATCCTCCTCAGGTATGAACACCTGACGGCGACGGCTCAAGTGAGCCGTCGCCGTCAGGTGTTCCAGATTCCACTTGTCACAAGTGGAATCTGGAACGCGCCGTGGCCATGGTTCTGGAAGATTCAGATTTTCAGTGCTGAGGAACACGGCATTTGAGCCACACGCTTGGCAGAACAATAGGATGCGTGAGTATGGGGTAGACAACATGGGTGCAGCCACAGTCTTAACGTCTCTGCCTGTCGTCCACCATCACCGTCATTATTAGCATTATCCCTCCCTTCTTTATGTTCCGTTCTTCGTCTTCTTATCTCGCTAAACTTCGCCGCAAAGGGTGGCTTTCGTATCGTTTGCACACAAGGTTTGACTACGCTCTGTGCCGGCAATTAAGCGCTTTTTTGCTATAATGATCCTTTTGCAGAAACACGCGCTGCGCTAAGCACTTCAGGTGCTTTTAGAAATGAAGCGATAAGAGAGTGATTTCCGAAATGTGCTTAACAGGATTCACTCGCGCCAAGTTTTCGGCTTCGTACTGCGTCTAAAGCTGTCCTTACTATATACCAATTCCACGGCCATGAGTTTCATTCGACAGCTGTGTTGAGCGACGCGGAAGCAGTGGCGCAAGCATTGTGAAGGGAGCGACCATTAGAATGGGTAAAACAAAGAAAAGGAAAAAAGAAACGGATAGAAGAAAGCCCACAGAAAGGCAAGGAAAAGAACCGAGTGTTGTGGGACGATGGGTGCAGCAGGCGGTAAGGAGCACATTCCCGCCTATATGCGCAACAGCGAATGGCACGGCGCCGGCGATTCGCGGTGCAATTAAAGGTTCAGAGAGCCCTACGGCCGCGCAGGATTCAAGGAAGAGAAAGAAGTGCGTCGTACGCGTTTACAGCGTGGCGTGTCCGAGATAACAACGCAAGAACTACATAAAAAAAACGATAAGAGAAAGAGTGCAGAAAAAGCGTGCCAGACGAGGGGGACGAGACGGTGGAATGGGAAGGCGTAGGCGGGCCTTCGCGGCCTGGAAGGGAAGGCAGGCGAGAAAGAACGCGGCACGAGGATCATCGCGCTCGAGTGACGACGCGTACGCGATGCCAACTCGAGCTGCGACCAAGCCAAGCCAGCCAGCCAACCAGGCGGCGAGCGGCCATAATGAAGTCGGCATTATTTGCAGAGCCAGGTAGTCGTCTCTGCGCCGAGCCCTACCGCCTTTCTCCTCAGCGCAGCTACTACTGCTACACCCCCTTCTCCACGCCCTCCCGCAGATCCTCCGTCTTCGTCCCCTTCTTTGTTTTCTTATTTTCTTCTTTTTTTGTTTTCTCACCTCCCGTTTATATTTTTCATTTGTCCCTGCTTCCTCAGCATTCGCGCTTGTTCTCTGTATCCTGACGAGCCAGCACTTGATGATGGTGTCGTGTATAGAGTAAAAAGCCACTTTACTAGAATCGGCAATCGCGTATACCGCAGAATAGTAAAAGATAACGGGTTTTTAATACCATGGCACTCAAACAGCCAAACCGTGTCATGCACGAAATTTCCAGATATCTTAACGAAATACATGCACTGACTACTGTATTCTTCTTACCATTAATTTATTTGTTACTAATTGCATGATTTATTGTGTCCGAGCTTTTATATTAGTGTATCGTTCTCGTAACAACTCAACATGTTCGATGTATGTTAGCATTTCTTGAACATTCTTCCCCTATTATGTCTATCCGACATGTCAGAGCTTATTTTATGTAATGTTTTGTTTATTTTATTTACTGTTAAGTGAATGATTTACTCTGTCAGAGCATTATCATTGATGTTTCGTTTTTGTGGCAGCTCACATGACAGATGTATGCTAACATTTATCGAACGTTGTACCGTTCCCCCTCTCCCACCCGCAAGGGGCTTTAAGTGTATACTAAATGGTGTTGTTGTTGTTGATGATGATGATGATGATGACGACGACGACGACGACGATTATGATGATGATGATGATGATGATGATAGTGCGCGAAAGTATGGTGACGAAGATCACAGGCGCCTGCCTTTGCACAACATCTGCGGGTGTGCAGACGACCAAGAAGCAAGCTCAGCGCGAACATACCTTGTTGACTGCACCAAAGTAAATGATGTAACCATATCGCTTTCAAGCGTGCACAGTAAGAATAAATGACCCTGCGCCTTCGCCAACAACGACAGCAACAACAACAATAATAACAACAACAAATAAATTCTTTCTTCACTGCCAACAGGGCAAATTTTCCCTCGCCAGCAGCACCAAATAACTACGGTTGGCCCGCATATGAACGTCTGAGCCGCTGGGAGCCTCCAAGAGAAATCTTGTCAAATGGTCAAAATGGCCGTGAACGACGCCCGTACACAATTAAGAGTGGGTGCGGGGGGACGCGCTGAGTGGCTAAATCTGAGGTGTGGAGGCACCTGAAATAAAGCACTTGCCCGCTCCACTCCGTCTACAGCCGCACTTACCTGGTGCTCTTTAGGAAACGCGTCCTGGCGACCTGCCTGATATGAACAAGGCGGCTGCGAGCTATAAATGAAAAACCTTCATTCTTTTATGTCAGATGATTTGAGAAACGGCGTACAGGGAGACTGTTTCATGTAGTCGTAAATCCTTCACGGATATATATATCAGGGAAGCATAGAACCACAGGATCCGGCACAGAAATAGTTCAAGGAATAGAAGCCCGCAGGAAAAATAACATGACTTTACTGACGTTTCGGCCGGATTGAATCTCGATATATTGCGTCTGCGAGGCTGAGAGTGAACGGGAGCTCTACACTCGGTCTTTACGCCACAGAATTCGGACATATTGCCAACTTTTGCCGTGTTTTGTCCATTGGGTCAATCGGAGAGGATGTGCTTGCCGCCTGGGCCATTCGATAGCGACGCTCACTTTATCCCCTTTCACTTTCTGTTTCGATTTTGCCCTTGTGGCAAGAAATCTTATGGTTTGAAATTGTTCAACCGAAGCAAGATCGCAGCACTTGACAATGCCAGCTATGCCTATGTTAGCTGGTGCCTAGTCGGCTTCGGTGCGTTGCGCCTCTCGATGGCAAAAGGATTCACTGAACCTGCTGAAAATTCTACCGGCCCGAACCTATAGGCTGGCTTGAAGCAAACTCTTCTGACTGAGAAATGAGAAACGCCGTGATATTATTGCCAGTTATTGTACAACACAACACCTCGGCAGTTCGTTCACCGTAGCACGCACATAATGTTGATAAAAGCAAAGAAAAAAAATACAACAACAACAAAGTGCGGCAATCGAGGCCGCCCCCCCCACCTCCCCCCCCCCCCCCTCCGGCACGTGGTTTCTTCGTCTCCTTGCTGGGATAAACGGCAGCCTAAGATGCGCTGCTCTCGGCTTTTCGGGAATATTGTCCTTTACCGTACTTGAGGCGTGGTCTACCGGACAACGAGGTCATCGGACTTTACACGGGTGCCGAAGACCTGGACCGGCTTTCGTGGAGCTCGTATGAATGCAAGTCGCTAGTCATAGTAAACAAAGGCTGGGCACTGAAATAGTCTTAATATCAGGGACTTCTCTGGACCTCGTATTCCACTCTTGGGCAAGTTCTGTCGAAATCTCGCAAAAGCTTTAGGAATCTGGGCTTTCCGGAAACGCTTGATTTCCTTCCCAAGGTCTCCCGAAACCTAGCCAGATATCCGCACAGGTTAGTGCGCGACCTACGCCCCTATTCGCATTCGGACCCATTCGCCATCTGTCAAGGATCCCCGACCACCATTTGGCCTCCCTACCAGCCGAGAGACCTCAAGCGACCTTTTCACGAGTGATTAACGCTCATCAAGAGTACATACCAGCAAGTTTTACACCGGCGGCGAAGCCTTCCTCCCCCCTGTGGTGCCTGCGACAGCCTCAAGTGAATTTTGATATTCCTGGAATTACAAAAAAGTCCAATCATCCATCGCCGGCTCTGAAGCAACTTACACTCCTATTACTGCACCAGACGTATCATGACCGCATACACATATATACCGATGGTTCAACCTCACCTACCAGCTCAACTGCCGCATTCGTCGTTCCAGCCAAGAACGTTACAGTTAAATTCAAACTGTCGCACACGACTACATCTACATCGGCAGAACTTGCAGCTCTGCATGCCGCTATGATGTACATCACCGAAGAGCCAACACAGAAGTGGGTCGTATTTTGTGACTCTAAGGCAGCCCTTCATAGCATCAAGTCCGCGTTACGTCACAGAACTTACGAGCAAAAGACATCTGAAATCAGGGAACTGCACCACCATGCTCTGGAAAGAGGACACCACATTGCATTTCAGTGGATTCCTGCTCACTGTGGCATCGTCGGCAACAACCTAGCTGACAAGGCTGCCCGGTGTGCCTACGAAGATACAAAGACGCGTCCAACACCTTTGGCGAGGTCGGACGCTGCCAGAGAACTTCGCCTACTTGCGTGCAAGAAGTCCCAAGATCTCTGGACATCAAGTGGCTTCAATTGCAGATTACGTCAACTGGACCCCACGCTACGGCTACAACTGCCACCTAGCCTTTCCCGCGGCGAAGCAACCTTGTTGTGTCGCTTGTGGTTGGGAGTGGCGTTCACGAACGCATACTCCTACCGTATGGGAATGGCCGAGAGCCCGATGTGCGACTCCTGTGGGTGCGAGGAGTCCATCGAGCACGTATTGTGTACCTGCCCTCGTTACGATGTCCAACGCCTCTCTCTGCGGGCAACTTTACATAGACTAGACTCGAGACCATTCACCGAGTCAAAGATACTCGGACCGTGGCCACAACCGTCACTGGCTCGAAAAGCGATTCGTGCACTAGTGCGGTACTTAAAGTGCACGGGCTTAAGAGACCGCTTATAGTGTCATTGTATAAGGTGTCCCTCCCACATGTACTCAGTGCTGACTCTCTCCCTTTCTTCCTCTTTCTATTCCCCTTTCTCCCACCCCCAGTGTAGGGTAGCAAACCGGATGCTGTTCTGGTTGACCTCCCTGCCTTCCCTACCCTTGCTTTCTCTCTCTCTCTCTCTACGCCCCTATAGCTTCTTCAACTCCAAACTCGGCACTTCAGGCAGCGAAAGCGCTGTTTTTCTCGAGTTTCGCATTCCCGAAAAGCGTGGGCGGCAGCTGCGCTCGCTCACGTTCCCCCTTCCAGCAGCGTTCGAAACGCCCCGAAAATGTCGTCCACGTACGCGTCTACTGACGCGGCGAGTACGTAGCAGGCTCTCGCCAGGACATTTAACACAATGTAGCGACGCGGTCGGCCCGTTGGGGCCGCGCACGTTCTCTTCACGGGCACATCTCGCACGAAGCGAAAGGAGCGAAACTCGGCTTTGTGCGAACGGCGCTGGCAGCTCGCGCCGGGTACGGTCCGCACGTTGAAACACTCGAGTGCGCACCTGCTCCTCCGCACCCAGCGGGGACCACTGCGCGCCCGGGGGACAACAAGAACGTCGCGACGTCACTGGGCCGAGACAAGAAGAAAGAAACAAAGATATCGACAAAAACGACGCTGCGCGCAGGCTGCGCTGAGACAAAAGAAGGGGTGAGGACGAGAGAGCTCCTGCCGAATCCAAACACGACGATGCGTACTGCGCGAGATAAATTTAAAAAAGTAACGACGCTGATAACAAAGAAACGAGCGAAAGAAGGCTGCTGCCGCACCTGAAACGGGTCACCGATTTCAGCTGCGTCACGCCAAGACGGCCAGATCGAATGAAGCAAAGAAAAAAAATAATAGAGAGAGAGAGAGAGAAACACACACAAGAGGGCGCGCGCGCGCGCGCGCGACCCACAGCAGCGGTGGCAACGCCAGGAATACTATAATGAAGAAGGGAGATCAAGAATAAGTGGGGGAAGAGGTGGGGGGGGGATAGGAGCTCCAGAATTGTTTTGGAGACGAAAGAGGCTACGCGAGGGCGGGGGCTTCGTTTTCCGCGGCTCAAGAGTCACCGCTTGGAGCGCTGCTGTCGAGGTGGAGGTGTAGCCGTCGCCCTTACTACGCACGAACGACGCAAGCTAGCGCGGAACGCGCGTGGATGGCAGTGCGTGCGTGCGTGCGTGCTTGTCCGCAGTGTGCGAGTGTGTGCGACGTTCGTCACGCGACTCTGGAGACGCGCCGTCACCTCGTTGCTCGTTATGCGGCACCCGTTCGCGCCGTGGGAATAAATTAAGTGGAAGGTGGCTTGGGGGGCGAGCCATCGTCGTGTCTCTCCGGGCGTATATTAAAAAAAGAAAAAAAGAAAGGAAGTTAGAGAGAGAGATAAAGGAGACGAGACGCGTCAGCACACGTGTATAATGATGCCGTGAAAAGAGCGAGGCGCTCTGTTATACAGGAACGCCCCGAGTCGAGCAATGAGCTGTACGAGGAATCGTAGCTTCCCAAAATAAATTGGTTTGCGCTGCATGTATAGAGAAACTATAGATGGCTTTGCGTGACGACGATTGGGCTTATACATGCAGAGCTTGTTACCTCTCCCTCCCCTCCCTCCCCAGCGTAGGGTAGCAAACCGGATTTTTTTCTCTGGTTAACCTCCCTGCCTTTCCCCTTTCCTCTGTCTCTCTCTCTATATATCATACGGCCTTAATGGAGTACTGACGCATGTTTGGGAGCTTCAGAAATCACGAAGCCTAAGTTAGGGGACGCTGTAGCTGCAGGCATAGAAGACCACGCAAAAAGAGTACAAAACAACGCAAAAGGCGCACAAAAGAGTTTTTCAATTTTTGGACTCGCAAAACCACTTAGGGACGTTATTTCTGAGCACAAAACAAGCACTGGTGCCTACATGGCGACCGCGTTCCTTGCACTGTTTTCTCTTTAGAATGATGTATCAACTACCCCAACAACAAACTGTTGTTTATGCGCAAAAAAAAACATCTAAATACAAGTAATGCTCGTCTAGCGAACAATTTGGCTTGATCGGTTGCAATACATCGGATTAAAGAAGGAAGTGAAGGTAGCGCAAAGGCGTCACGTACAAACCTTGTTGGTCTCGGCGGGAAAAAAGAGGAAGCTGCCTGATCACGCGTTTAGTGATGACGATATTAATGAGCTCTTAATGTTATATGATTTCGAGCATATAAATGATGACTCTTCCGGTTTTAGCGATTAACTTGACCAGTTGTTTCCACGATTACTATAAGGGCAAGTTAGCGCTAAACACATAAGAGATAGGCACAAGAAAAGGACGTACTGCAGAATAGGCAGAATACGAATAGGAATTTGCCGGTAACCCTATAGCCCTTTATCGGGACGCTTTCTGCAGGCTTTCTGAACTGTGCATGCGTACAGGAGTCGGTACTGCGGAGTTTGCACATGGCGCATGCAAGACCATTCTCGCCGAACAGGCCGCAGAAGTGTTTTTCTCGCAGACGTCTCACCCCACAGACACCACATACCAGAAGGATGCACATTCTGAAGATAGTGAACCACTTAACAGCCCCTTCACCATGATCGCTACGCACTACGTACGTTATGATCGCACTACGCACTACGTACGTACTACGTACGTCACGTACGTACGCACTACGTACGTTATCATTGCACTACGTACGTTAGCACGCCTAGCAGCGTGCTAACGTACGTAGTGCTCCAGGGGTCGATGAGGTGGGCGTGGCTCATCTACGCAATCTGCCCCTTGAGCACAAGCACGCTCTTCTCGAAGAATTTAATCGAGTCTGGGATACCGGGATACTGCCCTCCACTTGGAAGTTTTCGATGGTCAAGCCCATTCCGGAGCCCGGTAAACCACCACATACCTTATCCAACCTCCGTCCGATCTCTTTGACCTCGTGTGTCTGTAAAGTAATGGAGAGCATGGTCAACACACGCTCGTTGTGGTACCTTGAAGATCGCCACCTTTTGGCTCGTACACTGTATGGATTTCGCCGTGGCCTATCAACACAGGATGTGCTAGTCCGCCTCAAACAGGACGTCTTCGACTCTAATTCGGTGATCCCACGAGCTGTTGTCGCAGTGGATATACGCAAGGCATTTCATGCCATCCCACATAACACCATCATGATCAAAGCACGTGCCCTTGGCATCAGAGGGATGGTGTACAACTTCATAGCGGGTTTGCTTGAAGAGCGAAGCTACCAAGTCGAAGTTGGTCACGACGCCAGTGCCATACGAACCAACCACGTAGGCGTCCCCCAGGGCTCGGTTCTTTCACCGACCCTGTTTAATATAGCTATGCACCAGCTACCAAAGCGCCTTGCCGACGTACCGGGCCTGAAACACGCGGTATACGCCGATGACGTCACCGTGTGGACGCATAAAGGGTGCATCGGGGAGCAGGAGTGACGTCTTACAACGAGCTCTCGACATTATTCACGCCTCTGCCACGGAAACGGGTTTAAACACTGCCCCAGACAAAACAGAGTTTGTCGTCATTCATGGTGGCAGGTCTACCTTTGGAAAGCAGGAAGAAAAGCAGTCTTTTAAACTGTACATCGGTGACCAACCCATCACACGGAAATCTACTATCCGAATACTCGGTATGCAGACGAGAACTGCACAGCCAACACTTGGTTCCAACGCGTTATGAAGACCAGCAAACAAATCCTGCACGCTTTACGCAGAATCTCTACCCACACGCGTGGAGTAAACGAACGTGAAATGCGGCAGTTCGCTCAAGCTTTTCTTGTCTCCTGTATACGGGCTGCCATATCATCCAGTCAACCGCACACAGGTGCACGCGCTCGACCTGTTACTTAACGAAGCCAAACGCATTGCAACTGGACTCCCAAGGTACACAAGCCTCGAAGCGCTTGAACGTTGTAGTAAACTCAACAACCTGTCCGAGCTCGTAGACATGCACATCTATACACAAGAGACGAGACTTCGCGCCACAAATGCCGGGCGACACACACTCATGCTCCTCGGGTATGACGTCCACACAATGCCCATTTTGCCCAATAACACGCCGCCGTGGAAAATCACGGCTCTCACCGATGGCAGGCCACTTCCTCTCAATATGGACCCTACTCAGCGAATGCGGCGCCTTGCATATAAAGCTACTAGTTCACTCCCCTTGACTGAACGCATCGTATACACGGACGCTGCACTGCCTGCAGACGACGCTAGTAACACCTGTTATGCCACTGCGTGGTACGACCAGACAAATGACAATCAGAACCGCCGCTATCATATATCAGCAGAAGCAATGTCCAGCACCCCCGCTGAGCTAATGGCCATCCTATATTATTTGGAGTGGGCCCTCGCAAATTCGTCTCAAACTGACCCTGTTCACCATCATGTGCACACAGACTCGCAGGCTGCCCATCGGGCATGTGCTAATGTTATTCACACAGATCGCGTACTGCAGAAGATCCGGCACCAGGCACGCCTGTTCCGCGAATGCGGTCACGATGTTACCATCCACTGGGTCCCTGCGCACTGCGGTATTCCCGCGAACGAGAAGGCTCATAGACTGGCGCGCGCTCATCTCTCTACCGCGCTAGTCAGAGCCTCCGATACTCCTTATCCTCTCCTAGCTACCACACCTGAGGTAGCAGACCCGATGGCAGACAAGCATGCGACCAAACAACGACGTGCCGCCTACCTCACAGCAGTGGGCAATCCACTCTCTATACCTTCGCTTCCACCGAAGGTATTCACACGGCGAGAGTCAGTCTTGCTTTGGAGAGTTCAGACAGGCACCCCCCTTACTCCTCACTTGTTGAACCGTTTCCACAGGGGTGGCACACCACCACCCGTAAGTGGGTTCTGTTCCATGTGCACATGTCGTGCTGATCTCAACCACCTTTGTTGGGAGTGCCCCCTCTACATCCCACCAAGGATTCGTGCCCCAGCCACAATACAGCGGGGACCCTGGCCTTCTTCTCTCCGGACTTGGGCTTGCCCGGATACCACGTCTCCGGACCATGCCATCGAGC
Source organism: Dermacentor albipictus (assembly GCF_038994185.2). Classification (NCBI taxonomy): domain Eukaryota; kingdom Metazoa; phylum Arthropoda; class Arachnida; order Ixodida; family Ixodidae; genus Dermacentor; species Dermacentor albipictus. The sequence goes on from NC_091822.1 coordinate 174,518,946, forward strand.
TCTGGCGAGCACTGCTGTTGTTCCTCCACTACCCGGCGGCACCACCCGTCGTCGGCGATCGGCTCCGCGACAGCCACAAGCGTCATGCGGCCCCCACTTAGCTACCTCCAGGACGTTCGTTAATAAAACGGAGGTAGCCTTACGCTTCCCCTTTTGCATTAACACCACTCCCCATTCCACCGCAGCGTCTTCGGCGCATGTTAATGTGGAATAAACGTGGTTTCATTCATTCAGGGAAAGCCAGGATGGCCCTGCGTTAAGCTGCTCCTTTTCACACTAAATGCTCCCGTTGGCGGGTTTCGAAAGCTCTCTAACCTAACCAAGTGTGCTCAGTAACACAGTATGTGGTTGCGCACGCTGCGAACTAAGCGGCACAGTGACCCTCATTTCGACGCTGCGGTCTTCCTAATTGAACGATGCGTTTGCCTCGCGGCTTAAGCGACGTTAATTCGAGCACCGCGACTCATAAATGCGGCTGATCTGTCTTCGTCCTCGCGTTGAAAGGCGAAAGAATGCACGACGGAGTGGCTTACAGTTCAGTTGCTCGGACCTTGCTTCTCGGAACGCGTTTTGCCAGAGAGGCCGCAGCAGTCAGCGTTGCTATGGAAATCAGAGCGTATACTGTCAGCGATCGGGATCAATTAATTTCGAAATCAATAATTTGAATATGGAAACTGAGCCGCTATCTGCGAGCTGCTTCCGCCTGGAATTGCTAACTAGGCTTTAATGAACAAAAGAATAAGGAGAATTCAAGAGCATGTTGGACTTTCCTGCGCATGCATAATTAAAACGCCTCGTGAAAAAAAGAAAGAAACTCTGTAAAGGGGCCCGATAATCGTTGTAATCCAGCCTCGTAGAAACGAAAAACTGCTTTTTTTTTCTTCTTTTTTTCGTTGACGGTCGGGACTTGATTGCTGCAGTCCAATGTTTAGTACATGCAATAGTCCCGAGTCTCGAACGGGCTAGCACTTCACAAAGCATAGCAGCGGTTGCTTGATATTAGATAAAAACAAAAAGTAAGAACTGCACGACAAAAGTACACTGTTCTATGTATAAAGAGTTTTAGAAAGAGGGAACGCATAGCTAGGGGACACTATGGACCAAGCTTACGAAAAATTCCGTGCCGTTCTACTCTCTGAGGGTGGATGACCAGCGAAGCTGCGTATGTGGGCCCCTTAATGGCGAACTGTCCATTGTCGTGGGTCAAACGCCGTACGCACATAAATGGAAGGCGAAGCGCGACCAGTCGCTCCTCCACGATGTTGAGCCTCGGAAGATGATGAGGCACTGGGAAGTATACATACCCATATAATGTTGCAAAACGCGGCACGACACATTTTACTAACGAAAGCGTGCACATAGAACAGACACGCACCTCACCGAACTCCGAGGGCACACACTGTTTCAGCGTAATCAAAGCGATCGTGTGTTGGTCGACTACCCGCACTGTAGTAACGGGTTGTGAGGTAACTCGAAAACCACACGCAGTCACACACAACACAGGGCACACCAAATTGGTTCCCCACAAACTCCCTCTGAAAACTTGCCGTTGCTCCGGTGAAACTTTCGAAGTTGAGGTATCGGGGCCACATGCTAGGTTCGCATTTCCGCCTCGCAGTACTGGCGGGTGGAGAGGAAAGAAGATACACAAGCGCTTGGAACGCCGACAAAGAGAGGGAGGGCACTGCGAACGTAAACATGGCCGATGCGGATCAAAGTGCAGTGTCTGTTCTTATTAGCTTAATATTTGCTACGGGTTGCATATGGACCCAAGATATTAAAGTTATTTTTGCAAGCTGGTGAAGTGTTTGAAGCCTGCTTCACCTCCGCCGAGGGACGGCCTGGTATGGCCCAATTTTCAGGATCGCCCCATGGTTTCTCTGTCAATGCGACTCGATAGACGGACGCAAAAAAATTTTGAGAACCTCGCCACATGCAGCATCGCTATAAAAAAGAAAGCGCCGAAAAAAGTACAAAATCGGAAGGAGGTGTCAGTTTCGGAGTGAGACCACTTGGATGCACTATATCGAAAACTCCGTCATGTAAAAAGGGTGTAATGTAACACCCTGGTGTAAGGGTGTTAATGTAAACTGTAATGTAATGTAAGTGTTAATGTAATGTAAGGAAGTGTTAATGTAATCCGTAATGTAACCCGTGTAAAGTGCCCTTTGCGTTAAATGACTGTAATGGCTCAAGCTGCTGATATTCCAAGTTGCATTCTTTAATTTGTTAAATTATTATCCGCTAAAACGACTAGCAGAAATGAGTTGCGTTAAGCGCGTTTGAAATGTTTGTGTTTATGCTGCGGACGCACTCGTGCAGACCTTCTGTTTCTTTTCAAACTCCTTCACGGTAACCTCACCTGCGCCGAACTCCTCAGTTGTATCATGTTTCGTGTTCTGCACAAGATCACCAAAGAACAGAAACTTTTCCATGTCCCTACCATTCATCAGCAACACTCAGCCGTCCACAGAGGGCCGATTCCTTATAACGCTTGTTTTCATGATCTAGATACCTTTTTTCAAAAGTCGTTGTCGTCGTTCTTTTCCGATCTTTGCGCTGTTGTGTCATAGTTTCATGCATTGTTCAACTGCCTTTATCCTCCTTTTTTGTTTTTCAGAGAGGAGTTGTGTATCCCTACTGCCCCCCCCCCCCCCCTCCAGTGCATTTATCGTGTCCGTGGGCAAAAACTCAGCCAATCACAGCGGGATGCGAGTTGAGTTGAGTTCAGTGGCTGTAGGCTACTGGTGGGATTAGCCTTGCCGTAGCTGCCGGCAATTGCTCCACCGTAGCGACACTTAAAATACATAAATCATGTAAATCAGACACAGACCTCACAACTACACAGTCACTCCTAAGGTCACCATGTGTAGGCCAAATCAGTGTCCTGCAGGTAGTTTAAAAGAAGGCGAGAAACCTCCTTCCTATCTAACTGGTTCCCGCGCGGGAAAACAATGTCCTGAACAGAACTGTGGGGAATTCCTGTCTTCTTGAGGGACCCGAATAACACGCTCATTTCCGCGTCATACAGAGTACAGCACATAAGGTAAGCGAGTGCCGCTAGCTTGGTTCCTTGCAGCACCACTAGACGGCGCTCGCCTTCACGCATCCGCGTCAGCAGCGGCGCCGGCTGTGAGGGAGATAGAAAAAAAAAAAAAGAAACCACCAGAAAGCTCGCCTTCGCGCATAGCGTTCGCCGCAAGCGGTTTCATAACTGCAGGGAAGCGAAAGCTGTAGCACACGAAGCAGCGAGTGGCGCAACAGCACTTTCATATGTAAAATAAGAACCCGCCTTGCAACCGATTCCATTTGTGTTCTCATTGCGCGATGGAAAGAAAGGCTACGTATAGTTAGGAATATCGAAGGGTAGCGTGAACACCGTGAGCGGCGTCGAGAACAGTAACGTCAATATGCGCCACGGCGTTGTGCTCAGGCTCGGCAGGACTCAGTTCATGGCTAGGTCACATTGGTCTATCGGATCAGGTGATACCACAGCTTCGCTGGTCAAAAGCCTTCAACCTGAACTCGACCAACCCTCCACCACATCTGAAATCCGGAGGGTGTTAAGTGAACTAAATCCAAAGTCGGCTCCTGGTCCTGATGGGGTAACAAACAGATCACTCAGCAATCTCGATCAGCCTTCAATTGAATCGCTAACAAACTTCATCAATGAAGCATGGGCCTCAGGCGAAGTCCCAGAAGAATAGAAAATCTCACAAGTTATACTAATACCGAAACCGGGTAAACCCCAAGCTTGGAGAACTTACGGCCAGTGTCACTTACATCATGCGTAGGAAAGGTAGCTTTACACGCAATCCTTAATAGGCTAAAAGCCCACTTGGAAGACAATAATATATATATATATATATATATATATATATATATATATATATATATATATATATATATATATATATATATATATATATATATATATATATATATATATATATATATATATATATATATATATATATGCACAACATGCTGGGTTTTAGGTCCACACTTTCCACGCAGGAAGCAATGAAGCAAATGAAACGCCACATACTCGACAGATATTCTAGAAATACCAAGGACATACTTGGATAAGACTTGGAAAAAGCGTTCGACAACATCAGGCATGAGTACATCCTCAAAACAATAGAAGACATTGGACTCGGGTTGAGGATTTCTAACTACATCAAATCCTCTCTCGCAGCACGTACGGCGAGGATAAAAGTCGGAGGCACAAACTCGGAAGTGGTTCAGTTTGGAGATCGAGGAACCCCGCAAGGATCGGTGACCTCTCCCGTACTTCTCAACCTGTGCATGATTGGTCTGTCCAGAAAGCTGGGCCACATTGAGCACATTGACCATACCATGTATGTGCTGATGGTCTCACTGTATAGTGTGCTGGTGGCAGCGAAGGGAACATACAGGACGCGCTGACTGCAGCGATCAGGACGGTGGAGGAATACCCGAGACCCACTGGACTCAGGTGCTCCCCAGATAAATCAGAGTTGCTACTTTATAGAGATGAAAAAGGGGGCAGGCCTAAGGGCTGGAAACCTCTAGCGGAAAGCGATACACACCTACTTACAGAAAATGGTGTTAATATACTCAGAGTCAACGTGATCAGAGTACTAGGCTTTTTCATTGATGCCAACGGTTGAAACCATACGGAGCTCAAGAAAATCACCCTTAAAACGGATAACGCGTACAGGATTATCAGACGCCTGGCAGGAGGACACAAGGGCATGAAAGGTTAATCAACTCTTTCGTACTCTGTCATATTTCATACGCCACTGCCATGTACAAATGGACGCAGGTTCAACTCAAGAAGCTTTACGCAGTGATCAAGAAGGTTGTTAAAAGGGCATTGGGGCTCCCAATTCGAGCCAGCAGTGAAAAATTGCTCAAGTTAGGAATTCACAACACGACCATGGAGATCGCGGAGGCTCAAGAAATATCACAAATAGCGAGACTATCTACAACCAGCACGGGAATGTCAGTCCTAGACAAGATCATGATCAAACCCATTACAGATCCAGCACAGTACACTAAAGCTCACCAAGAATTTGTAGACAACATAATTGTCGCACCGCTACCCAGCGATATGCACCCAACACATAACATCAACAGGAGCGTTGCACGAGCCAGGGCGTTAATCAAGAAAATGGATAAAGGGGGCAGAGGAGCCTGCTTTGTTGATTCGGCTGCCTACAAGGATAGAACTAAGTAGGCGGTGGACGTAGTGTATCACCAGGGCAAATGCAGCAACTGCGCCACGGTGTACACTAGCAAACCTCAAGTCACTGAACAAATTGCCATCCATTGCATCGGCACTAACAGACGATAGACACACAGACATATATAGTGACTCGAAAACGGCTATTACAGCTTCCAATATGGGCGAGATTGCCCTACAGAGGACAATTAACACGAGACAAACAAATGTTACGCAGTACATTTATTGGTTTTCGGCGCACCTTGGTTCACTTGATGATATTCGCGTCAATCCAAATGAATCGGCCAACAGCGTTGCCCGCGATTTTACAGACCGGACCGCTTTTATGGCTTTGATTCTGCTGCATCGGAGGACCTACAGAGAGACACGCTCATGACATAGAATGAACTTACAAAACATTGCTACATGGGAAGGATAGAGTTTGCACCCCCTCACTACAGGCTAAAAACACAAACACAGTCCTATCATTCACGTGCACAAATGAAGAAATGGTATGACATTGGAGACATGAATATTATATGCAAAGCATGCAAAAAGGAGAAATTCACGCTTGAACATATGCTCTGAGAGTGTGGGTCGCTGAGTCATGACATTTCCCGGAATCGGTTTTCAGGAATGACTGAACCCCACGATCACATCCCTCAAGTACTGGCTGTCGCGTACGCCCGTGATAGCGCTAGGAGGCTTGACCTCCCGGTCCCAACATGGGACTATAGCCAGGCAGGTGGCAACACCTTGTACAGGACCTGAATAAAGTTTTTTTTCTTCTTCTCCTCCTCCTCCTCCTTCACAGCGTGTATTGCGCGCAGGCGTGTGACTTCTTTATTTACCTTGCGCTTTGTTGTAGCTACACTCTTCTTTTCACAAGTGTTCTTTTTTATGCGTTGCGTTTTTTTTTTAACCTATCTTCCCTGTTTATATTCCACAGTAATTTTCGTTCTTGTTTTTCCTTTTTATGTCCGTGCATGCGTGCGCCCTGACCTTGGAGTTGGTCCTGGGCATGGCGAATAATTTGCTATTATTATTATTATTATTATTATTATTATTATTATTATTATTATTATTATTATTATTATTATTATTATTATTATTATTATTATTATTATTATTATTATTATTATTCGGTATCTTTCATGCTCTCTTTTTCTTTTTTGTGCATCACACTACTGACAGTGAATATTCTACAACAGTTGCCTCACAGTTTTGATGAGAACTTGTTTAACAAAACTTTGTAAAGCTTTCGTACACTAATTCTGCGTCGAGAAAACCTTAGAAAATCGAACGACCTTTATTCAGTTACCTGTCGAGCGTTGGAATTTTTTTCATGTACATTCGCATGACGTAGGAATATTTCCGAGAAGACACCTAGATACGCAGTTGTCAAATATGAATGACTAATCCATATTATTCCGAAAACTTCGCCACTCAAGACGACCTCTCTACATATAAAGAGCTGGGAAGAAGATAATGACGAGAATGCAACAAATTCCTTCTTAGAAATCTCCTAGGACGCTGTGGAAAGAACGCCTTCATCGACGACGCTTGGAATTCCAGCGTCATCTTCGAGCGAAAGGAAAAAAAAAAAGACATAGCGAACAGTTGGGAATACAAGTCAGTTTATAGCCACATTATTATTTTTTTTTTACCGTTGCTGTCGCATGGACGATTATTCATGCGATATCTTGTCGACGTGAGGGGCCGTTCGCCAGAGATTCTAATAATACATGCGTTCAGAAGCACGCTGATGTCAAAAAATTCTTTACTCCGTAGAGACAATCCATAAAGTGCCTGTTCGAAGATGTTATTTTTTCTTCTTCTTTTGGAAAACCATCGGACGTCACTGTAGAACTGCCAAGAATGCTAAAACGTCAACGACATGGAAATTTCCAAACAACAACAACAACAAAAGAACTTGAGACACGTTTCTTGTGCGGTCGCAAAAACATCGCGAAAGTGATCGTTTGCCCTTACACGACCGACAGCGTTGCTGACACGGCGCGAAGTTACCAAGCTTCACACGGGGCCGGGAACGCTAAAGCTAAATTAAAGAAATTATGGGGTCTTACGTGCCAAAACCACGATTTCATTACGAGGCACGTCGTAGGGGACACCGGAAAATTTGGACCACCTGGAGTTCTTCAACGTGCGCCTAAATCTAAGTACGCGGGTGTTTTCGACCCCATCGAAATGCGGCCGCCGTGGCCGGGATTCGATCCCGCGACCTCGTGCTTAGCAGCCAAACACCATAGCCACTAAGCAGCCACGGCGGGTACCAGGAACGCTGTATAAGCCGTCTTGACGCAAAGAGCTACGCGAAATCTCGCGAAAGCGATCGCACGCCACGATCGCCAGTGGAACCCTGTCAGAGGGAACCACCCAGGAATAAACTGCGCAAGGGTTTCTGCAATAATAAAGTTCCTCCTCCTCCTCCTCCTCCTCCTCCTCCCTAAATTGATCGCACGCCCGACACTGATCGCACGCCCCAACGTGATCGGTCGAAAAAACGCCGGCCCAGGAGGAGCAAATTAAGACAAATCAGCGTATTTCAATCACGCTGTTCATGGTGGCTGGAGCGCCCTTTAAATTCAGGATTGAATAAATTCTGAGGTTTATGCGTGCCAAAACCACGCTCTCATTGGGAGGCACGCGGCAGTGGGCAACTTCGGATGAAATTTGACTGTACCCGGGATTCTTTAGAGTGCGCCTGAAACCGAGTAGAAGAGCGTTTTTGAATTTAGCTCACACTGAAATGCGTCCGCCACAGTCGGGATCGAACCCGTGACCTAGAGCTCATCAGCGTAACACCGAGCACAACCCTACGTGCCCTGTGCATGCATAATGTTGCTTGTCAACAAAACTCGAAGAAGCAGGCTCACAGTACAGGGGATTTGGGATTTTTTCTGCCACTGCGATAAACCGCGGTGTGAGAAAACGGGTGCACGAAATCACAGTTTCGCTGCCGTTGATGTATCAGTTGTCAGATTTGCATACAGCTGTGAAGCCATTTTTAATGCGATTAGCATTATTTTCCTGCTTCAGCCGTTCTGAATCTATCTATCTAATCTATCTATCTATCTATCTATCTATCTATCTATCTATCTATCTATCTATCTATCTATCTATCTATCTATCTATCTATCTATCTATCTATCTATCTATCTATCTATCTATCTATCTATCTATCTATCTATCTATCTATCTATCTATCTATCTATCTATCTATCTATCTATCTATCTATCTATCTATCTATCTATCTATCTATCTATCTATCTATCTATCTATCTATCTTGTCTTATCTCATCTCATCTCATCTCATCTCATCTCATCTCATCTCATCTCATCTTACGCTGACTCAGTGGCTCAAGTTGTCTAGCAGTTTGGGCCACTAGTGGTACGCGGCTGTTGTCCTGACGCATTTCAGCTGCATCATGCGACTCTCGTCATGCCGGCGCCGTCGCACCTTATTGCCTACCCATTGTCCCAAGATGTAGAATACTTTGGCCCACTAGTTATGTGCTCGTGGTCGTGATGCCGTTGTGTTCGTTGCGTCGTCGAAATTCCAGCTTTGTCATCCGTCCCTCGACCCGTGTCATCACGCGGTCTTCGTTCCGCCATCACCGTCACACCGTCTTCAAGACACAGACGTCTTCACGCCAAAGTCGTAGTGTACACTCGTGGTCATCCCATTGTCCAGTACCGTTGCCATATTGTCGTCATTGCCTTATCGTCGTTCAGTCGTCGTCGTGCATTCGTTGTCGTACACCTTCGTCGCGATGTCGTTGTGGTGTTACGTCGTCGACTTTCTAACGTCGTCTAGCGACTCTCTCGTCATGTCTCACCTTCGGCGTCACACAGTCGTGGTCGCATCCCCCTCGTCCTCGTGCCGTCGTCTTCACGCTGTCGCTTCATCACCGTCATAACTTCATAAACGTCGATCTCACTGCCGTCGTGCCGTCGTCGATGTACCGAACTCGTCACACCGTCGACGTCACTCCGCCGTCCTCATGCCGCCATGCTCGTGGGCGACCTTGGCGAGCGAGTGACGTAGCAAAGTAGGCCGATGTCGCAGACAGCGTACGCAGCGTGTAGCCGAAAGAGCGGAGGAGAGACAAAGAGGAGGAAAGACAGGGAGGTTAGCCAGTGTAAGTACCGGCTGGCTACCCTGTGCTGGGGAAAGGGGTAAAGGGAATAAAAGCAGAAAAAAAGAAGAAGAGGAGGAGAAAAAAAAGAGAAATTGGAAAATTCACGCAGTAACGCGATAGCACGTGATACAACACTCGAAGGTGGTCGCAAAATTCGCATGTCCTTAAAAAACTTCAGCAGAGCCCTTAAGGCCTTGAGTGCCGAAGCCCATCTGGACCAGTGTCCTAGAGCTTTTTCCTCTGCAAAGGGGCGATTGTCTCCGAATGACTACTACCGATTTCGAACAAACCTGACTTCAGCAATACAGTGTGTCGAAACATTGCTTGAATGTCACAGTGACCTTCTACAGTTATCGTGAGATGGATTCAGCCGTGATTTCTTTTCACTATATTTCTTGTTCAAAAGAAAACGTGAAATAACACTCCCCGCTAATAAGATATGCAGCAAGCACTTTCAAGTGCTTGCTGCCTCGGTAAGGGCATTTTTGTTAGTCCACGGGGAAAGAAAGCAGTACATAAACAAAGCGTATTCTCCGATGTCAGTTGGTGTCGCGTTAATTAAGTTGACTTTTGTACGCAAACGCGGTACGACGAACAGGAGAAAGCGCTACTTCCCAATAAGCGGTAATAAAAAAAATAATGATAATAGAAGATAATAGCGCAAATAAGCAACACATTTAACGCCGCGATTGTTCGGGATCAATAGCGTATATTTCTTCATCCCTCATGTTTTCGTTTCGAAATCATATCGGAAACAAAGCGCAAACATCGAAATCAAACCTTTGACATCTGAGCAGCCTCAAACGGAGAATAAAGAGAGAGACACTAAAGCAGCCTAGACTGGTAACGCAGTAACGTTCTTTCAAAAGCACGTTTTAGTTAATTTTGCAGTGATAGGTTGAATATTGCAATAGAAAGTCAAAGTGCTTCCTTCCTTTCTTTTTTTTTTTTTTCGCGCCTTAACCCCAGCGCTGGTACGTCGATCTGATGTCCCGGATTTCGAAGTGGTTTTTAGTATTTAGGTCGCAGAGAAACAGTAAAAGTTCCTAGAACTTGCCAAGTTCGGTATTTGGATTTCTTTAGGAATACTGTTTACTCCCTCGTTAGTATTAAATAAATAACCAGGTCCGAAAAGACGCCATCAAGATTTGTGACGTCCCGGCAGGCTGGTGAGGGAACTTTAAGGCGGCGTCGCCATCCGTATTTTGTTTTTGCGTTGTTTCTGGCTTACCAAGCCTCCTCTAACGGTAAGAGCTGCTTTTCTTTCTTTTTTTTTTTGGTATTGCAAAAGGATAGTTTATTCATACAGCTTAATCACAACTCAGAAAAGGCGCAAAAATTAGCAGACAGGTGGCGACGCCGCCGCGAGGTTTCGGCAACACTGCAGTTCGCCGTGACGTCATGATTTTCTACAAGCGTATCGTTGTTCGTTTATGGGTTAATGAAAGATGCAATGAATTCGTAATAGAAGAGAGACAGAGAGAAAGAAGGAAAGAAAGAGAAGAACTTAGAAACGTTTCCCCTTCAATTTCTGTGCCAGTGATATATTATTTGCTGCCTCACAAGCCAATATAGCGTTTTTAATATAGTGCTCTACTAGCCTAGATATCTTTCTTTTTATTTTCTTGCGCTGGAAGTGTCCCTTCAACGAAAGAGATCCGGCAAAGGCGCAGTGCACGCGTACAGTTTGTCTTGGCTCGCCCGCTGACGGGCGTGCGATATTCATGTAGACTCATGTATGGAGATACAGAAGAGAGAGAGAGAGAGAGACCAAAAGGGCGGGAGGGTTTTGCCGCTGCGCTTGCGTTGCTGCGGCCTTAATTGGGAAATGCGGAGACGGCGGCGGAGTAGGTCTGCCGGAACTTTATAATTGCCCCCGCCCGGCGAAAGACAAACAGCAGAAGGCGCGGCGGGCGGCGACGGAGATGCGAAGAAGGAGCAAACCGAGCGAAACTCGAGTGAATGCATCACTGCTCGACCCGGCTGGAAGAAGGCTTGGATGAGGAAACAATAACGCACAGAACGAGCGAGCCGAAAGAGAGAGCGAGCGATAGGAGACCCAGCGAGGTAGAGAGCGGATATGCCGTCCTTAGAGGGAAATAAATAAAAAAATAAATAAGAGCATCACGGCACTGAAAGCCGGTGGCAGCAGGGTCGCGCTCCGGAACGCCGACCACGCGAAGAAGTCGACACGACGTCGCTCGCGTTGCATTGTCGTCGTCGAAAAGAGAAGGGCATCCTTGAAGAGAACGAAGAGCGCGTGATTGCTGCCGCAAGCCACGCGAATGTGCGGTTGTGCGTGCGCGTTCACGTGAGTTGTTTGTGCAGGTGTGGCTCCTTGCGCCGGCGACGCGGAAGCAGTTTCCCGCGCTTTTCTGTCCCGGCCGCGCGGTTTATTTGCTTCGGCAAGCGTGGCGCTATACGACACAGAGACAGGCAGCTCGTGACTCACTGCGTCACGCGTAGTGAAGCGAGCCTGTTACGCTTCAGGTGGAACGGTTCTGTATCTGCCACGAGCCTGGAAGGGATAACAATCGGTTCTCGTATTATAATGAGGGTGGTTTCCAGCTAACCGAAGAGCGGCGCCATTTCAGGGTGCGATTTGCACCCCTTGGTGCTGTGTAGGGTCACTCGCAGGCGCAATTAATCGGTAGTCGCGTTGCTCGTCCCGATTTGCTATCGAAGAGCGGCCTGCGACTGCATGATAGCAAATGTGGCAGCGAACTGCGTGTCGACGTCCTCGTAGAGCGACAGACTTTTGACTGAGTCTGAGTGGACGCAAGAGATGAAAGAATTTGAGCCAAGAATGACGCTCGGGAGATATCTCCGACTTGCCGAGAGAAAGTCGACGCAGTATAGCGAGAAGACGGTACGAAAAACGTGGCTTCCCAGCCAAATGGAGCCTCGGTAGCCCATCGACTGCAACTCCTGCTCCGCCCCTTCGTTTCTTTCACACCGCTACCAACTCAGTCTCTAGAAAAGAAGTAAAGTTCCTTCTACACGTGATACACCGACGTCTGTAACCGCTGCAGACACATCGCGTGCCTTCCCGTGAGGCGCCTCCCCTCGGTATGTCACCGTGAGTTCAAAGGACGAGGGCGTACCCCCATACGTGGCCTCGCACCTCCCTCAAACAGTCAATCCGAAGGCGGCTCTTTGAGCCGCCATGTGAGCTCGAACGCCCACAGCTCGTATCGTCCGCCACGCGCCGACCAGGCCGCGCGCCATCGTCAACATTACAACCGCCGCGTCAACTTCGAAGGGCAAACCGCTCACAAGCACTCACGCCCACGCAACGCACGCGCCCTCCCTGTAGACGCGTGTCACCGCTGTCCTCCTTTTAACACTGCGTACACTGCGTAAGCACACGGTCCCGTTTCTGTCACATTCAAGGTCTCCCTCCTTTTTTTCCTATTTTGCAAAAGACCGAGCCAGGCGCGTGTACAAGCCGTTCTCCAAATCACCAGTGCGGTGAAGAACGAGCGAGAGAGAGAGAGAGTGAGAGAGAGACACGGCAAGCCACAGCGGCGCTCTCCAGCGCACCGCCCTCTCCTGACGCCAGCGCAGGCGCGCCGGAGCTCACACGTCGTCCGCCGCCCGCTTTCGCCTCGGGCAAGCTTGTTTATCCTTTGGACTCAGCTCTCTCTCTCTCGTTCTCTTCCGCATTTGCGAGAAAAACACATCGTTTCGTCCTCGTTCCCACGCTCTTGCTCCTCTTTTTCCGCCGTGGCGCCGACGGAGCGGCCCTCCTCTTTCTCTCCGGCTCGCCGCAGTCCGGTGTCCGTATTTCTCGTTCTCCCTCATTTCTGAAAGCCGTTGCCGCTCGCCGCGGTTGGGCCGCCGGCTCAGATAGCGCCGAAAAAACAAGAACGAAGCGGCGGCGTCCGACGGCGTCCGACTCTTTTCTTTCCGCAAGCGCTCCGTCGCTGGCGACCTCCACGTCCGACCACTGTCGTCCCTACATTATGCAAAGTACCCCGGTTTATATCTTTTCGCTTGTAAAACAAGGCCGACGAGCAACGAATAATAGAGGAGATATCGAGAAATTGAAAGATAAATGAAGGAACGCCTTGGCATGCGCAATGAACACTAACTCAATCGGGTTCTGTCGTCTCTCTCTTTCTTTCTTATTTGTTTAACCGAAAACCAGATCTACAGTCAGACAGAATGGCCGCTGCATCCACAAAGGCCTACCGCGGGGAGAACACTGACTAAGTAGGGATATAAAATAATTAATAAAGCAATGGTTAGAAAGCAATCCAGCGGTCCGTTATCTATTAAGTTCGCGGGCCGACGGAGCGCCGAGCAAAGGAAACTGATAGCAGTGTAGTTTTTGAGATGATTAAGAAGGACACCGAAGATAGCAAAATAGCGCTGCAATTCAGGAAAATGCAGGAGAGATTAGCGGGAACGCGAAGGAACTGAACGACTGTCTGCACATGGTGGGCAAGAATAAAGAGAACACGTGACCGAAGAACTGAAGACAGCAGCGGTGCGGCAAGATAAATGTCAGTTGGAAGTGTGCGGACAAGACAAGGTAAACGGCAAGCAGAAAAATGGATGGCGGAAGAGGAGCAATGTTTCATTCTTTTGAAGACCGGGTACAAGTACAAAAAAGAAAAAGAAAAAGAATCCGTCCTTTCAAGCTGGCCGCGAGTGATTCTTGCGAAAGTTGTCTCTATACCATTCAGAATGCGGTCCTCTGAGGGCGGTCGATTGGAAGAGAAATAAAGGAAAGAAAGCGGGAGAATATTGCCTGAAACGAGCAGTACATACGGCCGCCCCATCAGGACGACCGTTTTCCTTTCAAAGAAGACATTTCATGTCGACACGAGCCGTTTTGTGAGCTCGTTGCGCCTTCTTCGGGGCACTTCCTTTCCTCCTCGTGCTCGATAAGTCAGCTCGCCTTCTCCGCTCTTTTCTTCCATTCTCGGGTGAAATCGATAGCCTAGATTTTACGTTTCTTTTAAGAGGTTGTCAACGGTAGATATGCGACAAAAAATAAAGAGAATACTTGGTTAGGACAAATAACAACAATTTGAGCACTCTTTCAAGAAAGAGAGCACATATTTGTATGTGTTGTCTCCCTTCTTCTGTATGTATCTCCTTTCGCACTACCATCATGGCTGACGCTGTACTGTATACTGTGAGGTTTAGATCAGTAACTAATATCACGAAAATACGATGACGTCTCTGGACCCGTACAGTTCTCATTGCTCGAAAAAGAAGGGCTGTCAAAATTAGCAAATGAGATGCTTTCACAAGAACCGTGCTCTTACCTGAGTGTAATGTCGAGTTATTGACATAACTATTGCACCGTTTAGTCAAACACAGCTGCTTATCACCCACCACCCGGAGTAGCGTGTATGGCGAACAGCCAGGCTAACATCACCAGCATCTCATTAAAGCCCCTCCCTCGCTCGCTCACCCAATAACGACATCTCAGGCCAGGCGCTAAATGGAAAGCCTGAGAAAGTAGTTTTTCTGTATCAGTTAGGACTCGGATCAAGGCGTCTACACGCAGTCCATTTGATACAGTGAATGCCATATTACATTCCTTCTGATGACACAGGACTTCTCTAGGCTCTATAATTGTTTCTGTCACAATCGCGGGCGACGGGTGCACTGATCTTCTCTTGCTTGCACGCACTGTATAGACTCTTGAAATGTACAGGGCACTGTTTCTCGGACTCCTACGTTACAGTCTACCAGTTTTGTCAAATACATGCAAGACGAACATTCGCGCTTTGGAGAGCATACAAGGTCAAGCCCTACGCATGTGTTTGGGGCTGCTTCGGTGAACCTCTACAGCAGCAACAATTGCCATTGCGGGAGACCATATGATCCAGACACACGTAGCTGTCGATTCAGTCAGAGCGCACATTCGCCTTCTGTCAAGGATCCCCGACCATCATTTCACCTCCCTACCAGCCGGGAGACCTCAAGCGACCTCTTCAAGAGTGATTAGCGCTCATCAAGAGTGCATAGCGGCGTCTTATACACCGGCGGTGAAGCCTTCATCGCCCCTGTGGTGCCTGCGACAGCCTCTAGTGAATTTTGCTATTCCTGGAATTTCAAAGAAGGCCAATCGTCCATCGCCTGCTCTGAAGTAACTTACGTTCCTATTAATATATATACCGACGGTTCGACCTCACTTACCAGCTCAACTGCCGCATTCTTCGTTCCAGCTAAGCAGGTTACAGTTAGATTCAAATTGTCACGCATGACAACATCTACGTCGGCAGAACTTGCAGATCTCCATGCCGCTATTACGTACGTCACCCAAGAGCCAACACAGAATTGGGTCGTATTTTGTGATTTTAAGGCAGCCCTTCACAGTATCAAGTCTACATTACATAACAGAACTTACAAGCAGATGATACCTGATATGATGGAACAACCTAGCTGACAAGGCTGCCCGGTCTGCCCACGAAGACACCCAGACACGTTCAACACTTTTGGCGAGGTCGGCCACTGCCACGGAACTTCGCCTACGTGCACGGAAAGAGTGACAAGATCTCTGGAGTTCAAGTGCCTTCAATTGCCGAATGCATAAACTGGACCCCACGCTACGGCTACAACTGCCATCTAGCCTTTCCCGTGGAGAAACAACCTTGCTGTGCCGCTTGTGGCTGGGAGTGGCGTTCACGAACGCCTACTCCTATTTTATGGGAATGGCCGAGAGCCCGGTATACGACTCTTGTGGGTGCGCGAGGAAACCATCGAGCACCTATTGTTTATCTGCCTCGCTACGATGTACAACGCCTCTTTATTCGGGCAACTTTAAACCGACTGAACTCGAGACCCTTCTCAGAGTCGAATATACTCGGACCATGGCCACACCCGTCACTGGCACCGAAAAGCGATTCGTGCACTAGTACAATACTTGAAGTGCACAGGCTTAAGAGACCGTTTATAGTGTCCCTGTGCACTCTCCCACACGCTCTCTGTGCTTATTCTCTCCTTTTTTCCTCTTTCGATTCCCCTTTCCACCAACCCCAGTGTAGGGTAGCAAACCGGTTGCTCGTCTGGTTGACCTCCCTGCCTTTCCTGTGCTTGCTCTCTCTCTCTCTCTCTTGAACTGTGTTCCTTCTCCCATGGCATAGATCTCGTTCTGCCGAATCTTCGCTTTCTCGCTCCTCGACCATGAACTTTCTCACAGAAATTAGTAGGTGAAACTCTGGCGCGGCGATTGTTCAGCTGTCCTGAGAATGATTGCTTTTACTGCAGGTCTCCCGTGTCGTGTACTGTTACGGGACACAAATAAAGACATTATTATTATTATTATTATTATTATTATTATTATTATTATTATTATTATTATTATTATTATTATTATTATTATTATTATTATTATTATTATTATTATTATCCATTGAATTGTCGAATCTTCGTGCTTGTCGCTTCAGGCATTCTAGTGGCGTTAATTACCGTGCTGAATTTCCTAAATTTCGAAGCGATCATAACTTTTTCAACACTTCGAAGCAATAAGCCTCGGCGTGGATGCACAATAATTGCAAATTTGTTCATTCATGACGCAATATCCCATACTGTGGAAAATGGTTCGTTTGCACAATTACGAAGCCATTTGAAGCCGCAAGTACGAAGTTTGCGGCAATGCAAATACTACCTATCATTCCTGCCATGCTGACCGAAATGCCGTACATGCAGCTCCCGTACGCAATAGCAGCAGAGTTCCTTCCAGCAACTTTTGTATGAAACTCTATGCCTTAGAGCACACGTTGCCATCGCATCGAGAGCAGCGGCCCCAACGCGGCCCCCCGCCGTGCCCCCCCCCCCCCCCCTTCGTTTGGCCAGCAACAGCGAGCCCCGTGTCTATACCTGTCCTCATTCGATAGTGGCCAAGTGTGGGCTCACTGTGCGCCAGCAGCAAACGAGAAGATTACATAGAAAAAATACGAGGAGGCGTGGAGACTGCCATTATTTCTAAAGGACCGGGGTGGGGCGTAAACGGAGCTGCACATGCAACGCGCAGCGGCCGGCGTTCTCTATAACGTGGCCGGCGCGCTTTGACGACCCACCGCCGTTCGTGTTCCTCGCTGGGCCCTTGGCTCGATTCCGCGCCCTCGCGTCGGTCACAGAGAAGCGTGCTCCCCAGCCGGAATTTTTCGTGTGTCTCAAAAGTAACGTGTACAGCAATGGATCTGCCGGCTCCTATGTATATCGGACCGTTTGCTGCGTCTAGTAGCGTAGCTAGATCATTATTTCGGGCGGGTGTTGTCGATCTGCTTTCAATAGCGAAAAGAGACAGATGGGGAGGTGTCCTAGCCTGTTAGCATCCTGACCCGCAATGACAAAACTTTTGTGATGTAAGCGTATGTACGTTTCGTAATAGTCCGACGCAGTCAAGACAGAGATCGGTATACTATCGAGGCGGTCGTCACGGCGAGAATGAGTTGCAATATACTCCTACGGCATTTCCTTTTTTCCTTTTTTTTTTCTGTAGGCGGACGTCTTTTCTCTTTCATATGAGGGTGCACTCATGGCAATCAACAAAGTTCGTGCATGTGCGCGTGCAAAGAGAGAAAGGGAGGGGAAAGAGGATGCGTATTGCCAAGCGAGACCTGCATTATGCTTGCGCCATAACTTCGCCTTTAACCTTTTTTCAAAATTCGCCAACGGAATACTTATACTAACGTTGATCTAGATTCTGCTGTGGATGGCATATATGAAAGCCAGGTCGAAGCTTATGCAGCTACTTATAGAGTGAGGTCACCGAAGTATACCTCCGTAATCTTGTTTGTTAATTATGTGATTTCGATGAAACTATCGAACATCTCCTCTGTGGGTCTTTCCGGTTTTGCAAACAGAGACCCTGACTTCTGCCCTCGACAGGCCAAGGGTAGTCCTCTTTCTATATATAGAAAGGATATATAGACTTTGGGCCTCAACATACATTTACACTGCATGCTTTAAAGGCTGTCATATGTTCTTCAAGTACGACACGCTCATGCGAAACAGCGTAACCATATACGGAAGCAGAACACTCTAAACATTGTAAGAACTGCAATGCTGACATTTTCTTATTTAAAAGATAACCCACGCTTTGTTACCTAATATGTCAATAAGGTCCGCAGGAGCTTGGGGGTTGTGAATATTTTTTTGCAAAGCTTGCCTAGTGTTAAATTCAACTGAGCAAAATATAGGGGAGAGAATTATAGAAAAGTGCTGCGCCAATCCACATGTTATAGCATGTGCAATAACATGGTGCCCTTTAAGCGAGTCTAATGACAATCATAATTACAGGAAAAGAATAATAAACACCTTCGATCGTACCCGGCTGTTACCACTATTCAGCCTCACGAGCTCCGCTTATCCCTTAACTGCGAAACGTTACCGTAGTTACAGCCTTAACGCCCATGTTTCGTTCTTTATCTTGTAATCCCTTTATCTCCATTCCTCTGCGTGAAGCAGCGCCCCAGGTTAATTGTCTGGCTAAGCTCCCCGCCTTTTGCTTTTGCTATTTTCTTTCTATCAGCGCCAGTACGAACATCTGTAAACGACGAACGCCGCTACATACAAAGCATCAAATAACAACATGAAAAATTTTAGCTGTAGTGTGGCATACAACGTGGTTATGCGAGCCTCCCGCACAGGCTAAGACTAGGTGTCACCTTCACGCGACAATATGTGCACCGTATCCAACGCGCGCACTTGCCAGACTGCGACATGGGCACAGTAACTGAGACCATGCAGCCCATATTTGTTGCTTGTCCCTCTCTGCTAGCGCTAATTAAGAACAAGCCAACGAGGAAGAGGAGGAGGAGGAAATGAACGAAGGAAAGGCAGGGAGCTCAACCATACGCACATCCGGTTCGCTACTCTACACGGGAGAAGGTGTTTAAGAGATGAAAAGAAAGAAAGGAGAGGGAGGGAAGAAGGTACTGTCAGCGTGAACACGCGTGTTTGTCCATCACTTTACGCCTACAATTGGTCACTGTGGCCAGTCGATTTAAGAATCGTAGCAATGCCCGCGTCGCTTTGGAAGCCTGCGACGCGTGGGCCATGGTCCAAGAATTTTTGTCTAGTGAAAAAGTGTTATAGGTCCCTCGGCAGTCATGAAAGCTCGCTTAGAATTTTTCGCGAAAACAGGCCTAGATGCGGGCAGGAACACGTATATAATCGCATCCTGTACTATGTTTCCTCATCAACACTTCTCATGAGTCATCACCCTGTTTTCCTCCCCTTCCCTCTGAGCAGACTATCAGGCTAGAGAGCCATTACTCCATGCTGACCTCTCTGCGTTCCTTTCACTAAATCATGGTCTCTTTCTCTCCATAGTCACAATACAAAATGGCATTCTATAGTTCTTTATGGCCAACTGCACTGCCGTCCTCATGTACAGACAGCTCACGAGATCAGATCAGAGCCTCCTAAATAGTTGAATGCACATTTATAAGTAAATCTCGGCAAAACAGCTGCATCGAATTGCGCCGACGAATGTTAATTCCTTCGGGAGAAAGCGACCTTTGCAATTAGCAAAAGACTTTTCGTTGACAGTGGAATGCAACTACAACGAATGCAACGAATGCAACTACATGACCGCGGGAGTCGGCGACAGTTTCTGTCTGTACAAACGCAATGCAGGCGCGATTTTCCTGTAACTAAAATAGTTGGCTCAAGGTCATGCTCCGCTAAACACGCATGCTCTATCACAGCTGTCCGAGATTTCCTTGTGGACAGAAACCTAATTTATTACCTGTATATGCTTGGGAACACCACTTGTGTTGAGTGGTTGTTTTTAGAACGGCTAAAACAATATGTTGCATTCAATGGTGTGGGTACAACAGTGTTTCTCAAAGCATTGTACGCTTGAACTAACCCGTGCGTGCATATGAGACGTTGTTCTGGTTAGCTTTAGATTTTGTATTGTTTATACTTACGTTTCTTCTGTATACAGAATTAATACATTTTTTTTATTTAGCATGTGCGTGCGTGTTACATGGGGAAAGGGGTAACCTCAGTTTGTTAACTGTGTCTTGGGATAGTGAGCTCTGATGGTAGCCTGCCTTTACGTTCATTAACAGTTACCAAACAAAACAACACGTATATATACCCAATTTTTTTATTGCTTCTATCCTATTGAACAAGATATCTCCAACGCTACTCCCATAGTTCTGCAAGTTTTGAGAAGTCTCGGATATCCTGCGTCCCATGGTAATGGAGTGCTCGGAACCCGCGGGACCCCCGCAACAACCGAAGACGGAAGATGAAGAAACAGTCGAAGGAGGGAAGATAGGCGAGGGCAAGGAAGAACTGCGGTGGACCATGCTGTCTTGCCCAGGGTTGGATGACCAGTGACAGTTGGCGGAGCGGGCCAAGGTGGCAGCGAGAACCCACGGATCCTTTAAATGATGAAGCCGCCCCGGTGAGGACGAAGAGAGATCTCACTGTCTCTCGCTAGTTCAGAAATAAACGTTTATTTCCCAAGAGGGTTTGAAGGCGAGCTCGTTGGTATGCATCCATGGTAGAAAACAGCGCTAAAGACGCGGACTAGAAGGAAGAAGACAAGTACTTAAATGATATTGCTCGACA
The DNA here is from genome assembly GCF_038994185.2 of Dermacentor albipictus. NCBI lineage: Eukaryota > Metazoa > Arthropoda > Arachnida > Ixodida > Ixodidae > Dermacentor > Dermacentor albipictus. The sequence goes on from NC_091822.1 coordinate 174,539,872, forward strand.
AAAAAACAACACGGACGTGAGAGAAGACGACACACCAAGCGCTTGGTGTGTCGTCTTCTCTCACGTTCGTGTCGTTTTTTTGTAGCGCAATATCATTTAAGTAATGGATTACCAACTTTTCCGGAATGCTGCTCTTATGAAGAAGACAAGACCCCCCCCCCTCTCTCTCTCTGTCACTCTCTCTTACTCTCCATGTGACTTCTCTTCCCAAAGGAGACCAGTAAACTGGGCAGGTTGGTTTTGATTCACGTCTGCAGAGTAGAGGAACTACCTACGCAGTATGAAAGATACGCGCAGGTCGACCGAACCAACCGCTGACATGAGAACACAGAAAAGAGCCCTTGGAACTAGATATTCCATTAACGAGAATAGCAAATGGGACAAAGCGGTATGTTTGAAGAATAACGCGAAAACCTACACAGGATACGCAGCACGAAAGAGAGACATGGAACTGCCGCAGGAAGTGCTGACATTGGAACCCAGAGACGTGGCGCCCTGACTCAGCCGGGCCGCCAAATGAAGGCGCCGCGCGGCGACTCGTCAAGATGTTTTGGAAGGAAACTCAAGAAGACCCCACGAGCTTTTCTCGAGGAAAGGAAGCAAGGTCGGACTGCTATAGTTGTGGGAGAATTACGAGTGCCGCCGGCTGCATGACACACGCTCACCCCGTCCCGCAGATGCGTCGTTGCGTTGCCACATGAAAATGGGCGCATAACTGCCACTGACAGCGAGTTTACCGAAGCTGACATGTAAGAACATATTTTGTATGTTCCCATTGTTGACTGCCATCATGTTTATCGACTCCGTGTGACTGAACTCTCGGTGACACTTCTTGTAGCCATCGTATGTTTGCTACGGATGTTTAAAGCTTTGATGCACTAGTCAGCGATATACCATGTCCGGCACCGCCCATTCCGGCCACCCTCGTCTATAACTTCTGAGTAATAAAGTGCTTTTTGGAAAGTCGTTATTGACGCATATTTCTTGACTTCGAAGTGACTAGAATGTCGCCAATTGTTCTGTCACGCCGCTAAAAAGCGTCGCTCATCGCTAAAAGATTCAAATTTATCGCTAACACTGCTCATTAGTGCATGCATATTGCAATGAAAACCTCGGCGCCTCGCAAATGCGTAAGCTCTACCGCTCCAATGACAGAACTGTCAAAAGCGCGCCTTCGAAAGTGATAATTAATAATAGTATATGAATAAATAAAGCATTTATATTGTCTTGGTGACCTGCGGTAGACCAAGGGAAATGTTTCATATTCGTGTGGAACCACATGTCTAATTGAGATGACATTTCCCGTATAGGTGAGTTGCAAGGGCGCTTCGTTGCAGCTGTCGCAAGGGTTAGTTCTTCGGAACATTTCATACAAAGCGACGCTTCCTCTTCAGGCATTTCATTTGATTGCACTTGGCACGTCCTTATAGGGAGTTTTAGATTTTACGCACCCAAAGTTGGGGACGCAAGCCAGCAGGCTTAGAAAAGATTGTAAAAAGGTATACAAAAGAAAGAAAAAGGGGTATAAAAAAAAAGAAACGCGAGCAGGGTGTGGTGCTTTAGGTGGACCAGATTTAAAACTCCAGAATAGCTTTAAGTTTGCGCCTGCCCCCTACCCCATTTCTTATTTGACCCACGGCCCTTTTCGCTATAGCGCTTGAGGAGTACTTCCCTGTTGCAGTGTTGAGTTGCAATGTTCAGCGAAGGGAGCGTACGGACATCCGGCCACATTTCTTAACGCAAGAAGCGCGCGGATGGTGTTGCAAGAACATAGAAGGCGGAGAAAGAAAAAGGACACTGAAAGAAGAAAAAGAAGATGAAGCTCGTGAAGGACATCGTTGAGCAGCTGTCAGGAAGGGTGAACTAAAAATAAACAGAAAAGATGAGCGAATGGAAGGAAAGCAAGATCTGTACAACGTGACAGCGTTTCTAGGAATTCTGGATCCCACAAGCCCGGAAGTGACTATGGCGACAGAGTTCATACATAGCAAAGAGTTAGAAGTACTGCAAAAAGCGTTAAAGAAAGAAGTAATGCCTTTAATGCCGACATACCGGAGTACGTGGCGTATAACCGAAGTAACGACAGCCTGATAATTACCGCTATAAGCACGTTAAGTAAACGAGACTCCAGGAAGATGATCTGTCGCTACATTGCTCGATTGCTATTTTCATTGCCATCGACGGTCATCGTGAGATGAACTCTAGCGTAATTTTTTAATAGAAGAATGCGGCCCTGGAGAAAGGCGGAAAAAGAAAACAGGCCGACGCAGCAGAGAGGCTTGGCCTTTCTGTACAGACGTGGGAGCAGCCTGCTACTTGCTGACGCGCGCTCCCAAGGACCAGAATAAAGTTTTAGCGTATACTGTACCATCTGGAATACGCGGGATAACTGGCTCACAACAATAAAAATACCAGAAACAGTACTCTTCCAGACAAAAAATAACATGAAATAAATATGAAACGCCAATAATAAAAAAGAAAGAATATGCGCATTGGGAGTAACATTTACTGACGCATGTCTCGTCGGTAAGAAAACGCAGTGCCTTGAGGTGATGAGAGATGAAAAAAGAAGAAAAAAGAATGTCGTTCTACGTGATTCATTATACTCTATGACGTCTGTGCGGTTTTCTTTCTTTTTCGTAAACGCAGTCGAAGTTCAAAAGCCAGTATATGAAGCGAGAAAAAATTTGCGCTTCGTGGCCAATCTGCCTGAAGTACACGACCCTTTATGACGCACGGGCAAGAGCCAACGGCCGTACGTGATAGTCAACGTCTTTTTCTTCTCTTTTTCGTTAGCTGTTTCAAAATCAGACTCGCGACATAATTAGAATGATCTCATCTATTCCGACTCAAATAGAAATCGATATATATATATATATATATATATATTAGGGGTGTGCGAATATTGAAATTTTCGAATACGAATCGAATACGAATAAGGCGAAAAAGTGTCTTCGAATATCGAATCGAATATCGAATATATGTGTAGTATTAAAAAATTGCAAAACGAAGGTAACAATACCTTCATTACCCTTTTAAAAATAATATAGCAGTTTACGAGGCTGCTTCAGGTTAAAGAGGCACTCATTATAGGTAATGCACTCAGGTAATGTCAGGTAATGCTCTGTCAGGTAAACGCTTGTTACAGGTTATCGCGAAGGAAAATTGACTGCTCAACATGTTCAGAAAGTAAAGGCTCTCTATGCACTGGGACAACATTGGTCCAGGTAACATTTTCTAGGTGCATATTTTATTGCGCATACTTACAAAGCCCGAAAGTACATCATATATTGTTATGAAACAGCCCTGGAATAAAGCTTGGTAAAAAAAAAATCGAGACTGATCATGTCTCATGGGCCTGATGCAGATAGACTGGAACAGAGCGTACACATTCATAGTAAGGTTCGTTACCGCACTTAAGATCCCAGTGCTGTAACGCTGTGTAGTCAATTTGTACCTTCTTTTGTCCTTGTTTTGTGTTGCGCTGTAACGAACCTTACTATGAATCCCTACCAACTGGCCCAACTTGCCATCTTGATGCAGAGCATACAGATAATGAGCGGATCATGTGAAGCTCTCAGTGAATGAACATGTTCTTAGGAGAATTTGGAGCAAGCATATAATTCGTTAATTGCTAAATTATTCACAGTCTGTCCGAATATTCGGCGTTTCGACCATTATTCGGCGGTCCTCGAATATTCGGGAGTTTACGAATATGCATTTCTCGAATCGAATATGCTTCGAATAAGGAAAATATTCGATTCGTATTCGAAATTTCGAATATTCGCACACCCCTAATATATATATATATATATAAAGCGTACGTTTTATGTCTCCAAGTAGACGATCGATTGAAGCATTGAAATCGATAATGAAGCTGCGATTCTCGGAACTATGCAAATAGGCGAGATCGAGCGCGCTCAAGATATTTTTGTTAACCGACAAGATCATGTCTGTCGCGGTAGCTCCGAGCTTGTGGTGTACTTTTGCTGGGTGCGAAAAGCCATTACTGAGCGTAAGAAGTGCACTTCTTCAAGTGCACCGGCCTTGAAGAGACCCTTTAGAGTCCACCTGCATGCTCACAGTGCTACCTCTCTCCCTCTTTCTATTCTCCCTCTCCCTTACCAGAAGTGTACGGTACCATTTTGAAACTGAGCAGCCAAGCGAGACCACGTGTAAAATATTTATTGTTGAACAAGAAGAGAATATCTGACACGAGCGTGGACGTATATACGGCCTTGTTGGTATATGACGTGCTTTCGATTGTTTAAGTGCTTACGCAACCAGGACAAGAAAGCAGAGACGCCACACAAGCGTTAACTTTGTTGCAAACAAGAGCACGTATTTACAAGCGCGCATGTCACACTCATGCGAATGCAAGGATGTCGTTTGCGCCCTATGTGGCATTCAAAAAGATAAAGTGGGGAAAGGAGCTCAACTGTGCTTAGAAAATACATACAAACCGCTAAAAAAAAGGAACACAAGACAATGCATACAATGCGTATTGTTTTGTATGTATGTATTGCTCCATAAATATAAGAACATGAGAGTACATACAGAAAGCAAGAAGACATTGAAGGGAAAGCTGCGCAGCTCGGTAGCACAAGTTTTCCCGAGCTCTAATTGAAATCTCGGGTTTATCTTTCAGCGGACAGCTGTTTATGCAGCGCCATCTTGTTTATTAAGACATTATAACGTGACTACAAGCATGATATCAGCAGCACGCAGAAAAAGAAATCACCCCGCGGCCAATCAATGTCCCACATCACTACGCTGCATTGATACAGAGTCCTATAGTAGCCCGGAGCTCCCAAAGAACCGTACAAATGTGCATAGCTAACTGCGATATCGCCTCCGACACTCCAGGGTGACGCGTCACTTTCAACCGTAGATCTCGGAGGCCGATTCCTATCCTTATGAATAGCGCCGCTCTCTTGGTGGCTTCGTCATGCTACACGCAAGACTCCCCCTCCCCTCCAAGAAAAATAAAAAAAGAAAGGCGCTCAAGCCGCACCTTGCAGTGCATGCCGCTACTTAGTGATTGTCTTTAAATATTATGCGATCAGGAGGAAGCCAAGGCATGGTGGGGAAAATGACAAGAGAGATTATTAACTCAATAGAGAACATGTACTGCCTACTAAACTTTCACGCAGGTATATTTTATGGGCGCAAGAAGCGAATCGGACACTCTACTCGTCCGTGGAACATGCTTGGACTTCGCTGGATACAAACCCAACGCACATGGAGTGCAATGCGGGATCCACGTAGTTAAAGAAATCCAGTAAGAGTCCACCTACTCGACTGTCCATTTCGGCCGCTGCTGACTGGCTGCAGCTGTACGAGCGAAAATGCGACAGGGTCTCTTAGCTTCCGGTTCCTCTCTGCAACGTCAAGTTGAAGTTAAATGTGTTTCAGTTGCTTCTCGCGTTTCACGGGAAATGTGCAGTACACTAGGTGGACTCTTGCAAGCCACCCCCCCCCCCCTTCCCCCTGGTGGCTCGATTGACTTTTTAGCTTGTCTTCTAGTTCATGCATTACAATCGCCCCGACCATTAGTTTCCACTGTTTGTCCATTTCGCAGAACGCATTAGCAACAATAGGAGAGCGCCTGGAATAGCCCGCCAGGTCATCCATCATCCAGGACATCACTAGCTTTTCATAAAACTCAGCGTCTATGTGGCTATTTTTTTCCGTCTTTTTGTGCCGGCAACATTGCCAGGCATTTCAGGCGGTACAATTTCGCCCCAGTGATGAGGTGGCAACTCCTTCGACGGGATAGACCCATTAATGTAGCAGCAGTATATCACCAACGCTTTCTGCTCATTTACCAGCTGCTTTGCGCCATGAAATACGCTATATACGATCAAACGTACTTTCAGGAATGCGGAAACTCAATACAGGAGCAGTACCAAGACACTGCAGCCGTAAAAAGCGCCCCTTGGATGATCGAGCTCTTCCCTATGCGCGTCATGTATTCGCCTTACCCGGGACATTACCTCCACTTCGTGCCTACGAGTCCCTTAACCCGCCATAAACGCGCCCAACGCCAGAACGGCATGCAGGTACAGAAGGCGAAAAGGCCTCGGGCTGAAGCAAGATAGCCATATCCAACACCCGCCGCTTTTGTCTCAACGATCGTAAACGTCCAGGACCACAGACTGCTTCTTCCTGCTGTCCTTGGTCCCCAGCATGCAAATGACGCGTTGCTGCTTTATTGGCAAAGCAAAGCGAGGCCAAGGCGATGATTCAGCGGACACAGTGCTCTGCTGAAGAACCACGGAATGACCTCCGCGTTCCTATTGGACGATATATGGCGACTGGGCATGGCGGCATCGACAGAATGCGGAGCACTAATCCGTTTGTCTTCCTTGTGCAGCTGTGTGGCCTTCTTGGGTGTTTCAACGTTGGCTGTCCGGACATCAGCGTGCTGAACCTCTCTGCGCATGTCCATCTTTCAACGCATCAAGACATCGATCAAGAAATACGCCCACCAGCATTGGAATCTTGGCATCCGTATCATCATTCTTCGGCAACACGTTCTGATTGCCAGGAACCTGGACTGCAGGGGGCATCACAGTGCACTCAAGCTATAAATGGGATTCATGCTCGTTTTGCAACCACTGGGCATGGCAGCATCGACAGAATGCGGAGCACTAATCCGTTTGTCTTCCTTGTGCAGCTGTGTGGCCTTCTTGGGTGTTTCAACGTTGGCTGTCCGGACATCAGCGTGCTGAACCTCTCTGCGCATGTCCATCTTTCAACGCATCAAGACATCGATCAAGAAATACGCCCACCAGCATTGGAATCTTGGCATCCGTATCATCATTCTTCGGCAACACGTTCTGATTGCCAGGAACCTGGACTGCAGGGGGCATCACAGTGCACTCAAGCTATAAATGGGATTCATGCTCGTTTTGCAACCACTGGGCATGGCAGCATCGACAGAATGCGGAGCACTAATCCGTTTGTCTTCCTTGTGCAGGTGAGCAAAAAGTATGGAAAATGTTTTCGTTCTAATGACCTATTCCTGTTGGTGCTGCCGTGCCCTCGGCTTTGTTGCTTGCTACAGGTTTTCACATTGTGTCTGAGGAAATTATTATTGTTAGCCGGAGACATTGAATCGAACCCAGGCCCTGACATGACCCGAATTTTACAACAACTTAATGATATTGCAGTCGACATAAAAGATATGAAAGAGAACAGATTACTGAACATAGAGAACAAATTAGATGCCCTGTCCAGGCTTGAGAGCCGAGTAACGTCCTGCCAAGAACAGGTTAGTTGTATGAGTACAACGATTGAAAGGCTTGAAGCAAGGCTTGAGCATCTTGAAAATTATAGTAGGAGGTCAAATCTGATCATATATGGCATCCCAGAAACTGAAGAGGAAACAAATGAATCGCTTGAAGAAACCGTAAACAAAGATATTTTTCATGATATTTTAGGACTCGACCCTATCCCTATTGAGCGGATACATAGGTTAGGTAAACCGGCAATTGACAAAACACGTCCTGTAATCCTAAAGCTTTTAGACAGTAGGCATAAAACTGTGATACTCAAGAACGGAAAGAAACTAAAGGGAAAAAATTATTCAATTGGCGAAGACTTTTCAAAGAACGTTCGTGAACTAAGAAAGAAACTATGGGATAGCGCGAAGCCGAACCGAGATAAAAAAGAAAGGGTTTCCTTGGTGTTTGATAAGTTATATATCAATAATATTCCTTACGTTTGGGACTGCGAAAAAAATGATAAAGTGAGGGTTCAAAAAAACGACGGGATCGGCGCAAGTCGGCCCGTGACGCGAAGTTGTACGCAGTTGCGAAACCGCTCACCGATAAAGTGAGTGGTTCATTTACCTCAGCTTCTTTCTTCACTAAGACAGATAGCTTGTCTTGCCATAGTAACACGGGCCAATCTAGTATAAAAAGCTTGAGAATAGTTAACATTAACGCACGCAGCGTTGCAAACAAGAAAGACTCGCTTGAACTTAAACTGCTGGAGTTCGACCCACACATATCAGTCCTGACGGAAACTTGGTTACATGAGGACTTAGCAGATGACCTGGTATTTCCTCCTCATTATAAAGTTGTTCGCAAGGACAGGACCTCAAGGGGTGGTGGCGTAGCCATTCTCTTAAAAGACTCTGTAGAATGCGACCTTGTATATGATGTTCCTGACCTTGAATGCCTTTGCATAAAAATTTCTTGCTGGGGTCATTCTTTCATCCTGTATGGTTGCTACAGGCCACCAGATGCCGCACCCGACTATCTTATTAAGCTACAACATCACCTGTCTCATTTCCAAAATAAGAAAATACTGTTAATAGGTGACTTCAATCTGCCAGATGTGTGCTGGTACCGCTTACAAGGCGGTGCTAAGTCTGGGAGCAATGCAGACGTTCTGTTTGATGTCATGCTTACTCATGATTTAGCTCAAATTGTAAATCAACCTACTCGTGTACAAGGTTCATCTTCCTCTATACTAGACTTAGTTTTTGCTAGCCGTCAATATTCTATGCATACTGTATCGGTCGAAACAGGCATTTCAGACCATCACCTCGTAAGCGTATCGATAGATTTAGTTAAGTCCCCTTACCACAACAAAAAAGCCAGTCACGTACGTTGTTTCAAGGATTATTCTAGGGCTGATGATGCCGCAGTGATTGATCATATGGAAACTTGTTTATCGAGCTTCGATGATAATGACGATGTCTGCAAGCTGTGGGAGCGATTCGTCGAAATGTGTCAATATTGTCTAAATGCCTTTGTTCCGAATAAACGCAAAAAAGTTCACAAACGCACACCTTGGATGACGCGGAAGATTATTCAACTGAAGCGAAAACTAAAAAGATCTAAGAAAAAAAACCACCAGTTAAGTCAGATTGAAACGCTTAAAAATAATCTTGAACGTGCGGTTCGTGAGTCAAAAGACTTCTACTTTAACACAACATTACCCAGTTTTGTTAAAAATGACTCAAGTAAATTTTGGAACTTCCTGAGTGACAGCAAGAAACATATCTCAAAAATAACAGCGGAGGGAGATACTTTGACTGATCCGATTGACATTGCACGCCATTTTAATTATTTTTTTCACAGCGTATTCTCTGAAGAAGGTGTACAAACTGTACAAAGCGCATCAAATTTTCCTGTATCGGAGGTTGACTTTGTTAGCCTCCCTGGTGTATTTGCTTTGCTTTTAGAACTGAAACCTAAAACTTCTTCTGGTCCTGATAATTTACCCAATGTATTTTTGCGACGCTATGCCGAAATAATTGCGAAGTTTCTTTTTGTGTTGTTTAAAAAATCTCTGCTGTCATCAAAACTTCCGGTTGAATGGAAGACTGCTCGAGTTGTTCCCATCTTTAAAAAAGGTGACTGCACATTACTACAAAATTACCGTCCTATTTCTTTAACTTCCGCATGCTGTAAAATGCTCGAACATATTATTGCTAAACATATTAACAAATTTCTTGAAGAACACTCCATATTAAGCGACTTTCAGCATGGGTTTAGAAAGGGCTATTCTACAATAACACAATTAGTTACAATAGTACACACCTTTGCTAAAACACTGGATATGAATGGTCAAATAGACACCATATTTATGGATTTCAGCAAAGCATTTGATAAAGTTCACCACGAAAAACTGATTCAAAAACTAAAAAACATTAATCTTCCAGACATTTTAATATCGTGGATTCAAGATTACCTCACGAATAGAGTGCAATTTGTTTCAGTCGATGGGTGCAGCTCCAGTTGTCTCCCAGTCACCTCTGGGGTGCCCCAAGGAAGCGTCTTGGGGCCTTTGCTTTTTCAGATTTACATAAATGATATTGTTAATGTGGTTACTCCAGGAACTCATATTCGCTTGTTTGCTGATGATTGTGTCGTTTTCCGTCAAATTACGTGTACTAACGATCAAAACGAACTTGACCAGTGTCTTCGAAATGTTCTTGATTGGTGCAGCGAGTTTTCCATGGTTCTTAACACTGAAAAAACAGTTTCGATGCAAATAACACATAAAAAGAACCCAATTAACCACGTGTATACACTCGGATCATCAACACTAAAGCAGGTTAATAGCTACAAATATCTAGGTGTAACAATCACAAGCCGTCTTTCCTGGAACTCACATATAGATAACATATGCTCCTCTGCATTTAAAAAGCTGTGTTTTCTGAGGCATAAACTAAGAAATTCACCTTCTCACATAAAACTTCTAACGTATAACACTTACATCAGGCCAAAGCTCGAGTATGCTTCGGTTGTTTGGGACCCATTCACTAAACTTAACATAGATAAATTAGAAAGGGTTCAAAGAAAAGCTGTTAGGTTTATCTATTCCAAATTTAAAATCACCGACTCCCCCACTGACCTCATGGCGGCTAACAATATTGAAACACTTGAAACGCGAAGAGGAAAATATCGCCTTGAATTTCTTTATTCTTTACTTAACCATAAGTTTGCTTTGGATCCTTCACAGTACATATCCCCTCTAACCACACGTTATACCCGACATCATCACATTCACTCATTGACACCGTATTTTGCGAAAACTGACTGTTTTAAATATTCCTTTTTTCCGCGGACCATATCCGATTGGAACCATGTTATGACATCTTAATAGTTTGCAATATTTGTCTCCTTATTTTTATGTATATTTCTTTTCATTGTGTTCTGTATCTTTTGAGTTTTAAGAATATATGCCTGTCCTGCTTGGACCCTGAAAAGGGTCTGCAGTATGTACTAAATAAAAAAAATATATATATATTCACGATCTCCCATTCACATGAAGCTTTGCTACCAACTTGCTGCGGCCCTCCACAATATATTGTCTCTTTGGTGCATAAGACAAAGTTAGGTAGTTCATAATTAAAAAGAACATTTTGAAATAATTTACAAGTTGAGACACAAGTGTCTGCGGAAACTGTTTGATCTCAGAGTCAATAGCTATCGGTGGGGAAATTAAATATAATACAATGGGCCATAATGTATAAGCATATAACACATGATGGCCGATATTCTCAGATAACCAAAGAGCTAAGAAACACTCAAAAAAAGGAAATACAAGAAGTTATGCATCATAATAAAGAAGGATGGCAATAGATTAGCATATACGAAAGTGCAGCCACAATTCTAACTTCAGCGCACAAAGAAAAGCATAGAAAACAATTAAGCATAAAAAGAAAGTCTACAGGGCATCCCGTCTTTTAGGTGGTTGTGGTGGTGGTGATAGTGTTGCAGCATGCGAGGTTCGCTTGGCATACATAGCCGGCAATCGTTCCACCTGAGCCTCCTATGAGTTGAGATCAGGGGGTGTGTCACGAGGTGCCGATGAGCCCCGTGTCTCTATCATCTATCTAATGTATATATTACATTCATACCTCATGCAACATCTGTATGTTGCACGCAAGACAGACTACACGTTCGGAACGCAGGACAAGACGCAAAATCAGGCCCGAAACGCTGCGCAGAAAGCTCCGCGACCAGCTCCAGAAATGTTTACGAAAAAAAAATTTTTTTTACAGAGCCAGATCATCTAGATATTGCAGCGAGAAGCATGATACCGTGATTTCACCCTGAAGCGTAGGCTGCAACTGTACATCGCAAGCCACATGAGCCCTTGTAGAAAAAGAAATAGACGAAATGCGTCCGCGCTCCGCTCTATGTTTTTGCCACTACTGAAAGACTTCCGTGTCGTCAAAGGGAAGGGCCAGTATACATGCCATGCACGTCAACAAAAACTTCAATGACGACGGCATGGATACGCGCAAACCGGGACCTTCGCTTTTAGCTTCTTTGATTATTTGCGTTTTATTTATTGTTATTAGATGTGATTGTAGCCCTGCGTAGTTGTCAGAGAGGTACAACAGTGACAAAGAAGAATTGACCGGCGATGAACAAGCGACAATCGGAAGCACCTTACCTGTGTGCGAACGCGTCATACATGCATTGGCACAATTTGGCGGTTTGTCACGGGGGTGCGTCGAGTACGGCAGGTGTGCTGAGAGCAGAAATGTCACGAACAAACTGAGAGAAAAAAAATTATTTTAGGAAGGAAGTGGGGAAGGAGAGGGGGGCCGTATAAGCGAATGCCATAATCCAAATGATACATTTCAGTAGCTCGAAAAGCTTGCCGCCCATCGTTCTGTTGGACATCACGGCCTAAAACAGTCTGTCACAACAATGGGCTTCGACTGATGCGGCTCCTCGGAAACGTGCATCGTTATTATTCCTTTACTAACGTTCCTGTACTTTTTTTTTTCAGGTCGCTATTGTTCAAAGCAAATTGGTTTCCGTGACGTGATTCTCCGCATTTTGCTGCCTGTTAGTTTCTGTCCGGATGACAGCGTCTGTCACCTTCATCATCGCGCAGAAAACATGGAGGATGCGGGCGGGCTTTAGTTTATTTGTATTTTTGAATACGTGTTAGTGGCGGTGCATTGAGCGCCGACGTTTCTTTCCGCCGTTCGCCCGCTATGGAGTCCCGCCCATTGTTGCAGCCGATCACGCTGCAACTATTATGCGCGATGACATTTCCCGTTTATTCGCGGTCCCATTTTACTTCCACATTGTTTTCATCGTGCTTAAACATCTCTGCTCCTGCCGTGTGTGCAACTTGACAGTGCCTCGCATTCAATGCGTCCAGGTGTAGGATAGAACAAGAATACGACGTTTATACCTCCCTAATGGCAACGTTTAACACCCGAACTCTCTGGAGTGAAGCTAGCTTAGCAGGACTCCTTGAGGAGCTATCAGGCATTGTATGAGATATCATTGGCCTTAGTGAGTTTAGAAGAAGTGGCGAGGCTTACACAGTACTGACTACGGGCCACATCCTGTGCTATAGAAGACTCCCAGATAAGAAGCAATACGTGGTAGGATTCCTAATCCATAAGGACATAGCGGACAACACTGACGAATTCTACAGCATTGATGAGAGGATAGCACTACCCGTAATAAAGCCTAATAAGAGGTATTAAAAGCAATCTACGCTCCAACCTCCTCTCGTGATGATGATGAAATAAATCAGTTTTACGAAGATGTTTAATTAGCGATGAGAAAAGTGCAAACTCAGCATACTGTAGTAATGGGCGACTTCAAGGAAAAAGTGGGGAAAAAGCAGGTTGGTGAACAAGCAATTGGTAACCACGGGGTCGATTCTAGGAACGCTAGATAAGAGATGCTTGCAGAATTCGCGGAAAGGAATAAGCTGCGAACAATGAACACCTTGTTCAGGAAGCGTAGCAACAAAAAGTAGACCTGGAAAAGCCGTAATGGGGAAACAAGAAATGAAATCCAATCTGCCAATCCCAGCAAAAGGTAGGATGTAGAAGTGTTAGGTAGGGTAAAGTGCAGTGATCATTGGTTAGTGAGGGCTAGGATTCACTTCAATTTGAAGAGAGAAGAAGTAAAATTGGTCCAGAGGAATTTAGGCCAACCTAGACGCAGTAAGGGTAAAAGCAGACCAATTCAGGCTGGCATTTGCAAACAAATATGCAGCTTTACCGTAGAGAGTTGAAGATGACATGGAGGTAATTAATGAAACCGTAACTAGACTGGCTTCAGAAGCAGCAAATGAAGTGGGAGGTAAGGCACCAAGGCAACCAGTAGGTAAGCGCTCCCAAGTAAAGCTGTCAGCGAAAATCTCTCTGCAACGTGCGCGGCAGAACGATTTTTTTCGCCCCAATCGCGCCATGTGAAACAGCCTTTTGGAGTGAGTATCATCGGCGAATATCTCACCAAGCTTCAGTTTCCAGATGAAAATGTGCTGTTCAGCAACACTGGAGAGAAGTTACAACAAATGATTGTGGACTTTAACAGAGAGAGTGTAAGAGTGGGGTTGAAGATTAATATGCAAAAGACAAAGCTAATGATCAATAGCTGGGCAAGGGAACGAGAGTTCAGTATCGCAGTCAGTCAGCCTCTATAGAGTCTCTGAAGGAGTACGTTTACCTAGGCCAATTACTCGAAGGACACCGTGATCATAAGCAGGAAATTAACAGAAGAATAAGAATGGATTGGAGTGGCATACGGCAGACATTCTCAGATCCTGACGGGAAACTTACCATTATCGTTGAAAAAAAAAAGTATACAATCAGTGCATTTTACCGGTGCTAACATGTGGGCCAAAAACTTGGATACTGACAAAGAAGTGTGAGAACAAGTTAAGGACCGCGCAAAGAGCGATGGAACGAGGAATGTTAGGCGTAACGTTAAGAGACAGAAAGAGAGCGGTGTGGATCAGCGAGCAAACGGGGATAGCCGATATTCTAATTGACATTAAAAGAAAGAAATGAAGCTGGGCAGGTAATCTATAGCGTAGGTTAGATAACAGGTGGATCATTATGTTTACAGAATGGGCGCCAATAGAAGGGAAGCGCAATCGAGGACGGCAAAAGACTAGGTGAGGCGATGGTGGGGGTGGTGGTGCTATAGCTTCAGGCGGATCTAGCCTTGCAGAAGCACGCCGGTAATTGTTCTGCTAGAACAACTCCTTTTAATGTGCGGAGACAGACAGGCATGGACAGTATCAGCAGTTCATCGCAGCATACAGAGCTAGAATGCTATCACTCGACCCCAGTTCACCCCGTACGGAATGAGACTGCCTGCTGCATCAAACGATTAGTGATGTTTAGAATTAGACGCTAAAGTCGTGTGTCGCATTTACCTTCTGCGACGCGACAAGCGCGTAGCGAACTAAACCCAGCAGCTGTCCCACACAGTCTACAGCGGCAATCTAGAATATTGCACAAAAACGTGACGAAAATTAGCAAATTATATCTATAGAGTTGGATAACGAAAGGACCAACTCAGGTGGTCTTCCTCCGATGAAAAAGCGGTTCAGGAGCTTTAGAGATAGCTACCTCTATCATTTAAAAAGGGCACTTCGGGGAAAATCTCAAATAAGAAATAACGTAGCCGTTTTCCGCGCCAACCGACAAATATGATAATACCAAGAAACTAAGTGCTAGCCTGTTCATATCGAGACAGTTGCTTCGAAAGAGCACTTTCCTCTTTTTCTCTTTCCCAGAATCGAGAGAAGCACCTGAAATCTCGTTGGCGTAGCGCCTTGAAAGCAGGAATGCAGAACCTCAGAAAAAAAAGGGGGGGGGGGTGGAAATCGCGAGTGAGGGCGCGTGATGATGCTCGATAAACATGACAGCGCAGCTCATAAATCAAGCTTTGTTGCCCCAAAGTTCGTGCGACATTTCAAATCATCGCTCGCTGTTTCACCCAAACTCATCGAATGCTTCAAAGCGCACGATCTCGACGCCTCGGCGAATAGCAGTAGATACCCTCCGACCACGAGGAACGCCACGTTGATGTTCCATCAGTGCGGGCAGGCGATCAGGCGGGGCGCCGCTCTGCGCGGGCTTTCCCGACCCGATAAGCATCTGATAAAAAAAAACAGCCGAGACCACGCACTGCCATGGCCGCGACGGCCGCTGTTAATGAGGCCCTTATTGATCACTCCTAAAGTCATAAACTAATCGCGGTCCCTATTGGCGTCACGATTTTGCAGTCATCTTTCTTGCCTTCTAAATAAGGCTCGCCCCGCGTTCTTTCGTTATGTTCCTTTTCCTAACATTTACACCTGCCTTGTGTAACGCGCTTCCCGGCGCGGACAGCTCGCGCCATCTCAGCCACGGGGCGGAACGTGACCGATACGAGAATGGATAACGTCTGAGCGCGCCTTGCTGTGCAGGCCTCTTGAGCGCATCATTGTTAGCAGAATGCCTGCGCTTATACGCTGCGTGAGTTCCCGGGAATCGAAGGGACATTATACCCCGTACCCAGCTAGTGCCAGCCAAGCTTTCCAAAGAGAGAAAAAAAAAAGAAATATAAAATAATAGCACGGTGCAAGACAATTATAGGACCTACTATGTTCGGTTTCAGAGGTTTGACCACCCAAGACCGTATGTAGTAAAATCTTATCTTGCACCGCATATTTATAATCCCCCTTTACTTCCCCTGAATAGCGCGGATAAAGTATGCTGGGACCAAAAGTAACGCAAATATTAATTTGGCAAAGTGTGATTCTAAAACGTTATCTGAATAAATCTGGCGGGAAAAGGTTTTTGTTATGGTAGCGGGAAAACGAAAGAAAAAGACGTTGGTTTTCTTCAATGTCGCACCTAAACCTCAGCTTTTGGGTGTCAGTGCGACATCGCTAAGTTCAAAGTATCTTCTCGTATTAGACTCGTTTCTAGCACCGGAAAGTTTATCACAACAGTTGAGCATTTTATTCCATCAAAAATGCAATGTGGCCTTCTTTTACCTACGTGAGTCCGTGACGTCACAGCGACTTGGTGCACGCGAGAGCGCGCGTGTTTCGTACGTGCGTGTTGCTTCCCGACACAGTCTCCAATGCAGTGAAGTTTGTGGATATGGTTGCACCAATGCTTAGGTGTCTGGATGATTTTGCGCAAGAAATGTCATTTTGAGAAATCGCAAAGTCCGTCGTAACACGCGAAAACTGTGCGTTGCTCTTAGTACCGCGTTTTTCTGCATCTGAGTATACAGCCTATGAATATGCGCCTCACGAAACGCTGCATGGTTTTTCTTTTCTTTCAGACAAAATATTCGTTGGCCTCCAAAAGACGCTCCGTATAACGGACGTTTGGAATGACCACGAAATATTAACGAATATTTCTAGCATGCATCTCCTCACGCTGGTTGGTATATTCATGCAAACATTTAAGGTCTCTATCACAATGACGCCATTTCATGTTAGTATTAACGTGCCGTCTCTTAGCCCAGCCGTAAGAAACATCAACATTCGCTGTCGGAGCATGCTTGAAATGCTAGTATGCGCATCGAGAAATATATATATTTTTATTATTATCTGACGGAATGCTAAACGATGAACGTGCGACATGAAAGAATAGACATGAAAATATCTCCATCGTGTACCACATCAGTATAGCTCAAGAAAGCCTACAAAAAAACAAAGTCTATTGAAGTTGACCAAATACTAATCCATTTTCCTGTTTTGACAGCCAGAAAAATCTCTTCCGTTAAAGTACGCGGCATTTTTCTTTGCATATCGAATATTTTCTGCAACGCATGCGTATTTTTCTTACCGAGAATGAAGTTATATTAACCTTTAAAGCCCACATTAACGCTGGATCGCCGACCTTTAGAAATGCCTCTTTTGTTAGTAGGACTCAGAAGTGGCGAAAACAACGTTTTCTTTATTCGGTATGTTTTTTTGTATGTGAAATGCCATATCTAACGTTTTCTTACAATGCCAGATCAGGTACAGCTTTAATAAGAAAAAAAAAGAAGGAAGAATAGACAAGAAAAATGCTTTACCTTGTACTGTCCGCCCTCACTCTCATTTAAAGATTAAACATTTTGTTCGGCAGCGTTTTAACGATACTGACTGCTTTCTCGGTGCATAACCCCCCCCCCCCCCCCCTAAAAATAAAGAGATGAATAAAAAGAAATAACGGCAGGACTTATGATCGCGAAGGTTACAGCTCTTCAGCGAATGCGTACGTCAAAACAAAAAGTGCGCACATATTATGACGATATCAGCAACAATATTTTCGCTTCATTTCTCGGAATCACAAGCTCCGCAGCTATGTAAAGTTCACGCATAGCGAGCGGCGTTTTGCGACAGATGGCCATGTTCTGCTCGTAAATCAACTAGGAACGATCACGTTTTTTTTTTTTTTTACCGGGTGTCTTGTTGCCGTTCTTTTTTTTTTTTTCGAACAAGATTTTACAAATCGCATGGCATTTATTTGTATGCCACCAGGGTTACCACGAGCGGAAGGAACACTTCTATACCGCCTGTGGCTCGGCGTGGCATTCACGAACTCTATTCCTTCCGCATTGGAATCGCCGACAGCCCTACATGTGTCACCTGCGGCTGCGAGGAGACGATCGAGCACTGTGACTGTCCACGTTACAATGAGCCAAGAAAAGTGCTCGTGACCGCACTTGAAAAAACTGGACAGTCGGCCCTTTACAGATGAAAAACGTTCTAGGGCACTTGTCCAGACGGGTTAGGGCACTCAATGCCTTAAGGGATTTGCTGAAGTTCTTGAGGGCTGGCGAATTGTGAGACCGCCTTTGAATGTTGTAGCGCGTAGCATCGCGCTACTGTGTGAATTTTTCTGTTTCCTTTTTTCTTTCTCCTTTTGTTCCCTTTACTACTTTCCCTAGCACAGGGTAGCCAGCCGGTACTTTCACTGGCTAACCTCCCTATCTATCTTCCCCTTTTATTTATCTCTCTCTCGCTCTCTTCAGGCCGATTACCCGAATAAACGGACATTAATTGCACGACAACTAGCAATTCCCAGGTGGCTACGTAACAAAAAGAAGAAAAGAAACTGACTGATTAACTTTTTTTAAATCCTTCACTCGAGGGCACATTTTGCAAATGTCAACTCGAAGCCCAGCTACAACGAAATGCTCTGCAGAAATCCGAATGAATAGTTAACGCTAGGGAATTCGGCACGGCGACCGGAACTCTATACTGCCGCCGATAGGAAGCCTAGCACCACTTTCCAGATATGCGAGCGGCTTTGAATCCAGTACTCTCCGTACACGCCTCTATACTCTCTCTCTCTCTCTCAACCTCTCCCTTCTCTCTCTTCCCCTTCTCCCTACTCCCAGTGTAGGGTAGCCAGCCGTACTCTTGACTGGTTAACATCCCTGCCTCCCTTACATCCCTCTCTCTCTCGCCCTCTACGTGCTCCAAATCGGTTCAAAGAACGCACTGAGAACGCATTGGCGTTCCAGTGGAAGTCGTTCCTTACTGCTTCGCGCCAGCTCTCGAGAAACTGTCAACTGGAGCGCCATTGTATTTCGCAACGGAATTTAAGGCTGGACAACTCGAAAGTGGTGCTTGTCTTGCGATTTGTGCTAAGGCAACGCGACTTCACTAATGCTCGTCTTCACTTTTTTGTCACAACGTGTCCCGCTAAACTGAATAATTAGGAAGTTAAATAATGAATATCGTATTATTAACTACTTGGATATTCCGACTTTTCGTGCTGGCAATCGCCGTCAGCTTGAGAAACTCATCTGAAAATCGCACGTCACAAAAAATCGAAAACAAAAAAAAAGAAGAGAGAGAGAGAAAGAAAGCGGCTGTAAGGTATACACGGGCATTTTTTCTAGCAGTTTATTCAAACAGACAAAGAACACCTGACACATACATGACGCACGTAATATCTTTTTCTGTGTACTGAGCGAAATGCCAAACGCAAGAGAGAAACTTGAACTTCGGTGCAAGAATATTTTATTAATTTATTATTTTTGTGCGTGGATGAGGTAGAATTTGCAGACTTCAGCAATTTTTCAACTTGAGAATTAATTTACTGTCGTAGTGATGCTTCCTCAGAGCGGACACATGTGGTCATATGACGATGATGATCCATTAATCAATGGCATCGTTCAAGAATAACTTCTCTGTTCTGTTCTGTTTATGATAAGAATAACTCCTCAGTTCCGTATTTAAAAGGCAACTACGACAAGAAAAATGACAACTTTTTTGCGATGTCCACAGCATCGCCTTCGTCCATTACAGCGCATATACAACTACATTATCTCAAATAAATAAATAAATAAATAAATAAATAAATAAATAAATAAATAAATAAATAGGAAAAGAAGGGAAAGAATGAAAATGGGGAAGCGAGACACAGAAAACACGACACACACAAGCCTCATCTGCCCTTGTCTAGTTCTTGCACTGTTACTCTCTCTGAAGCTGAAGATGAAGAGGTGTGGCCTGACAACACGGCGCGATGACAGCGTAACGGATATGTTTGGACAGACGGAGGAGGAGACGCTGTGAAGCCAGTTCCGAGCTTCTAACAGCTGTCGCGGTAAAGCAGTAATGAAAGGAAGAACTCGGCCAGATTCTGTTTTCTTTTTCTTGCGTGTTTGTGTGCGTGTACGTTTTTACACGCCAGGCAGGTGAAACGTTACGCGTCAACCCCGTCATGTTACGGGTACGAGGTTTCCTCAACGGGGACGTTGTACGGCACTGGAGTGGTACGCTCCACTACGAGAGCGAGAAATTGAGAATACCAGCATCTTTCCTTCCCCCTCCCTCCCCCTTCCCCTCTCCCCCTTCGCCTCCCCCCTTCGCCTCCCCCCCCCTTTAAATAATTGTTTTTCGCGTATCTTCCTTCACGCACGTTTGAGAGCTATCGCACATCCCGGTGTGTGTCGTGGGTGGACTCAGCCAAGGTGCATCGATAGAACGGTGCCAGGACACTTGTGGCGTTGTTATCGGGGCACCCCATCCGTTAACCGCTCCTCCAGGGTATAGCTGGTCTGTGAGAAGTAAAACGTAGAGCGTAACTCGTAGTGTGCGGCCGCGCAGTTCCCCGGGCAACTCCGCAGGACGTCGACATTCTGGTGCAGCTTGCTTGCGCAGAAATGGTTTTTTTTCCCAGGAAATGCCTCGAACCCGCAACCTCATGTGATACTCTGATGTGATTCTCGCCGCTCGCGTATCCACGAGGCTATAGGAGCGTATATTCACGCGCAGACACTCGGATGAGTTGATGACGCACCAGTAGCGTAAGGGCAAATTGGCCGACACCGATAAGGGCAGCGATCCCTATCAGATGAGGTAAATACGAGCGCGTGATTTCGATCCCACACACATGTATGCAATCGGAGCTGAGGCGTTGGCACTCAGTGCTGTCTATATGAAGCCAAGTCCCCAAGCCCATTCAAAAGATCAAAAGTTATTGCGTTGAGTGAAGTACAGACTCATCATATATATATATATATATATATATATATATATATATATATATATATATATATATATATATATATATATATATATATATAGCTTACACGTTTATGCACGAAGCACTTTACCTGTGATGCCGAAATGGTGAATGCGAAAAGGCAAGGCTTTAACCCAGAAACGGAGCCTGTGACGACTCATTCTGCACTGAATGTCATGCGGTTTGCGATTTACGTCAAAGCATTCCTTCGTCTTGTTTCCAGATCGGCTCTGAATCAACGCGGGGATCGCGGGGCTTCGTACCAGGCCGTTCGTCGCAAATGTGTCCTTCACTTCGATACGCGAAGCTCGCTCATTTGCTAGTCTGGCGAGACATTTGCTCCGCGTTAGCATGTCCCAGCAGGGCGAACGCCTTAGAGGACATCTAGGATCAACGGAACGTAGAAATCGACGAAAAAAAAAGGGGGGGGGGGGGAGGGGAAGAAAGTGTATGTGTAAGAGGATAGGGGAAAAAGCTTTATTTTTTTCTTTTCGCAAACAGGTGTTTGGCTCTAAAAAGTGTTACGTTTGAGGAGGAACGTGAAGCGGTTTCGCTGTGTGACACGAAAAAGCCTAATTAATATTCATGTGGCGAGTGGTCCCGGTAGCACGGTCCTTTAGTGGTGGTGATATTGAATCTAGTACCGCTGCACTAGGATTCAAAGCTCGTGGTTGTCGTAAAAAATAAATAAATAAAAGAAAAAGAAAAGGCTGTTTCTTCCCGTACGCTTAAGGAAGGTCTCATCGTGCCCCACGCTCATAATCGCCGGACACTTCGCTCTACAAGCGCGTCTTACAAAGCTGTCACCTTAGGAGTACTTTCACGTCCGTTTCACGCGCGATTTGAAACGGAAGCTCCCGTTTCTTCATTTTCTTTTCAGAAAAGCTGGCCTTAACCGCTCCTGCAAAGGTTCAGGTTCACTCACCCCATCGGATGCAGAGCCTTATCCAGCTGCAAAGGACACCTTCTGTTCCTTTCGGTTGGTCACTGCGTGAAGAAAAAAAAAAAGAAAAAGAAAATAAGGGACAAAAATGGAACCGCGTAGAAGCATATTAAAAGAGAAAGAGAAATAGAAAATAAAGGACGCAAGCCGGTGTAGAAGGCGGTGTTTTACACAGCACCGTACTTCATGGCACACTGGTCACGTTGCTTTGAGTCAAGCCGTAGCCGATCGGTATGCCCACCAATTTTCAAGCGATCTTTCACGAGGCGTTAGACTATATTATACGCACGGCGCAAAATTACATGGAGGGTGTCGGTTCACTGTCTCTCCGAACCACGCCTCCTAAGCGGGAGGCCTGCAGTCTAGCAACAGTGGCGTCACGTTAGTGTGCTGTACGTGCGGTGTGACGCTCCCCCCCCCCCCCTTCTCTCCTTTTTCTTTTGCCTCAGCACTGTGCCTTTCTTTTTGGTCTACCCTTCTTCATGCATGCCCTTACCCTGGGGCGAGGTATATAGTTGCATGTCCACTAGTTGATAGCGATGTCTTTCCGTGCCTTTGCATCGCATCTATCTATGTTTATCGAGGTAACTGAGTTCGCGTACCACAAGCCCAGGCACCACACCCGATTTGTACTGCTACATAGAGTTTAAAAAAAGAAAGAAAAAGAAAGGGAAGGCGAGGTGACACCTCGAGATAAGCGTGGTGTTCGACCATGTCTTTCAACATGACGGCGAAGTAGCCACATGAATCATGCATAGTGCAGCGCATTGCAGGCAGAGGTGACAACAAGCACAGAGCGAACGTATAAATTAGTGCGTTGTCGCTCAGCTCGTAAGTGCGCATCATTCGTGGGATTTACTCGTCGACGGTTCCCAGTGCAGGCGCATAACATTATAGCCAACAACGAGCGCTTAAGTTTCAGGCATTTGAAAGAAAGGGTATGGGGAGACGGGGGGCTTACAATTCGCGTAGGTGATTCTCGAGAACAAAATAACTGCGCGCGATAGAACACTGGTATATAGAAGAAGGCGTGGCACATAACGCGCAAACTACCATTTCTCGTTGCAGATCGAGGCGTTAAATCAACGGGCACTGCTGCCGCGCGCCGAAATGCCTACCGCCTTGATGACAGGCACATTTCAAGTAACTCTTATCAGATCATGCGCACACGTTTCGGGCGGCGATACACACTTAGTCAACGAGGGATAAAGGCTTCCTTACTTCTTTCTTGCCGCAAGAGAGGCGGCCCTTTGTATAGCGCCGACCGTCACGAACGCATTAACCCGCATGTCCAATTTATTTTCTTCCTGTAATCAGCCCTGTTCTCGAGAGGTGTTAATAGCTTTGCGGAAACGGCAAGCTCGCTCGAATAAAAAAGAAAGACCCAAGTACGTCATTGGCGTGTCTCGGTTTTCTTCACAATGAGCCAGGTAGCAACGAAAGTGAGTGAATGGGAGGAAAACATCTTCAGGAATTTTCGGCGTTCTTTTACGAGCACGTTCAAAGAACCAAAAAAAAAAGGTTATTCCTTCAAATGTCAAACGTCGCAGACAGGCCGCGAATGACTTTTACGGGAATCGAAGTGCGAACGACGAGAGGCACAGTGCAGCATGCGTCGCCTCTGCACACCGTAAAGGATGCTCCGCCTCCTACAAACTCTTGCCCGAGAATAAACGTGAACCTGCAAGTGAAGCACAGACACAACCGAGCAGCTGAGCAAGCAAGTATACCTACGCACGCACGCACCCACGCACGCACGCAGGGACTATATACAAACGTACAGACACGCTGAATCTCAAGAAACGTAGATATCGTTTGAGCTCTAGGAGGGAGAAAAGAAAAAGACACCTTTCAGCAGAAAGAAAGGGCGCACATTTCTCAGAGGCGATAGGGATCGCTTTCCACACAGAACGCCCGCAATACGACGTCGTGTGAGAGAGACCGCGCGTTCAACGAAACTCTTCTGACCGAGCCACGAAAGAACAGTCAACCGCGTTCCCGTTCTGATTGGACTGCGAGCTGGCTGGCAATTTCGACTCGATTGCAACATCTCCACGTTGTATCTCGTTTATTCTATTTTTTTTCCTTCTGCCTTCCCTCCGTCCGGCAAGCATACGGGGCCACAAACTGTAGCCCCACAATTAGACATCGTCGTCATCACGAAGAAAAAGAAAAAAAAAAGGAAAGCACGATTGGAAGGGGACAGAGGCGGTGCAGTGAAGGCGGTGAGGGTTGGATACGGATACAGAGACGGTAGCGAGGGCTTCGACCACAATGAAAACAAGAGCGATCGCGAGACGTCCTGCCCGCAGCTGCAGTGAGTGTCCGCGCGAGCGAGCGCGCAGGCTTGGCTGTATGCGCGCGAGTGCGGACCGAGGGGGTCGCTCGATCGCCGAAGAAATGAGCTCTATACATCACGGCGGAAAACGACGACGCGTTCGTGTAAGCGTTGTAAAGTTCGATTAGGGGCGCTAGGCGATCTCATTGCGATCGCCGGGGCGAGCGGGGCTTCATCAGACTCGCGCGGTATTCATTGGCGTCGTCGTGGCGAGAGGTACCGCGGGAACGAGGATGAAAAGAAGGAAAAAGAAAGAAGGTAGGAAAGGAGGAAGGCGAGCGAGTCAGTATACGCACGCGCGCGCACTTCCTTATCGGTATTTAATCGCGGAAGCGCAGGGGAAATTAACCGCAAATGCAGCCCGATAAATAATTGCGAGGGTATGGAAGAAGGGAGAGGGGCTGCGCGAGGAGTGCGGATACTGCGCGGCGGTCAGCGACGGTGTGAGAAAGAAACGGCTCACCACGCTGTGGCCCTTGGTTCGACTCATTGTGAGTATTACGCGTCTACCCTTTCTTTCTTTCTTTCTTTCTTTCTTTCTTCGCAGCTCAGGAAACGAGACGACGCCCGAGAGTCAAGCCTACGCGCTGGCATTATAGGACGTAACGAGGGGACCGAAGGGCCCCGTGGATCGAATCCCGCGCGGAGCATTAAATCAGAGCGGCGCGCGCTCGGCTCCAGAGTCAACAGCTTTTCGCCGAAGGAGGCGCACAGCGAGGGTGATAATGTGAGGTTTCTTTAATGTTGCTTGCTTTTCTTACTGCGGGCCAGAAACCAACCTTATAGACCCTCGAAGCAATATACACGTGTATAGGAGTGGCGGACTTCGCATCAATCAGGTAGCCAGCCACCTGGTGCGTTGCGATGTTAACGAACAGCGTCTCCCATCGCGTATAAGCAAACAGCGAACCAGCGTGAGTCCTTGTCTCGCGTTTGGGGATGCGACAACGGCAGCTTGGGCTGAGTCGGGGAACTGAGTTATGCGAACATGCGTCTTAAATCTGCGTTTATTTACATAGGCGTGGCATAGCGGCGGGCATGTTACACCGCGCTCGCGTGAGATTCCACAGAACGCTGCGATGGTTGTAGTCTATCGCTGCGTAGAACGCCGCTGAACGAATGCCAGATTTTAGATTTTGTTCAAGCATTCCACCACCTTCGTTACAAACGCTGTCGACACTGTTACGAGTTGCTGGCATGACTAGATGCGCCCTGAGAACTTTGGCGCGATCTTTAAGATGCTCGCGAATGCAAGCATTGACGACCGGTATGTCAACTGCGCTGTCGCCTGTAATCCTCCGGTACTTCCATCGAATTAGCTTACGTGGGTCTGCGCTACCTGTTGGTTATCTATCTTAAGCATTACGTGACTTATTCAACACCACTTTCTGTTAATCTAAACTATAAAAGTTACCCTCTACCACAGCTAGCTTTCCAATCTTTCTGTCAGTTAACGGGACAACAAACAGGGGGAAAAATAAATTGAGCAGCATTAGTAAATTACACTGCTAGAGTACAAATAAAAACGTCGTTTTCATCCTGGTAAGCCAGAAAAGGTAAGCCGGGGAAGTCTCAAAAACGAAAGACGAGCGCCGAAGTCGCCTTGAAGTTTCCGCCCCAATTCGCCGTGACGTCACAGATTTCGACGGCGTCTTCTCGGGTGCAGTTAATTTTTCTATATCGATAAAGATTGAATGCATTGTATGCTAAAATGATCAAACACAGAGCTTAGCGAGCTTAGCAAGCGGCCCATGTAAGAGAAAATACTTTTAAATAAGTGACGTCACACTGAAGTACCGGTGCTGAGATTCGGGCACGAAATAAAAAAATAAAAAAAACTGAACTGAACAATATTATTTTATCTTGCAATAACTAACATGTTAGCGCCAAATTAACGATGATGAGAGTTTCGAAAACATACTTTATCAGCCTTAAGGTTAAACTCACTTCGGTGCACCTTCAAACGTTGCTGCGATCAATTTTCCCTTCGATAATTCATCTCGCGGTATTCAGCTTGTTTTCAAGCTTCTTTGTTATCCGACAAGTTTTGGTCACATCAGTTTGCGCCGACAGAATCAAACATTCGGTTTCCCTAATCCGCTGGCGCCATCTATCGTGCCTACGCCACTGTACGCATCCGCAACAAGACAAAAACGTCCTCGCGCACTTTCACGCTGGGGTTCACGGGCTTCGCAGCACGGGAGAATGATCGCGCGAATAACAAGAAAGATCACGAGACAAGTGTTGCCGCCAGCGCTGCATAGCGCGTCGTTATACGCTTGAAAGCTTTGTTCTCGAATCCTTGCACAATCCAGGCGACGCCCGCTTTCAAGGTATAGGCGAATCTCGGCTGACAAAATTCTCAAGGAAAAAATAAATCAAGCAAACGTTCTTGCAGGATAAAATATCTGGCAGCAATATTTGCTTTTCGCGTTTCATTGAACAATATGACATTCGTGTCTGTACGTGCGTAGAAATATCTATTATTGAGCAGTGTACTAATTAGTTTGCATTAATTACCCTTACACGGGTACATACGGGAAGTCTCCTCGTGGTTCGCCTTATTTTTGGTTTTGCTTACCTTTAACGTTTTTTTTTTTTCTGAGCTTGGTATAAGTGTTTGGGCTTAGTTATGGGCATTTATTGTTTGAGGAAAAGGGTAGCGTCAATTTGTTAAATACAACGGTGTGTTGGGACAGCCGGCCCTAATGTAACTTAAAAGTTAATATGCAAAAACAAAAGAAAACGAGAAGGCATGTCCTGAGCGTAGCTGGCACATGAGCGCATTAAAATTGTGCGTCCTGACAGCAACGTGTACCGCTTCGACTTCTAAATGAGAAACGCTGAGTGTTACCTTTGGTGCATGTGGATGCTGTTCAATACATTGTACGCATGAACGCAAGATGAATAGTATGCTTATGAGTGATGTTTGGGCTACGGTGGAGCGTGCGTATGAATGATAATACTGGTGCTTCGCATTAGCGCTCGTATAGGTGTTGCCGCCTTGCCGATTCCGTGTTCGTCGAATCGGAACGCGTTGTCGGCGGTTACGCGGCTTAAAACCGCGCACGCATCGCTACGTAGGACAGTCGAGCCAGTTCCTCTTGGGAAGTCGTATGCATGAGCAGCTGCAGTATTTGGCGCACTGGTTTTAAGGCGCCAGGCCACGCCTAGCTGGAAGGCTACCACCGAGCTAACGTCAGGAAGTTGCGATAAGGGTCTAAAGCGAAATGATCGAGGGATCGGCCCTGCACGCGACCGCACGGGACTTGCGGAAGAGTCAGCATCACGCATTTGAAACAATGAGCATTTAAATCTGTTGACCTAGTGCGCTTATTTTAGGTGAAGCTCAAACTCATGTGAAAATGTGAAATGCTTATAGGAGGTTTGAGTATGATTAAGGCTCCTGCACAAGCGACTTTTGCACTGTGCATAGTGTTGACTGTTATGCTGCGCTATGAATGGCTGGGCTATGAGTGGCTGTGATCATGTGTGTATGTTCTCGATTTTCTTATCTTTCTACGTAGCCCTCCTAGCGTTGGGTAGAATAACCCTCAATGTAGGGTCCCAGAGTGTAGGGTAGCAAACCAGATTGTTTACTATGGTTATCCTCCTCGCCTTCCGTCTCTCCCTCTATCTTATGCCGGGAGGACTGGCCGTAAGAAATATGGGACATAAAAGAAAATCAAATAAAAGCTTCCAACTCTGCATTGTGCAGGAACTGCAGCAATGTCTCTTCAAATTTATTGCCGGTCATCCAACCGGTGTAGTTTTCAGTATCAGAATTAAAATCTTAAGAAAGGCAGGAGCGAAGCTAGACGTACACTGAAAAGGCTATATCCATCTCGTCCTCAAGCTGTTAGCGTTTCTCGTTTTCCGAACATCACATGTCTAAAGGTGCATGGGTTCCACCGCTCGTGTTTTATGCCAAATAGGTTTGATGCCGCTCAGCGCTGTACAGGATCTGTCAAAAGTTTCGGCGAACTCCACAGAAATTGCTGACTATTATATAAGGCTAGTCACCGCGAATATCCCACCCTGGCTAAAAGTTTGGGAAAGGCGAAAGAACGCGTCCTCCTGATACTTTTTACTAACATGCTCCTCTGTCCCGTTATCATGAAACATTTGGCCCTGTGGTCAGTGGCAGGTGCCAGCATTGTGGGGAGGTAGCCGATACCTACAACATGGCCTCGGCCTGTCAGTGTCATCGTCGTCGTCGTCGTCGTCGGCATCATCATCATCATCATCACCACCACCACCACCACCACCACCACCACCACCACCACCACCACCACCACCACCTTCTTCTTCTTCTTCTTCTTCTTCTTCTTCTTCTTCTTCTTCATACTGGTTACGCCTACTGCAGGGCAAAGGCCTCGCCCATACTTCTCCAACTACCTCGGTCATGTGATAATTGTGGCCATGTTGTGCCTGCAAGCTTCTTAATATCATCCGTCCACCTAACTTTCTGCCGCCCCCTGCTACGCTTCCCTTACCTTAGAATCCAATCCGTAACCTTTAATGACCATCGGTTATCTTCCCTCCTCATTACATATCCTGCCCATGCCCATTTTTTTTCTTGATTTCAACTAAGATGTCATTATCTCACGCTTGTTCCCTCACCCAAACTGCTCTTTTCTTATCCCTTAACGTTACACCCATCATTCTTCTTTCCATAGCTCGTTGCGTCGTCCTCAATTTAAGTAGAACCTTTTTCGCAAGCCTCCAGGTTTCTGCCCCGTAGGTGAGTACTGGTAAGACACAGCTGCTATGCACTTTTCTTTTGAGGGATAATGGCAACCTGCTGTTCATGATCTGAGAATGCCTGCCAAACGCACCCCAGCCCATTCTTATTCTTCTGATTACTTCAGTCACATGATCCTGATCCGCGGTCACTACCTGCCCTCAGTAGATGTATTCTCTTACCACTTCCAGTGCCTCGATACCTATCGTAAACTGCTATTCTCTTCCGAGACTGTTAAACATTACTTTAGTTTTCTGCAGATTAATTTTTAGACCCACCCTTCTGCTTTGCCTGTCCAGGTCAGT
This sequence comes from Dermacentor albipictus, assembly GCF_038994185.2. Classification (NCBI taxonomy): domain Eukaryota; kingdom Metazoa; phylum Arthropoda; class Arachnida; order Ixodida; family Ixodidae; genus Dermacentor; species Dermacentor albipictus. The sequence continues at coordinate 174,568,969 of NC_091822.1, forward strand.
GAGCATGCATTGCAATTGGTCCCCTGAGTTACTAAACAAGGCAATATCATCAGCGAATCGCAAGTTGCTAAGGTATTCTCCATTAACTCTTATCCCCAATTCTTCCCGATCCAGGTCTCTGAATACCACTTGTAAACACGCTGTGAATAGCATTGGAGAGATCGCATGTCCCTGTCTGACGCCCTTATTTATTGGGATTTTGTTGCTTTCTTTATGGAGGACTACGGTGGCTGTGGAGCCGCTATAGATATCTTTCAGTGTTTTTACATACAGCTCATCTACACCCTGATTCCGTATGCCTGCACGACTGCTGAGTTATCGACTGAATCAAACGCTTTCTCGCAATCAATGAAAGCTATATATAAGGGTTGGCTATATTCCGCACACTTCTCTATCACCTGATTGATAATGTGAATATGGTCTATTGTTGAGTAGCCTTTGCGAAATCCTGCCTGGTCCTTTGGTTGACAGAAGTCTAAGGTGTCCCTGATTCTATTTACGATTACCTTAGTAAATACTTTGTAGGCAACGGACAGTATAGCTGATCGGTCTATACTTTTTCAAGTCTTTGGCGTTCCCTTTCTTATGGATTAAGATTACATTGGCGTTCTTCCAAGATTCCGGTAAGCTCGAGGTCATGAGGCATTGCGTATACAGGGTGACCAGTTTTTATAGTACGATCGGCCCATCATCATTCAACAAATCTGCTTTTACCTGAGAAGCCGCGAGGCGGCCCTGCTTGGTTGCTCAGACATTCAGGCCCAGAAGGCCTTGGTTCAGAGAGCCAAGCTGGTGGCTTCGACCAATGGGATACTGGACTAGAGGCTCCGCCTAGTATGTAGCGCCCCACTATGGGGCTCACTCCTCTCATTACTGCAATAAAGGCTTTTCACCACCGCCACCACTACGAGCGACAAGATTTGTCGTGGGCCGACTTATCGGTTGCCGGGATACAGTTCATGTTTCTCCGAAGCTGGCTTCCCGAAGCTCGGGACGATGAGCGTAGCACAGCCGCTCACCTTCACGAGAATCTTGCGAGTTTAGTAGACCACGGGTCAGAAAGGGGGAAGGGGAGGGGTTCTCACGTCGCCTTCCCCACCCCTCAATTTGTACGGTACCAGAGCTAACCCGCCCCGTTGGCTCATGCAGAGGCTACGGTGTTCTACTGCTGAGCAAGAGGTCGCGGGTTCGATTGCCGGCCACCGCAGCAGTCGCATTCGGATGGTGGCATAATGCAAAAAGAAGCAGAAAAAATGAATAGAAAAGAAAAATGCTCTTGTACAGCGCTTTGTTTGTGTGCATGGTATAGAAACCAGTGAGGTCAAAAAATTAATCCGGAGCCGGCGTGCATTATAACCCCACTGCGCTCGAGAGTACGAAATTGCGCTAGTTGGTTTGTGAATACCATGGCGAGCAGTGTACGGCGCAGGACAACTGCAAGAAATAAATAAATAAATAAATAAATAAATAAATAAATAAATAAATAAATAAATAAAGAAAGAAAGAAAGAAAGAAAGAAAGAAAGAAAGAAAGAAAGAAAGAAAGAAAGAAAGAAAGAAAGAGCAAGTGTTCCATCTTTGCTCTCCTATCGTCTGCGCTCTTCATAATATCCACTGTGTAGATGTGCGGCGTTAAACCCTATAGTTTAAAGTAACAGCTACCTAAGATTTGTATAGTGTGATTAGCGTAGGAAATTATCTTATCTTGAGTTAGCTTATCAATGAAACCATTCCTAGTCATTGTGGTCGCTATGGGCTCCGTGACAAATGGGCACCCTGCGCTGTCAAGCGGCGTAGCTTCGCCTGTAGAATTTTAACCGCGTCTGCTTACGTTCCAGCTTGACTGTTTAGGACGGAACATGTTCTTTCTCGGCTATATAAGAACCGAGAACCTCCTTAAGAACAAAAGCGCTCCTACATGCCTGCGCGCTCCTGCAAGTTTTGGGGCATCTTCGAGAGATCGCGTGTTCACCAATGGAATACGTTCGCTGTTACTAAAGGCGAAGGCAGAGTGAACGTACTTTATCTAGTAGTACGAGAGCTTTTGAACTGTAGTTAATTTTTGAGACCGGCATCTACTCCTAGAAAAGAAGTTGATATAATAAGAATGTCCAGCCGCCTCCCTGCCCTCCACTTCCCCTTCCTGCCCTTCCTCTTCAAACACACTACTTATTTTTGATTTCTTATAGTGCAGGTAACTTCGGAGTATCCATATTGCTGCTATTGCGAAAGGCAACTCCTGTTGCGTGGGATTGCGGAAAAGAGGTATTTGGTTAAGTTTAACGTTCGTTATTTTCCAAAAGGGCCACCATACTTCTAAGAGACTCCCAGGCGATACACTTTCCGAGATAAAAGCGCCACCATCGCTACTATCACAATGATGTGAGCACAGGTTCCCCCAGTGACATTTACATGCACGATGTGACCATCGCGGTGTAAGTGCGCACAGACGCGTCTGTGAGACACATCTGTACACCCGCATTAACTCGCCTTCCTCCACACGTAACCACGTTGGACCGGAACTAACTGAGCGAACTTATCACCGGCGGCTGACAAATTCACTGGCCACCGCTCTTACGTTGCCGTCCCGGTGCCAACGCGAAGCGTATACAAAGAAGTCGCGCCTCGTAGCAACTCGCCCGAAGAACGGGGCGGCAGGTGTAGCCTTGCGATCAAACCGCTGGCACCGGGCCCAGGACGTAATCTATGTAACTGTCTCATGTTCTCCGCTGGAGCGAGCAGTATGCTCACTGTCGAACTAATCTAAATCGATGCGTACGCGAACACGGCGAAGGTTGTAAAACGAGGGAGAAACGGCTTGCGTAGCTTCGGAGACCGAGAGCGGTCGGGCTGTGGGAAACGAGCGAAAGCAGGAGAAAAAACACCATATAGGAGGCAACGCGGGCAGGCAGCTTCGCGGTGCCCGTAGCCTCGCCTCCCGCTTCGCCGGGGCCCCGCCTTCCGTTCCAGCCGATCGCAAATCGCCCCGCTGCGTCCGACTTGAGTAATTGCGCGACGGGCACTAATTAGCATAAAAAACACTTGCCGCCGCCAGCGCGCTAGCGAGCGCGCGCGCGCGCGCTCAGTCGGGCGCATTCGCGAAATATACACGCCTACACTCGAGCATTTTGACTTCCAAGGCAAAACTGCCGCGCTCGCACGGGGCTGTTTGGCGCAGAGGCAGCGCGAGGGGAGAAATGTTTATGCCGCATGATTGATAGCGCGGAGGCGAATAAAGATGGGCGAACCCGATACGCTAAAAACGAACGCTCTAATGCGCTGCGCGGCGAGTCGAAATCAGTGCACAGGTTCATTGCATGCATGCTGGCAAGGAGGCAGGCAGGCAGGCAGCCAGAGCTTCATTTGCTGGGAAAGGCTACGTAGAGTGCGAGGGAGGTGAGCAGGGGACGGGAGGTTGAGGGAGTCGGGAAAAAAAAAACTGTTTTTCGAGAAAGCGTGCTTCGACGCGTCAGGAGCAGACTTGCGTGTGTCGCGGATGCTAAGATAGGCGCACCTGATATAGCCTTTCGAGAAAACCGCATCGATCGAAATGTCTTCGACAGACCGAGTACGAGGCCCTAATGAATGAGCCCATTCATTAGGCGCGGTCCGGGTACGTCGAGGACGCGGTGCGTTAATGATTTGTTTATTGCCGTTTACTTGGCCGCCTCGCTGCGCAACCAACCCGCCCTCCTCTTTGTCGTTCTCCTCCGCTTCTTCAGAGCGGGGCAGCATTTAACAAAAGCCAGATCGCTCGTTCGGCCTGGGATTCGGGAGAAGCTATTGTGTTTTGAGCATGTCCTTGATTTTTGGAGAGCTAGCGGCCCTGGGTGCGTTTTGGCGATGTTATTAAACGGTTTCTTCATTGAGCCGACTTTCGTCATTTGGGGCGATGCATGACGTTTATTAGGACTACGTACGAAAAAGAAAAAAAAATGAGAGAAATAAAAGGGGTTGGGGAGGCAGAGTGAGTAGCCCTCGCTTTCTTTCGCAGCTCGTTTACAGCAGCAGCTGCTCGGAGTTTGCAGCAACAAACATTCCTGGGAAATTGGAACCAGTCGACGACGACAGAAAATAAACGAAGGGGGAGTAACTGCTCCAAATATTTACGGCAATGCCACGTGTAAGAGACAGAAACGAGAAAATAGCCGATACCGCAAGAACAGCTGGCTTTTACAGTAGCGAATGAGAGGTCCCCTGTATATTTCACAAGTGACACAGCCCATGTACTACAGCGGCCTGCGTATTTGTGATGACAACTTAAAGAAGTAATTCTGAATTTACGAGTTCGTACGTCTTTAGCGTCTAAACCTGACAGAGCGTTTCGCGGTTTACTTTGTATAGAAAGATTTTTGGCGTCACTCACCTTATTCATGTGGTGTAAATAGCAAAATGAGAAATAAATAAATAAATAAATAAATAAATAAATAAATAAATAAATAAATAAATAAATAAAGGAAGAAAGAACAGATAAACAAAACTTGCAGCGATGAGTGCTTGTACGATGCTTATAGGTAACAGGCGGCCCAGCCTGACGCTATCCATGTACTGACATTAGAGAGTTTTAGAATAGGGGCCCCAATATTTTGGGGCCCCAAAGAGCTTTGCGGGTGTCAGCGTTTGGACACGTAGGAGTGAAGAGTTTTAGAATATGGTTTTACGTTTGCGGATAGCGTCTTGCGCTGACAGTGCCACTACGACGTCAAAGAAAAGCTATTAGAAATAATTAAATAAAATATACCATTTTATGAGAGGAATAATAATTTTGACTTGCATGCATTCGCGTTTAATTACAATTCAGAGGTTATTCTGTAAGCAGCAAACAGTTAGTTGCGCTTAGTTTTGAGCAAACCAACTTTACTAGCCTTCACCAGCCAAGCTTAGCCGTGTTAGGCCTACGAGCCATAAAATCCACAATCGAATTCAAAATCAGCGGCGTCTAATGAGTCAATCTTCATAACACACGCTAGTTGAGAGAAAGCGATAACCGCAGTCACTTCTCCTAGCTTGCGAACTTCCCGCGTTACCACGAATCGAACCCAGTTTTGTGCTAGGTTAGAGCCGTCGCTTCGATGGGTGCCGCCATGTTTGCCGACGCAAAACTTTTGAGGCCGCTATTTGGGCTCCCGCTAAATCGGTGAAATAGCGTTCCCAACGCAAAACCCAAACGCAGTTTGCGTCTTGCGCATGCGCAGTGGCTTCGACGCTATTTCTTTGGGGCCCCAAAACGTTTGGGGCCCCTATTCTAAAACTCCCTATTAACACAGGGGCACAAAAATCCCTGTTCTTCCCTCAACATTAAGGTGAAGCTTTCCTACGCCGCTTCACGAAAGCTTCGATTCACCGAGATGCCAATATGCGCGTTCTAATTGCATTTTTCTTTCTTTTTTTTTTTCTACTGTGTGTTAGCCGACTGTGCTGAACATTCACTAAAACTCACTAAACAGCAAACTCTTTCCAGTTCGCTGAAGCAGGCTAGAGGGACGTCAGCCAGGCCGATACCCTGAACCTCCCTCCCATCCCTCTCTCTTTCTATATAGGCGCTTAGAAGGCTCACATACGTGCGCGCAGTACCTGATAGCGTCGACATAGAAGCCGGACTGGAAACAACTTGACACGCCAAATGTTAATCAAATCCATCCATGGATGACCGGCATTCTATAGCGTCATCTTGCGTCGACATAAAAAAAAAGAACAAATCGAGGGCTTGAGACGTATCATTCAAGCGGACCATGATTCGATTCCTCTGTTTGAACACGCACCAGACAGGTGGCAGCTGTGTGCCCATGGGACGTATGCGCTATTTATTTTGGTCTCGTGACCGTTGGACAGTGTTGCGCGTTTTACTTTTCATCGTCATGTATACGGCGACACATGCCTTATAATGGCAACGGATGACAACGGTCCTTCCTTCAGAAACAGAATCATGGTTTGGACCAGTTCGCCCTTGCTTGACTCTTACTCGGATCAACGCACGTGAAGGTTTGTTGACGTAACGGGGAACCTTGCACCCCAGGCATTCCCATCAGGCTGTCAGCGCGGTTTCCGATGTCTATGCACATTTTCCAGCTGTCTTTGACTTGCACGTCTATTATGTTTTGACTTCTGACGGCGCAGCTTCCCAAGCACAGGAATATATTGTGCAACTTGCCTCCCATTATCATCCCCTATTGTGACCCTTTTTCTTCCCCTCTTCCCCTTCCCTTACGTAGAGTAGCAGGCCAGATGCTCCATTATCCGGCCGACCTCTCTACATTTTCCAATCATTAAAATACTTCTTCTTCTCTTGCAGCACTAAATTTCATCTCTCTTTCTCCTTGTATACCAGTACGAGTCCGGTTCTGTGGCTGATGGCTGCCGCGGCTGAGGTACTTCACTCAAGAGGAGACATGCACGAATCAGCGCCACGTACTGTTCTTTCTCTGGGACAGCGAAGCCTTCAGGAGGCGATATCGTAATTTTTGATATCTAATCATCCATCCATGTTGTCGCTTGTTCTCACTGGGAGACTAGCCATCAGACTGATGTTTCACAGTCTGCATCGAAGTTATGTTCTGGCGCGACTGGCGAACGCGTCACGGGCGGTTTTCCTGAAGTATATTTTTGTATCATTACGGCTCTACATTTTACAAACTGTTTTGCTTTTCATCACAAGTCGGAGCAGAGGAGCAGCCGGTGTTTCAACGAGGCACCAGCATCTGCATCGATGTGGGAACGGCCTGTTTCGGGCTAGGAATTTAGAGCAACTGAAGGAGCTGAATAAAGCTTTTCGTACCATACCATACCATACCATACCATACCATACCATACCATACCATACCATACCATACCATACCATACCATACCAGCATCTACTCACGCATGCTTACGTAAGAAAACAAAATCTAAGCCAAGGTGCTCTTCAGTGCACCGAGAGAGAGAGAGCAAATGATAAAGGAAAGGTAGGGAGGTTAACCAGGACTGAGCCCGGATGGCTACCCTACACTGGGGAAAGGGAAAAGGGGACGGAAAGATTAAAGGAAGAAGAGAAAGTCCACTGGGGATATCGTTCGGTCACTCAGTCCGGATCACAGACGCTGACTCAGTCCAGTAGCCTTCAAATATCGCAGCATAGCTTTTGTGGCCTTTTGTGCACCGAAATACTTCAGACAGTTGAGCCCTCACCACCGGCGACGAGACCACTAAATTTTTACGCTTGCCTGATCAATAGAAACTGTTACAGCGGCATGTGCTCACCAAGCGTCCAAACAACTCTTGGGATTTCCTTCAAGATCTCTTTCGTCATGCAGAATAGCAGGCGGGACGTCGTTGAAAGACGTCGTAAGCCGGACAGCTTTCGAGATTCATGGCTACTTCATTACGTTTCACTGAATACTTTCACTTCTCTCTTGGGCGTCGCTGCTTATACAGTCGAAGATGTGAGGAGTCTCTTCGGTGTAGCATCGCCAAAAGCCAGCTTTTGCGAAATTGGCAAGCTATCCAGTGACAATTAAGCATAGCTACTTAAGTATCTGTCAGCAAACCACGAAACAAGCCAGCAAAGAGTGGGACTGAAATGCGGAACTTTAGCGGAAACACATATGAAAAACGAAGAAGAGATGACACATGCTGACACGAGCACTGGGGCGTCTGGCGTGCTGCCATGCTCCCTTCGTTCTGAATATTGGCGCTATAAATGTCCACCATGATGGGCACATGAAAAGCAACGATAGCGACAACTCTCTGCGGCTGTTGAGACTCTGCGTGTATACATTTACGTCTACACTCAACAACAAGAAGAAAGGGCAACGAGTGGCCCCATTTTGTTAGTCACAACCATATATACGTACGCAAGTAATGCTCTCTCTACCTTTCTCTTTCCTTCTTTCTGCCTTGTCGTCCCTTTATTCCCTTCCCCAGTGCAGGATAGCAAACAGGACGTGCACCTGATTAAGCTCTCTCTCTCTCTCTCTGAGTGTCCACCCACTGGCCCAGCAATCAACAGTTGTAGGGTAACACATCATGCATCTCGAAAATTAACGTTTCGCTTGCTCTAAACGCTACCATTCCATCATTCAGCTGTCGAAAAATAATTAGACCTTGGTGGAGGCTTACCGCCTCGCATTTCTTTAACTGCGGCCTTGAAACGACTGACAGAATTTCCGTCCGTTCGGAGCACGTACTCACGTTCGTACGAACTTTACCTTTAAGCCCTGTAGATAGAGTGTGGTATGTGTTTCTATAGCCAAGTGCACACGGCTGCCTCGGGGGCCGACGAACTGGTCACTTGTATATGAGCCGCCCTGGGAGGTTTCCCGCGGAGAGCACGCGCCGCATTTTTTTTTTCTTTCTTTCTTTTCTGTGGTTCCGAGAGAGCGATGGCGGCGCACGGGCGAGCGACGGCTAAAAGGAGAAGAGGAGGCCGTGACGGGACCAATTGAAATTGGCTCGAAGGACTAAATACCGACCTCGGCGGCGGGTTCGCGAATGAGCGACTCACGATCCACCCCGAACACGCGTTCATGGCAGGCGTCTGTATATTGAGAGAGAGAGAGAGAGAGAGAGCACCACGCACGGTGGCTCCCTGTAGTTGTCTCTCTCTCTCTCTCTCTCCTTTCTTTTTTTTCTTCTTTCAGCCTTGTTTGAGCACGCAGACAGAAAAATGAAACGAGGGGAAAAAATTGGCGTTCCCGGAGGAAGTTGTGTACGTTCCGGACGTGATGTCGACGGGCTTTTTGAGTTGCTTGGGCCCGCCTTACACATACGTGCGTATACACGAGATGCCTGCGAGGCACTGAGTTAGAATTCTGTGTTGCTTTCTTTTTTTTTTCTCCCCCTGCCCAAACGAATAAAAGACTGCGCAAAAAGCTACCGGATGGTCCGCGTGTAGCATCTTCCCGCTTTCGCACTGACGTCTCTCTCTTTTCTTTTTGTTCGGTTTCTTCGCGAGGATTCATTTATCGCCCCTTTTCACTCTTTCTCCCACCCCTCCGTCTGCCGTTCGACCGCTGCATCATTTAATTGTAGGGAAGGCGGCTGCTTTAGGGGAAAATCGAAGCGAATGCAAATTCGAAACAATCGGGGAGCCGGAAATGGGAGCGTCGAGATTAAGAACCGCCCAGGCAAGCACGAACTCGAAGAGTCAAGGAGATCAGCTCATACTTTATAGCTGAAAGCGCCAACACGCGGATGTGGACGACAATGCTGCAAGTCCGCACAGCACGGGTGAGAGAGAAGATAGCGCTAAACACAACGATGAGGGCCAGGCCTGAACTCGACTCGCCCTCAGGGTTGGTTCGAAGTCGAACGGAAAACAATCTACTTCGGGGCCGAGCGCGCGCCCCCCTTCCCCTTTTTGCGCGTTATTATGCTAATGAGGGACATTTATTCATCCGTCTCCGCGTTGCGGCCGCTCACGGAACAGCCGTCGATGGACCGGCGAGCATGTATACGTAGTATACTAACACACGCGGGGCCCGTTGTTGTGCTTCCCGATCGCACTCACTCTCTCTCACCTTGGCGAATCCGCTTTGGAACTCTTTTGGCGCGTATGCGTATGCGTGTGTTCGGCTGCTCTGGCGGCGGGTACGTATGAAAGGCAATACGGCGACGCGCGGTTCTCCTAATTGTAATTGTTGCCTCACGTTTTCGGGGCAGATCAAGGCGGCGAGCCCGTTTCGAACCGCTCTCTCCCCTTTATCGACGCGGCGACGCAGGCGCGTCGCCTAATTCTCGCATTTTCTCTCTTCTGCTTCCTCTTCGTCTCCCCACGCGGAGAATTGTTTCACATTTCTGCGATTACGACGGTCAGCTATATGACGAGTGGCTCGCCATTACAGACACCGCACACCGTCGTGGACGTCCGCACACATATATTCGTAAGCATGAGCATGATTGCGAGCGCCTGTTTCTCCAGTTGCGCTGCTCACCACGAACACTCCCCCTCCCCTATCTCCCTCCTTTCCACATCCTCCTCGACATCTCCCAGTTTTTACTTCTCGCTTCGACTCCGGCCGCGGGCTCTAGCTCTATATGTGTGTGCGTGTGTGTCTAAGGGCGGCTTTTGTTTTGCTGCCCCGAACGGTCGTGCCGTGTCGGCATCGCCTTTGTGCGGTTGTCCCGCGGCAATGAATAATGTGCCCGAGTTACCGGGAGAGCAAGCGGTGCGGCGAGGGTCTGCCTGCGCGCCCATGCTTCGATTCGATTCTGCTCTTGTTTACGCCGCCACCGCCACCACACGATCTCCGACAGCGCACGACGTCGACAGTGAAATTACGCGAAGCGCGTTCTGCGTGTGCGCACGGCCGGTACAGGTAATACATGCGCGCGGGCCTTGAAATGACACGAACGGACGGAACTGCTCCGCGGCACCGTTGATTACAGGCACTTACTTCTCGCCTTGCCTGAACCACGTCCTGTTCGTTTCACCTGACTCAGGGGAGCACGCGGGAATCGCGAGGCTTCTTAGAAAATGCCTGTCTCTGATGAGACGGCGATAGGCATCAGGAGTCCCGGCTTGATTATTTTGCATTTGTCGCTCATGTCACATAGAGAGTTCCACTTGTTTTAATGTTCAGAACGTCATCGTCAACCTATATGTGTCCACTGCTGGAAGGAGGCCTCTCCCACTGATCTCCACTCGCATCTGTCTTGCGCCAGCTGAGCCGATATATTGCATGCAAATTTTCTAATCTCGAGAATGCCACCTCTGGTCAACCTCCCTGCCTGCCACAGTCGGTCTGTCTGTCTGTCAAGTTACGCAGATGACATCTACATCTGGGCTTCAGGAGTAACTCACCCGCAGGTTCGCGAAAGGTTACAAAACATTGCAGCGATGACATCTACTTATCTTTAGAGACAGGGCCTCGATGTTTAAAAATTCGCATTAGACGCCTTCTCGCATTAGACGCCTTCTCGCGAAATTTGTTGACTGGATACCCGTTGTCAATTAATGTCAGCCTATCTTGTACAAAAGAACTCCTTGATTTCTAGAGATCATTGTCGACCGCGACCTCTACTGGAGGCCCCACGTATTCTACCTCGAGACTCCTCTGGATCAGTCACCCTTTCAAGGCCATCGCTGGAAAAGCATGGGGACCGTTGGTGTGCTCTGTGCTTCAACTGTACAAAACGCTCCTCATGGGTTTCTTGCGTTAGAGCACTCCGGCGCTGTCAAGCACCAGGAGGACAAACCTCATCGTGTGCTTAAGAGCATGCAAGCTCAAGCGCTTAGAACCTGTCTTGATCTACCGCGACGAGCTTCAACAGCCACAACAATCGCCATCGCCAGGGAACATCCCATCAGTACGTATATCGTCACACACCATTCATCATCATCATCATCATCATCATCATCATCATCATAATCATCATCAGCCTGGTTACGCCCACTGCAGGGCAAAGGCCTCTCCCATACTTCTCCAACAACCCCGGTCACGGTTAGACGTTATGTTTGCCACATTTCCTGACTCCAGCCTCAACGCCTTGCTTCTCTCTCGGGAAATAGACCAGAGGCAACTTTATCGGGCAATGTAGCCTCGTACCGACACTCTCTTCCATCAGATTTCACGCATGCAACAATATCACCCTGTCCTTTGTAGTGTCTCCGGCAGCCACAAGTGCGGCCTTCCATTCCAGAAGTTGGAAAGAAGTACGACCGACCAACTTGTACCCTCAATCAAGCCGCTCTACATCCACTGTATGATTCATACTCCAATCGAGTTCACATATTACACAGATGGCTCTTCAACTCTAACCAGCTATACTGGTGCGGTAGTCATTCCGTCGATGTCTGTCGAAACCACCAAGCATGTCCTGTATGACTGCCCCACATACGAAAATGAGAGGAGTGCTCTTCGGACAGCTTTGGGGCACTTAGACGACCGTTCTTTCACAGAAGAGAAGATCTTGGGCCCGTGGCCTCATGCGTCTGCTGTGTACAAGGCGACAAAGGCGCTGGTGCGTTTCTTGAAGCGCACTAGCCTGTATGACCGCCTGTGACTGACTCAGCGATTAAAGCTTGTGTGTGTAACAGGGCAATCTGTGAACTTATTTCCTCCCTCTCCTCTTTCAATCCTCCTTCCCCAGTGCAGGGTAGCCTACAGGGCTCAGCCTCGTTAACCTCCCTGTATTTTCTTTATTACCCCTCTCTCTCTCTTACCCCCCTCTCTCTCTTACTCTCTCTCTCTCTCTCTCTCTCTCTCTCATTTCATCATGTCCCCTAGTCCTCTACCATCCTTGACTGCGCTACCCTTCTCTTCCGGTTTACGCATCACATGCCCAGTGAAACTCCATTACTTTTTCTTAATGTCAACTAGAATACCGGCTATACCGTCGTTTGCTCTCTAATCCACACCGCTGCTTTCCTGTATATTAACATTACGCCTAACATTTTTGTTCCGTCCTTCGTTGAGAACGTAATTCTTCTTCTAAACAAAAAACAACAAAAGAAGGCGGTAGCCACGACAGACAGAAACTGTGTCGAGACAGAAAGTGTGTTCTATTTCGGTCTAATTTTCTTTTTAAATTTCTTTTGATGTATGCGACATCTTTTCCATCCAGAATCGTTAAATGTACAAAATAATACTACTTCTTGCAGCGGTCGCCCATTTCCTTGTCCCGAGCACAGTATAGCTCCTGGAGGGCGCTATCCTCGAAATGTTTTTTTTTTATGAAACGCACCTTAAAGGATTTCTCGGCTTGTTCTGGCTTATAAGGGAACTCACGGATGTGAAATGCATAAGGCACACTATTGATCTTTCTTATCTTTGCGCGCATTTCACGTTGTAAGGTAGCTACCAGCAGTAGCCGCCTTGGTCAATGACTGACTATATGCAGGGAGGATATTCTTCAAAGGGTATTTCGGGTCTGGTAAACGATTGCGGAAGTAATTTCTCGCTCGAGACATCTGCGAGAGGTTCAAGCCAAGAGCCTTCTGCGCCCAAGCTACCGCGAGCACGAGGCAGCTAGCCGCCGCTCTGGTCATACCGAAAGCCCCGAACCGAAACGAGTGCCCGAACTGCATCAGTCTCGTGTAGGGAGGCAAGGAAGACGCTCGCGTCGCTATTAATACGCCGCCGCATCGCCTTCTACACATCGCCGTCATAATGGCGCGTCCCGCCCACAACTGCGCTCTCGCATGGGCGCTGTTAAACAACGCAAACGCGCGCGCAGCCCTGTTATCATCAGGAAGAACAGATCTTTATTAAATGCCGCCCTCTTTTTCCTCTAATTCCCATGGAGCTCGGCCCTCACTGTCTGATCGGGTAAGGCCGCGATAGCCCCTTGTCTAGTAATTAACATTCAGCGAGTATGTTACACGGGCCCCGAACGCCCGCGTACCCTTCCTCGCACTGCGGGCGAGCGGCCCAGTATTTGTCTAGCGCCGTGCAAGGGATGCTGGCCTTGCTGCACCGCCCGTATTACCTCAGCGCCAACTCGATGAACGGCGCAAAGTGCAAAAAAAGTACACCCCAGTAATCGCAGGTGGAGGCGAGGTGGGGGGGGGGGATGAATAAATATACCCGAAGAGACGGAGTTGCGGCGCTGCATCGATACCAGGTGCGCCGGCGTGCAATGTTCCAGTTCAAGAAGGATACCGCAACGTCGAGGTATAGAAGCGTCCGGCGTCGAAATAGTGCGCGAGAACTGCGAGGCTCTACCGAACACGTATATACTTCCGAGGCGAAGCGGGGAGCCCGCGGATGCCACGGCGAAGCGCACAAAGAGAAACGGAGACAAGGGGGACGACTCGGCGCGGGGGTGCGCTCTTCCTATATACGATAGCGCGCGGAGATGGCGGCGACGGAGAGATGTTTCTGTAGGCGCAACACGGAACAAACGAGCAGGGCCCACACCGCGAGGATGCATTCCGAAGGGGGCGGAATTACATCTTGTTCACTCGCACGAGCGGCCACGGACCAAGCCTTCGGCTGGCTCGGCGTCCCTTCATGCGTCTTGTAGTTCGCTTTCCTTTTCTTTCTTTTTTTTTCTGCTTTGTCTTTTTCTTTCGTTATTTCTGCGGCTACTTCTGACCCTCTCAGCAGTTTGCCATTCGGTGTGCCGCAATGCGCGTGGCTCCGGTCCTGCCTCGAGCTGCCTCGGAGCACGCGGCGGTCCAGCCGTTTTCCGCCTTCGCTCGGTTTGTGTGCACGGGCTTGCGCCAGACACGGACCCTGTAATTGAGGCTAAAGGCGTGGATTTGGTCCGGCCGATTCGCAGGAGTCGAGAAGTAGGAGAAAGAGGCGCGCGCTAAAAATACTACCCTTACTTCTTATTTTTTTTTTGTGGCGACTTTTCTCTTGTTTGTTTTCGTTTACGTTCTCGCCCGGATTACGACCCCGTGGGGTACGTTTCTTCCTTTCTTGAGTATTTTTTTTTTTCGCTCGAGTGCTCGTCATTACAGCGTTTTCTCGCGCGCTATCGCGACAAGCTTGAAACATCGTTCGAATCGAGACTGCGCTATGATGAGGGTGGCACGGGTGGGCAGACCCCCCTCCCGTACCCCCCAGGAACGGGAGGAAAGCGCGCGCACGACTCCAAGCAACTTGGGCTGCAGTCGCTTACGGTTCCGATTTGGGCGCAGCGCCATTAGGGAAGCAATGCTAACCAAAATGACGGGCTTTCGTTACGTTATTAGCGTGCGTTAGCGGGCTCTGTAACACGCTGAAGGCGTGAATAACGGATAGATAAGTAGACGTGGGTGCAGTCGCTGTTCGGCGACCGCGACTTGGGAAGTCGTTCTTGCGGGTGTCTGGCAAAGGTATGTACGCCTTGTGCGCGCCGCTGCGGTTCCACGTAGAACCCGGAATGGCTGTCGCCGTCAGTGGGTGAATATGCGAGCAGACGTTGCTACGGGCTCGCAGTGTCTCCTCCGCACTGCAAAAATGACGACGCCTGCGCAGAAACAGCTTGCTCGCTTTAGCACGCGCTCAACTCATTCACTCACTCCTCTCCGACTCGCAGTTCGCGCACTTTCTCGCCCATTAATATCCAGGTAGTAGTAACTTCTGCCCATCCATTTTCTCATCAACTATACACGCTAATTCACTCACTGAGAGCTCTGAGCGACCGGCTCCGCACTCACTCACCCACTCACTCACTCACTCACTCACTCACTCACTCACTCACTCACTCACTCACTCACTCACTCACTCACTCACTCACTCACTCACTCACTCACTCACTCACTCACTCACTCACTCACTCACTCACTCACTCACTCAATCACTCACTCACTCACAGTTGAGTCATTCAGTTGATCCCTATTGAGTCTCTACCTCAACAAATTGGTCAAGGTTTGCGACATAGCTGAACCTTTCGCTCTGTTCGTGCGCCTTCTTGATCACAGGTGTTCGCCTTCTTCTCGCTCTCTAGTTTCTGGCACTTATTTCAAAAGTCACGACTCTAGAACTAGCTCTGAGTCGTTTGCAATGCGACGAATGAAAAGATGTCCGCGTGGCGTCTCCCGCCGCAGGCATGAACGATCCGGCGACGAAGTGCAAAGTTCTCTTCAGACGCGGAAGACGTAGCGAAGGGCAACTTACGCACACGTCATCATTAAGACACCTTATAAAACAAGCCGCTTGACGACGGAAGGAATTTGCTTTATCCAAAGCCCTAACTAATTTTAAAAAAGCCTTAATATATTGCTCTATTTTATTAGGACTCTAGCCAGTTCGCACTCGAGTGAAGTGAAAAGCGATGCAGAAGGCGCCCTTCTCTTTACCACGTATTTCTTGCAAAAAAAAAAATGCATACATTTCTCCTTCTCCCGTCTGTTAGAGACATCTACTTAACACGCCCCAGGCTGCACACTCCTTTGCAGCGAGCCCAAGTCAGGTGATCGCACAAGCCGTCTTTATGCCTTGAACTGCGAGCAGGCCACTGGAGGGCGCAGTGTACGCACACCGGAAGCAAGTCTGTCACTTGGTTGCCACTCGGATTCCCGAGCAGCTGCGGGCGTTCATTCACCCTCAGGCTACTGCTCGTCTCGCCATTTTTCCTCGCATCGAGGCAGGTGTGCGACGTATGCACGCGTATCGCCGAGATTCCAGGGGATGACCGCACCACATTCTGTGCAGCGAGGGGGCCTCACCGCTGACGCTCGAGCGTTTACGTACGTTTGCGCACGCGGACAGGCAGCCGCCTGACGTGTATTGCACGCATGACACTGCAAGGCACGCTGCCGTGGCGGCGCGGCTGACGTCCGGGCGTCTCTCTACAGGCAGGTATACAAACGCACGTAGCCCGAACCCCGGTGAGACGAATTTCTCTCCCAGGGAGGTAGCAAACAACTGCCACACGGCTGTATCCGCGCTAGTCCTCGCTTTATACCGGAGCGGTCATCCTTTCAGCTGAATGCGCTTGTTGTTACTCGGCCGCTAGATGTATACGCTCCCTCATGCATAGGTTCCACCTAACACTTCCCCCCCCCCCGCCCCCTCCCTCCTCCCGCTCCTTCGTCGCCCAGCTCCGAGAGCTTCGCTGACGTTGCTTCGTTGTTATTGCATTACTGTCGCGCTTGGCCGGTGCAATTTCCAGATTCCGAAGGTTTGCTTCTTGCTTCGAAGACGCGGCCGGCGAAGGATAGGCAAATTATGGGTTTCGTATACAAGAACGGACAGAAAAAATAAAAAGCGTCGTCAAATTTTTTTCTTCATTTATATATATCGGCGGGCAGGCCCTCGGCTCGCGCAGGTATTTTATTATCGTCACGTTTTCTTTGTCTTCTTCTTGTTCTGCCACTTCGCCCCCCCTTCCGCGCCGACCTGCAGAGAACATCGCGCGTTCCGGTGCGGGGCAACTTTCGTCTCGCTTTTATGGGAAGTTAACGCCCTTCGCGCAATGTGCCATACCTGCTCCATCGCGCTCTCTCCCTCGCTTTTCTCGATGCTGCTGCTGCTGCTGCTGCTGTCGGTGTGGTGGCGTGGCGCCGGCGTTTAATTTTGGGGCCACGCACGGTGCGGGCCAGCGTCCGTAAAGCACCGCCGGCGAGCGGGCATAAAATAATGCATCTCCGCCTCGTTCCGATTAGGGAAAGAAGCGAAAAGCGCGCGCACAATTGATGGACGCGAAGATCAGGGAGGCTCCTTGGGAGCGCCCCGCGATCTGCTTTCCACGACCACCGGTCTGCTCGGGTCAAAGTGATTTTGCCGCGGAAAGAAGAGAAACAAAGATACGCCGCTCCGAGGAATAGAAAGGGGCGAAGCCGTGTATAACGAGAGTGCCTGCCTTCTGACGTCGGTGCGCCGGCAAGAAAGAACAAGAATAACGAAAAAGAAAGAAGAACAGAAAGACGACTCGCATGTCGGAGATGGCTGATGATTTATAAGAGAGCAGGATCAGCTAACTCCGCGCCTTAGGACAGAGGGAACTAGAAGTGGGCACAGCAGTAGATATTGTGCTTCTAAAGGCTTTTAGTGTTTAAGATGTGAGGCGAAACTGCTCAAGATTCTTTTCGTTTCTGCCAGATTAATGGAGGAGTATTGAAACTATTTCCGATGCACTTGTCTGTCAGTGCTGAAAGTTTGCACGACATGCACGTTAACGTGAGAAGAGCAGTGGAAATGCCTGCATGCATCAACGCCGACAACAATAACGCCATCAGAAATATATATATATATATATATATATATACATATAAACGAGAAGAAAGGGGGTTAACCGAGGGACCCGATATTTATTAGTCATATAACGAGAAGCCAACAAACACTGACACCAAGTACAACATAGGGGAAATTGCATGTGCTTAATAAATGAAATAATGATAAATTAATGGAAATTAAAGTGGATGAAAAAACAACTTGCCGCAGGTGGGAACCGAACCCACAACCTTCGCATGTCGCGTGCGATGCTCTACCAATTGAGCTACCGCGGCGGAGCTACCGAGCTACCACGCAGCTACCGAGCTACTGCGTGGGTTCTACTAGTACACATAAATACCCAAGAAAGTGGATGTGGAAACGCCGCCGCGGTAGCTCAATTGGTAGAGCATCGCACGCGACATGCGAAGGTTGTGGGTTCGGTTCCCACCTGCGGCAAGTTGTTTTTTCATCCACTTTAATTTCCATTAATTTATCATTATTTCATTTATTAAGCACATGCAATTTCCCCTATGTTGTACTTGGTGTCAGTGTTTGTTGGCTTCTCATTATATGACTATATATATATATATATATATATATATATAAATATATATATATATATATATATATATATATATATATATATATATATATATATATATATATATATATATATATATATATATATATATATATATATGAAAAATGGATGGAAATCCATGAACGCGGGCGACAGTGACAGAATGTATCGCCGCGCGCGGGTTGGTTTTGCGAAATCGGCAAGCGTAAAACAAAACGCGGGCACGCATAACCTCAAGCGCAATAAAACATCGGGAAATCAAGGCTGTTTTCCACAGTGTCTGAACAAGCATTCTATTTTTATCTCGCACTTTATTCCACGCGTGTTTTTGGATTGAATAACTTTAATGAGAGGTCCTGCGAGCTACGGGACGCAAGGTCCCATAGAGCGGGCTACTCCCACGTTGGGACCGGGAGTTGTAACTCCCTGGCCGCATCGTGGGCTCGCTGGACGGCCCATAGCTGCTCCGCCAGGTCCGTGCTGCGTAATGCTTCTTGTAGCCTGGCGGAGTCTTGATCCTTGTTTGCGTGGGTCCGACCACACGGCCAGAGCAAGTGATGTACGTCTAGTGTGCTATGGCAATTTTCGCAATATGATGTTTTGTATAGGTCAGTCATGTAGTGATGTAGTCTGTTCTGCGTGGGGTACGTGTTTGTTTGAAGCATTCTGAACGTGAGGGCTTGAGGCCTGGTGAGCTTATTGTGAGGTGTGGTGTATATTCTGCGGTCTAGATAAAAGTGCTTTGTTATCTCGTTATATGTGGAGGGAGGGTCCCGATTCTCGCTGGGATGGTCACGACCAGAATAGGTGGCGTCGCGGAGGGTTAGGTCTCGCGCGCTCCTGTGAGCCATCTCATTGTTCGGGTCTGAATTCCAAAGCCACTCGGTGCACAATTCATTTTCACTCCTCCTCCCCCCCCCCCTCTTTCACACAAGACGGGTCGTGTCGAATGCTGCGGAGGCCGAGGATAGAATCGGACAGGCTGGCAGCGTGCTTTGCCCAAAAGATTCATTACTGCTTGTTCCTCGAGGAATCTTCACCAAAAGCATCGTGTACACGAGGAACGCCAAAGTGTCCGTAGGCGAACGTGGGCACGTATAAAATCGCGGCGACGCCTTCCAAATGGGCCGTCGGGCACTCTGGGCGCATTGGGCACGTCGTTAACGAGTCACCGGCGACTTCGCAAATCGACGAGGTGTCGGGGAGAAAAAAAAATAACAGAAACAGGAATACCTCCAAGGCGAGGAAGCAAGGAATGGGACCAACGCGCGCGGACCACCCCCGAAGGAAGCTCTCGCGAACGGACCGCGACCTCCGAGCGATTGGTGGCGTCTGCTGGCTGCTCCAGATCAGAAGGGAACAAGCGGCCCCGACACACGGGGCCTGCAGTTGGTCCTAGGGGGCGTCCGCGCCTGAAGTTTGGGATGAAAAAGAAAATGACCGTGACGTTTCGTCGCATTCCCCGCGTGATGCACTGACCACCGAGAGTATATCGTTTAAGCACACGAAACACACATGTGCGCGAGAAGCATCCGGTTCACCGGTCGAGTCAACAAGGGCGTCTGACAGGTTCCCATCAGGTTTACGATATGTCCCACCACTAGGCTACAACTGTCCGAGCAGCCACATTTTCCGAAACGTCGTCTGAAGGAGGTACATGTGGCACAGGAACAAACCTTATTCGAACGGTCGCCCTCTTGACTGTCTGGTACCAGCCGTGGCTCTGTCATATAGTTTGTCACGTCTGTACGCAGTCACTCTTGTGGGCTAGAGGAGCAAGCTACTTACTTTCGACCTTTCCCTAGATTCAAACAGTTATTACTTCCCGCGCTACCGCATTTCATTCATTGATAGCCATAAGTCGAACAAAACTAACGTCGCATTGCTCGTGCAATACACGGGATTGCAAACTTTCGTTCTCGAATCAGAATATTTTCGTTCGTGCACTGAATTCAGGTCTGCTCTTTTTTGCGCCCTCGACGAGGCATAACCTTCACAGATTACTCATATTGATGCGCGATAGACGTTACGGCACTTCATACGCACTCATTTGGTGCCCAGGACACTCATTTTAACCAATGCTAATGCGCTACGGCATTCGTATCATGTGACAAGCCGCCAGGACGGTGGTTGCCTGCGAGGTAGGGAAGTACAGTTAATTGCGCATCTTTCTTACATTCAATCCTGTAAACACCTAAAAAGCCTCTTTTTGGTATCGACGTCTGGTAAAGTCACCCCGGCTAACAGTATAAATTCAAGCAAAAAAGAATGAAACAAGGTTTTGCAAAAGCCTCCATGTTAAGCAAAGGAACTTTCGAGCCATGTACATGCCAGTCTTTCATTACGTGAAGCCCACTCTCCCTTGTGAATGTATGACATGCGGATAGTTGGTACTGTATTTTTGGAAGCTGCCGAAACACCAAACGTAGGTAAGGAAAACACCAAGCTACGTTTCACAATCACCGTGTCCCCTATCTGTGTTCCTTTATTAGGCACTGCGAATGTGTTTTTCCTTCTCGTTTGTCTCAAATGTGCAGAGCATGAAATTGTCGACTATAGTATGTACCTAAGTCACGAACTGCCGCCAGCTAGCATCCCAGCTTAGATGGCAGAGCAACATCTGCAGTGATTCGCTGATCCCGGGTTCGATTCCTGCACCACGACGAACAGTTCGCTAACTGCGAAGTATGCTTTTGGATGGTCCCTTCCTTTCTCTACTCGATGGATTATTACACACACTACGCCATTCGACCGATGTTCTATCAAATTTTTTAAAATACCGAGCCTCGAGTCCGACTAGATATAGGAAACACGATTTAATTCGTAACCTATTTGATACGCACGAAATTCATTTCCTTTGACTTCGTTTCCTTTGAACTTTGATCATTAGAGGAAAGTGCGAAACTCTGCTATACGGGGTCTTCGACTGCAGTCTTGGAGGCCGCAGTCCGGTCCACCTTCGTCGCTGATGGACTTGGCTATCATATGTGTCAAACCAGAAATGCGCCTTCCTGTGTGCGCTGTCAAGGATCTATCTATCTATCTATCTATCTATCTATCTATCTATCTATCTATCTATCTATCTATCTATCTATCTATCTATCTATCTATCTATCTATCTATCTATCTATCTATCTATCTATCTATCTATCTATCTATCTATCTATCTATCTATCTATCTATCTATCTATCTATCTATCTATCTATCTATCTATCTATCTATCTATCTATCTATCTATCTATCTATCTATCTATCTATCTATCGTGTGTGCGTGCGTGCGTGTTTGTGCGCGTGCGTGTGCGCGCGCGTGTGTGTGTGTGCGTGCGTGTGTGCGTGTGTGTGTGTGTGTGTGTGTGTGTGTGTGTGTGTGTGTGTGTGTGTGTGTGTGTGTGTGTGTGTGCGCGTGCATGCGTGCGTGCGCGCTTCTCGAGTTGTTGCTAGAAAGTTGAGCGTGGTGTGGTGTCTGCCGTTTCGAACTCTCACATTACATGTACTGTCTGCGGCCTTGCGGGTTGCACGTCGTACATACAATCACACACACTCTTTCATTGGTTTCATCCCCGGAATGAAATGATGTGTATGTACAACGTGCGTTAGCATAACGGATGTGTATGCTCATGTGAAACGCTGCGAAAGTAAATGACACTAGCTCACGGTGTCGGAAAGGCGAGCAGACCACAGTTTGCTGAGACCCGCAGTAATTTCAGGCGAGATGAGTCTACGAGAGAGAAGGGGCCAGGGGGTAGACAGGGAGAGAGAGAGAGATAGAGAGGGGGGGAGGGAGGGAGGCCAGCTCTCTTTATTATCTGCTCCGCGGGCAGGTCAACAGTCGTCGGGCCGCTCGGGGCGAGTAGGTGGAGCTTATCGCGCCCGCCAAAAACGTGCGCACGCGCGCGCACTTCGGACACGCGACGAGTTGGCCGCAGGTCGCGAGCTTCCACGGGGCCACCCCGGGGCGCCCATTAATGGCGCGGACGCCAACGAAGGGGGTGAACAGGGAGAGGCGAAGACCGGCGCTCCAACGACGATGACCGATCTGCCGTCCAGATTGAACACACCAATGTTCGTATATATATAAAAAAAGGAAGGGATTTACGCTGCCGGTGTGGACTTTTGCGGACAATCCGGGATCGCCGGTGAGAGAGAGGAGGAAAGGAACGTGGCAATGAACGTGATAAGCTTGCATCGTGATGCCGCCTTCTCATTTCATTTTTTTTTTTTGGCACTGCCTGCTCTTAGCTGTAAGCCATAGGATTGAACAGAAAAGAGAAGGATCGTTGGTGCGTGCAGTCGCGTTTATGTTTAGTGCGCCTTGGCGGCACAAGTACGCGGCAGGTCAACGCCGTGCTTTCTGCTCGCGTGAAACATAAGTTTTTTTGTGCGTGTCTCAAACTGTGTTAGCAGTATGCTTGGCACACGCTAAACGCATTACGTAACTATGCCATATTTTAAAGAGTTTACTGTGCTCTGCCTGATGGGCAAATGTTCCTCTAACGAATTCACGAACATCAATCTAAGAAAAACGAATACAAAAGAAGCCTTGAAGCTGCCACTGCAGGTAATGCGCTTGGCTGCACGTTGTGTCTGGTCAGTTTACCCGAGACCGCAGATCTGTTTCCGACAGAAACGAAGGGAGAATGCGAAAGGAGGGGGAGGGTAGAGGGGAGGTGGAAGAGCAGCCAGCGCGCGAGTTTGTCAGAGACGACGCGAGAGGCAAGACGGTTCCGGCGCAAAACGCCTCTCGCGCGTATTTCGGTCTCTTTTTTTGCACTCGCAGAGCAAGCCGGTGCAATCTTGATTAAGGGGCCGCGCATTTTACGGCGCGTTTATGCCGTCACCGTTCCTGGAAAATCAGGCTGATTTGTCATCAGCGACTGGAAACAAGGTGACATCTCTCCGGGACGAGGGCTCCTTTTAGCCCCCGAAGAGCAGAAAAACGCGTCCGGCGCCTTCTTCACCAGAACGGCGTATACGCAGTCGTACGCCCATTAGGACTGCGCCGGACGCGCCGTTTTCACGTTGACATTGCGCAAAGGGCTTCCGAGAAGAAGCGAGTT
Organism: Dermacentor albipictus; assembly: GCF_038994185.2. NCBI lineage: Eukaryota > Metazoa > Arthropoda > Arachnida > Ixodida > Ixodidae > Dermacentor > Dermacentor albipictus. Next base: position 174,592,170 of record NC_091822.1, read on the forward strand.
CGTTTTCTTGGTGGGTTTCTTTAAAAGAACAGTGCTTCTTTCTTGAGCTCCCTATTCCGAAAGAAGGGAGCATGGTCTTTCCGCAGTTTTGTGGATTTCGTGCAATCAACAGGCGTATTGTGTGCACGATAGCTGCATCTGCCCCAGAATCACGCGGTAAAATCTAGATAACATGCGCGGAAGCAATTTCCGTGAAGGGATAATCATTATTTATTTTTCTAAAGAGAAAAATAAGAAAATGAGCAAAGGAACGAAAATAGCGACGAAGGAGACGATTCACAACCGCGCGGACAAAATGAAGACAACACCCGAGATGGACAGCTTACTGTCCAGCAGACTCTTAATTGAGAATTTCGTTGATCATGAATCTTCTTTTTGCGTTTCTGTGAAAGAATTTCTTTATATTATATATATACCTTACCACATATAAAAGTTCTTTCCAGGACATGCGTGTTCTAATGGTCTGTCGTTGAAATTATGAATTCGTGCAGATTTGCTAAGAGCTCGGAAATTTTAGTCCACGCCATGTAGCACACGGCACGCACTCGAAGTATGACTAGAAACCGTGGAATGTGTATCATTTTGCGTTATCTCTGTTACCATACCTGTAAGCATCTGGCAACAACAGGGTAAGTTTGCTAATCGAGCAAGTTTTCTGCGAGGGATAAGCTCGCCCAAAGCGACGAACTTATGTATCTTCACGTGGCTTAGTTTTCAATGCAAAAGGGCTCAGTGAAGAAACGCGAACTACAATAATAAAGAAACCACGATTGGGGAGCATCCGTTATGTTTTTATGAAAGGTAAGTCATTCCCCCTCCTCTACTGAGTGTAACAATGCACCCAGGGCGTAGAACAGGGTCAACAACACTACGGTACGTGCGGGACGTGATTCCACGACGCTTGAGTCATCGCATTCTTTCGAGCGCAAGGACACAGACCAACCGTTATGGGTCTCGCGGCCCTTCGGTGAGATCCTTTGGCAGGAAGAGCTGCAACAAGGATCGTCGAGGAGGCAATATCTCAAGAATCGTCCATTTATGGCAGCGGAGCGACGGCTTTTTCACACACATCGCTGCTCTACAATGTCTCGCATAGGAAGAGCTTCGCCACCAAAGAAAAAAGCAAGGACAAAATAAACGAAGCTTCAACAATGACAGCGTGCTGTACTCCCTCGTAGCTCGGTCGCGGCTCCGCAGCGTTGAAATAAGCGGCGAGAAGAATATGCTACGATCAAAGTGCTCAGAAAACAACAAGAACGTATACGGCCCGCTGAAGAAAAGCCCGACATCAGACTGAAGTCAAAGGAGAAAGAAAAAAAAATGCTAGGAGAACATCAGGCAGTCGGTATAAAGAGACGAGTTGGCGTGCGAAGAACAGCCCAACAATGGGTCGTAAAGATATCATTACAGGTCGACCAAGAAGCGCATCCTCCTGTCTCGCGACACACCGCTCCGCCGCCGCCAGGAATGACGACTCAAGTGCGGTTTTTCGAGACAAATTTTATCTACTTCCTTGGTTATTTGGGCTCCCTCACCCACCGCCGAAGTATACCACCCCCACAGTCCTTCGTGGTCGTTCGACGGCTGTTTGGGGGGCTCTCTCTCGGGCTCGCGGTGCATTGCCGGAGATGAAGAGGAAGCGTTTGGCGTATATACTCAACTCGAAGGGCGACTCCGTCGACAAGGGCGCGCTTGCATGAGCAACTCGACTACGTAACCGGCCACAGGCGGGCATCAAGAAGCAGCGAATCTGAGAAAGAAGAGAAGGCTGCTCTTCTGTTGTCCTCTCTCGAGAGATAGAGAAAGAAAAAGAGACGACAGGGGAGGACAGAGAAGAGCGGTTGTTACGCGGTCACTGCGCAGGCGGCGTGCGGAATCTCCCGCTTTTTCAAGGTGCGCGCGCGGCACTGTACAGCGCATACGGACGAGCTTGTACACCCCGTTCGTTCGTGCGTGCGCGCGTGCGTCGGCGTGGACATGCGGACGCAACAGGCGCCGGCGGGCAAACGACTCTATATAGTACTCTTCTTCCGGACGATCTGGACGCGGCTTTTGCGACGACTTCGCCGCCGATTCTCCGAGATGCGTGCTCTGTTGCCTATCCTCCTTCCCCCTCCCCCTTTCTCTCGCGGCTATCTTTTTGTTTCGTTTGCTGTTTCATTTCTTTCTGCTTTGTTTAGTTCGCGTCGGCGTTGCTTCTCCCGGAACCGCCACCTCGTTCACCCCGTGAAGTCAAGTTCACCGCGACCGTCGTCGTCGTTCTGGGCGCACTCTTGTTTTGTGTCCTCCGCCGGCAGGAAAACAAAAACAAAACAAAAAAAAAACTCGGAAAGAGAGAGCGTGCTGTCGGCACAACGTGGAACGGTCGCGTAAGTAAGCGAGACGACGAATAAAAACAAAAGATAACCGTTCAGTGAGTCTTGTGCGCCTGAGAAGGCTCCGGCCACGTACGGCCCGCTTCCGTGTACACCCGGGCTTATATTTTCTTTTTGTAATTTTATGCTTTCTTGCGCCGAAGGACTGCGAGAAGCTCAAGAGCAAGCGCACTGCATACGGATGCGTGGTTTGGCCACAAACCTCCAAGTTCCTGTTAGCTCGCGTTGGTAATGTTTAATATGTTTGCCAATATAGCTATATATGTGTTTTCTTCGAATTGAGGAATCAAAACACTCGAGAAAGCCACATGTTTTTGTCACCTCTGATTACATTATACGATCAGTGGTTTATAAAGTGTGGTGATTTGTAGGGGACTAAGGGGTGAATGTGGAACTCTGCCCGAGCTCGCCGATGTTCTCCGATGTCGACCACGTGGGGGCGCTGACGGTTCAGGAAATATTCTAAGCCTCTTATCTTTATATCGTCTTTTCTCCATTCTCCTGTGTACATACGGTAGCCAACCAGAGGCATTTCCCCGTTAACCTCCTTGCCTATCTCTTCGCCCCCTATCTTCATACTCTCCCTCTGTCTCGAGTACTGATGGTGCCTTTTCTATCCCGAAATACTTCAGGTGTCGCCATTGGCAGGGACATTTTATTTCACCCTTCCCTCAATTTCTTTTAACGACCAGTGCTCCAGTTTCCACTATTCACAACGTCTTACACACACACACACACACACACACACACACACACACACACACACACACACACACACACACACACACACACACACACACACACGCACGCACGCACGCACGCACACACACACACACACACACACGCACACACACACAATCACGCACGCACACACGCACACGCACGCACGCACGCACGCACACACACTACTTTTCGACTATACTGGCATATGTTGACCCTTCTCGCGGAGCAGTTTGTTCTAGAGAAACGAGATGGTGCTTTCGGCGGCGTGCCGGACGTAGCCTCAGTTACAGCACACGAATACGAAACCACTACCGCTTCCACCTTGCTTCAGTGCGATCAGCTGTCGGTAAAAAAATTAAATTATGGGGTTTTACGTGCCAAAACCACTTTCTGAATATGAGGCACGCCGTAGTGGAGGACTCCGGAAATTTCGACCACCTGGGGTTCTTTAACGTGCACCTAAATCTAAGTACACGGGTGTTTTCGCATTTCGCCCCCATCGAAATGCGGCCGCCATGGCCGGGATTCGATCCCGCGACCTCGTGATCAGCAGCCCAACACCATAGCCACTGAGCAACCACGGCGGGTACTGTCGGTAATGCAACGGACTTTTCGCTAATGCACTGTGCTTCAGTCATGCTGAATTGAACAATGTGAATTGAACACGTGTGCAGTAGTCGGTCGCAAAAATAGTTACTGGCATATTAAAGAATGGAATGAGTCTGTGCGGCCAAGTTCGCGGAACGCTGCTGCAACTGTACGTACGTGTTGCTGGCACTTCGAGATGTACGGCTTTCCTCGAGGATACAGAAATTTGTGAATCCGCCAGCGTTGTATCGTTAGCGTTCAAGGACAGTGCTTCAGCCACGGAACGTCGGCAAGAGTGAGTACCACTCGTTAAACAATGACAAAGGCAGTAGCGGCGCGTCACGTCATCGTAAGTTTCGCGCATAATACCCCGACACACATACACCCCAACGGGCACGGATACTTACGCCCACTCTATCGTGAACGTGTCAATGAGTGAATGGACGCGCACTTGAATATAGGTGCATCATATACGCACGATGAATGACGGACTACACCGATAGCGCACGAACGGTCGAAGCTGAATGTTTCGTGACGGTCCACAAGAGTAAGCGAGTTACTAACGATAATACACCTTTGCTACAAGGTATTAAAAGGCAAAAAACGGCAACGTTGCAAGCCTTAATTTGCGCGCAGCAAGAACAAATCTATCGGAACTGCGAGCTATTAGGCAGAAAATAATCATATAGCGACCGCAGCAAGGTAATTTATTGAGTCAGAAAAGCGACAAGCCGCTGATTCAATATATTCGCCAACTAAAGAAAGAAGAACAAAACGCACTAATCCTGATTCAGTTCATGAGGGGAAAGTTTGGATAGCTCGGGATACTTACTTAACCTCGCTTTTAGAACAAGCACGATATGCGCTGCTCGCGCCGTTTGGGCATAGCTTAATTAGCTCCGAAAGCTTTTGCATGTTCTCTGAAGCTGTGGCCGAAGCTTCGTGTCATCGACCCAGTCACCGTTTACGATATCTCCCGAAACAGAGGTTTGCTAAGCCGCACCGGCGTCGTACACACCCATTGTAAACTAGGAGGCAACGGAGGCAGTTGAGGCAAGCAATGGGCGCATCACCACGTGGTCAAACATGTCAGCGCCCACGGGATCACCGCGAAAAGGGTTAATATACAAAATGGCATGTATACCTTAGAGCATGCCGTCCCTCATAGCGCGAAGGACAATCTTAACGAGCGAAAGTCGTATTCCTCCCATATTACAGCGAAACTGTTTATGCCTATATAGGCGAAACACTCGTGGTCCCACCACAGAAATCCTACTGCGTTGGTATGAGCCATTGTTTAGGGGGTATGAGCCATTGCATCCGTCTTAAGTGACGGACGGACAAATTTCTCGTTGAGTATAGGCATAGAAATCTACCTATTATTGCAGGGAAGCGACACAGAGGGGGACGGGGTTAAGACAACTTCATGGTGACATAATTAGAGATACTTTTAGACCGCAGCTGTACATGCCTAGGCGAAACGCTCGTGGTCCGACCACAGAAACGCTCCCACAGAAACCCTCCGGTGGAAGCTGCGGCGCACCTTTGGTTAAGCCGATAGCGACGTTGTATCTCTCTCGTAGCAACGGTGTGGCGCACCATTGGCTACACCGATAGTTACGTCATTTCTCTCTCGCAGCAGAGCACGCGCGCAGCATTCTCTCTCTGACTTCGCAATAGGTTAAGAAATCTGTCCCTGTCTTTAAATAAATGAAGTGCCCGGCCCCGGTGTGTCATTTGGTAACTACAGTGCACAACCGAGTCATAAGCTGTATGACTAACGCATAACGAAACACAAATGCGTAACATAATTCAGGAAGACTTTGAAGAACCCGCTAGATGAACGCAATGAACCGCTCATTTCACCTCTCCATAAATGGTGATTATGCGAAGCCCAATGTGCGGCATTTCAAGTAAACACTGTGATAAACCCAAGCCAAACGTGTGCGTAACCTCATTAAGAAACACAAAGATGTAACGAATAATTGAGAAAGAGTTTAATAAACCGTCTGAATATACCCAGCGATAGACATCGGGGTCGCACATTTCAGCTTCGTTGTTCACTGTCTCTACGGGGTGCATGGGCGGTGTCTTTTTTTTTTTTTTGTCTACAACCTTCAGCTTAGGCATCTTTATCTTTTCTTTTTTTTTCTCCTTTTTTTTTCCATCTCAGGGTCGGGCTTCTAGGATGAATGGTTTGCAGGATTTCGCGAAGAAAACGACCTGAGCGCACTAGATCTTCGAGACCTTTGCCTCGACTGGAATCGGGGCTGGCTGTCGCAACATTTTAGCGGCTCGCACAGTTTTCCTTTGAAAAATGCGACCCGTGGACCACTTCGACGTCCGCGAAGTTTGCTCTGCGCCCATAGGCGCTGCTTCATTTTTCATTCCCGGCACCGGGACTCCTGCCTCCCTCGCATGCGGCCTGCTGCGTTCCCGCTCGTCGTTATTGTTTATTTCCAACGAGATTGTTTGCGTTGCTGCAGCAGGAGGAAGCGCCAGAATACGACCGACTTCGCGTTCCCGAGCAAAGTGAAACACGCTGCATACGATTTACGCGTGAACGTAGAAAAATGATTGTCCCAGTGGCCTTGCTTCGGCTAGCAAGAGTGTCAGGCGCTTTGGAAGCGACGCAAACGTCCTAGTTAAAGAAAGCTATAGAGTGCTCGCAGGCAGTGAGGCTCTCGTTGGGATTCTGACCTGTCATAGGTATACAGTTGGTCGCCTCTACAACGAACGCCTCTACAACGATATGACCTGTATAACCAAGGAATAATTCTGTCCGGTTCTATTGCGAGGTGTGCGGTGTGTGACCTTTACAACGAAGTGACCTGTATAACGAATGATTTAGGAGGCACCAAGCACTTTGTTATAAGGGTATTCGACTGTATGTTATTACGGCGACGCCCGTCGTATAAACCACTCAACTTCTTTATTCGAAGTTCACAAAAAAAGTAGAAAGGAATTCGACAGCTATAAAATGATAAATACCGCCACATCCCTGTCTTCAGCTAGACTGATGTTTATATTTTCAATCAACAAAAACTAAACCAGCCTTCTTCTTATTATTTTACTTCTCCTCCAGGGACTCCTCCAGAGAAGAAAAGAGAAGGGAAAGAGAGAAAGAAAACGGCGCGCTTGTAAGGCCCATCTCATTAAATACATAGCATGACGGTGTGCAATAAATTGGCAGCAGCTGAGGTAATCACGCAATTACTGTAGGCATATTACAGTTTCTGTCCTCTGACAAGTGACCAAGTGATTAACTATCTTTATTGTCTTCCCAGTAGGGCCTGCTGCCCCTGCCCTTGAATACCCTTGAAATGTGGCGTGGTTTAAAAGAAATGGGGCACATCGGCCGTTCTCTCGGTGGTGACTTCACATCCAGATCAGTCGCGCTACCGCGCTGCACTGACACCAATGTCGCTATGCACTTGGCGTTTGTGAGACTGTGAGTGCCATGGGTACGTAAGTACGAATTAAGAAACACCCTCCGAAGCAGCAAAGCTCACTTGACTGCATTGAGGTGGAATGGAACTGTGGTCACCCCTATGCAGGAATTAAACGCTTGCGGCTAATACCGAGCACGAAGTCAACATGTATACAAACTAATACTCTACGCTGTGCTATACGGTTGCCGGTGCACGTGATTCACATTGCGCAAACTGCATGCCACAACTGCTAGTATACGTCTTCACAACTTGGCATCCGAAGCGGAAACGAATACGGACTCGCAAACAAACACACAGACACACTGTACAATTGCTCTCGCCATTCGGCGTATACGATTCTCAGTTTACGTCTTACACGCGTGGGGTGGACGGAAGGATACGTATAAGCCGCCGGCATATAATGAGACAAGGGCGATGTATAGGTGTACTGCACCTTCCTCGCTCGGGCAGCCGCTATGTAGACACGCCATTCGCGTGGTCAACCCATCCCCTTCCTCAGCCCTGTGAAGGGGGAGAGAGTCCGGCGAGCCCCAAGCCAAGGAAGCGGTGAGGGAGGTAAGGGGGGGAGTTGTGCTTCGGTGGCGGTAATGATCCAAACGAACACACCCCGCTATCCGGTGCGTGCATCTGTCTGAGCGGCGGCGCTCTGCTCCAGAGGGCAAAAACGAAACGGCGGCATCGCGCGCAATGGCTCAGCGGCGGCGGCGGCGGCCAGCCCGCTGATGCAGCAGGTATGCGCGCGCCAACGACCGGCTTCGCAAAACGAAGGCACGCGCGCGAGCGCGCGCGCACGTGTGTGCATGCGTTCGTTGTGTGCGAGATAAGGAACTCGCCGCGGAATAGGAGGCGAGAGAAGAGCAGAAAAGAAAGAGGAAAACGGCGAAAGAGATCATCGGGCAGCGCAGGGCACCGCATCTCTCGCTTGCTTGCTTGCTGCCCCGCGCTTCTTCCACGGTGCGAGCGGAGGAGAGCGTGTGCGTGCGTTTGTGCGTATAAAAATGCAGAAACTCCGCAACAGGAATGAAATATAGTCGCCGACGGGGCCAGTTGGTGGCTTTGTTGCGCATGGATATGAGCTCGCTGGTGGTGGTGGCCCAACCCGGCTGGCTGCCCGGTTGGCATAATGTGCGCGCGAGCGCCCTTTCGAAAATGTGCGCCTCCCTCTCTTCCTTCCTTCGGACCACGGGCGAACGAACGAGGACGCATGAGCGGTGACCAGCGGGTGCGCACGAGGCTTCCTTCTCTATTTCGTGTGTGTGCTCTCGGGTTTCAAGTGTAGGCAGGCCCAGAAGGTAGGGGCCAATAGGGGACGCGGCTAATGGCCGCATAGCCAGAATCAAGCCAAGCTCGAAGACAGTACCGGTATGGTCTCTTCCGTCTTTGTAGCACCACCTCATTATTCTTCTTTTTTATTATTTTCTTAAGTCCTCCGCACAATTGCGTAGGATGGCGACATGACTTAATTGGATACAACGTAAAAAAGAAATAATAATAATAAAAAACACGCCATATGCCTGACCCGACGGAACCTCGTCGCATAAGGACGACGACATCGCTTTTAATAGTCATTGAGACGCTGTTCTCTTCGTATACGTGAATCCGCCGTAAATGTGCTCGTAATTTGGAAGACAGTCTTATGTGGAACGTACCGTAAAAGCTGGAAACGTCGATTAAATCCAAGCATGAGCATCTAGAGCCTGCAGCTACAAAATGAACCCTGCGCAGGCCCAAACTGCGGGATGAGTGAACCCTTGGAGGCTTCAGCCTTCGAATGCGAAATTGTACTTTTTGATTTTCGTATACCTTCCGCATTCTAAGAACTCGTGAGAAGCAGGCGTACAACCAACGAGCAGACTGAGAGTTTATGCTTAAACGCGATGCGTCTGACGATTGAAACAACGGATCCTCGACAATAAATGGACTCGAAAGAACTCCTTCCGGTAAGAACGACAACTTCGCAGCGCCGAATGCATAAAGTTCGCAAGCCTCTCCTGGAACTGCTAAAGGCACATTGCGGACTTCTTCGAAACGGTATAAAATGTGTGACTAAGTGCAGCAAACAAAATATTCGGTTAATAGCTACCAACCAATCATTACCGTTGCCAGAACTTGTCGACAGAAACCATACGGTGACCGAGAGTCAAGCCGATGCTCCACGTGAACACGGGGTATATTCATTCTCAACTAGACGACATGCGCTTCAGTTTAGGTCTTCGCTAGCCAAAAAAGTGATCAGCTAGTTAAGCGAGCAAGCCTGTCCTTCCCGGAGTTAAGCACCGCCTGCATACAGACAGGACAAACAACAACGGTGCTACTTCCTGCGCGAAACTTCGGACTGAGCAACTGCTCTCGACTATAAGAGCGCAGGACACCGTGAAATCTCGCTTTTCTTAGCCGACATGGTAATAAACCTTGCGATATAAATAAAGGCTTTGTCAGGCTTGTCAGGCACGTAATACGTGACGAGCCTGACAAGCCCAGCCCACATGCACGTATGCCGGCGAGTTTCTTGGCGCTTGATCTCGCACTTACATATCGTAAACGTGAACGACAGCACACAAGAAATAAGCGCTTATGTATCCATCTCGGCAAATCTTTCTTGATGACAGGCTTCAAAATGAATATGAGAGTTGGACGTTTGACTGGGCACCTTATGGAACGAACGGCTAAGAATGGGAAATTCGAAAAACAGCGCTCAAAAACAAAAGATTTTTGTCACCCGGAAAATGATTAATATGGTTGCAAGTCAGAGTATATATGTTTGTATCTTTTCCTCATTACGTTTGTCTGCACTTTTCTCAACTTACTGACCATTACAGGTGGTGGTAGAAATCGGAGAATAAAGCTGAATATTACCGCAGCCTGGGCATGCTTGTATGTCTTAATTTCCCAGCTTGTATATTGTATGAAAACAGTGTAGTGTTGTACGGATTTACTGGTTATGGTCACGAACTGCTCGTAAATCCAACGTTTTGCGGTAGATCAACTTGTGACGTCGACTGTGCACCACCTGTCCCGGCGAGAAACTTGCCTGAGATTCAAAAAACTGCGTTACAAAAACGAAAAGCTACTGGTAGAACGAAAGACACTGCAATACTTGGATGCTGCAAACGAGAAATGCTTTGAGTTGAAATATAATGTATATATACTACTATACTCCTGGTGTCCAAGGACATGCTTCGAGTCGGGCTAAGCGGTTTACTGTGCGCAAACTCGTAAATTACATTAGTAAAGTGCAATCACGCATCATTTCCCTGCGCAGCTGAAGCTTATTGTTGTGCTAATGGGATAATCAAGAAAGAGTTTGCAACCGCACAGTTTCGGCGTAGGATGAACGAGTCTTATCTATATACTTCTTGTTTACAACATCCTGTTCTTTCATTTCTCCACCACAGGTTCACTCTCGGTATCGCTGCGAGTACGACACCTGCGCCTGCAAGCATGCGATCACCCTTGGCCCCTTAGTGAAATACTCGCATGCATAACGCAGTGCAGCGAGGGACTGCGACGGCGCATGCGCGGCCGCGCAACACGACCCCGCACGGGGCATTTGCATATGCGAGGGGAACGGCATCGCGCTTTACGAGCTGCAACCGGGTATACCGTGCGTACGGAATGCATTCACTGCACTGCTATACGAGCCACACGCTGGGTGCGTACAGGAATTTCCTGGCCTGAAAACGAACTAACTGGCCTGGGTGAGAGTTCACGACCGTGGCGTCCGGCTCTCTGCTAAAGCGTGGGCGCTATCGCCCACTCAGCGAGACCATTTACATCTGCGGGTCTAATTACGGCGTGGATATCGGATTTTCGAGCTTGGCGTCTCGGTTCCCCGTGCACCAAGCCGTTGACGCTGGGAAACGACGAGCGAGTAACGATGAGAAAGTACGGCAGTGGCGCGGTAAGGATGCGACGATAGCTGTGGCGGAATTGGCCGAACGAGAAGACAGATCGTAAAGGACGTAAACTGGACACAGTGGGTGTCCTTTCGTCCTTTACGTGCCGTACATCTTCTTATTGAGCTAATATGTATCTACTATAAGCTATCAGCAACTCACCCAGCAACAAGTAGATAGTTATCTATTGCGCGTTATTTCGAGTAAGTGTGCAACTAGAGCTGAGACGGAAACAAATAAATAAAATACCGGGATTTTACGCGCCAGAAGTACGGTATGATTATGAGTGACGCCGAAGTGGGGGGATGCTGGACTAGTTTTGACCACCTGGTGTTCATTTACGCGTGCGCCTATGGTACACGAGCATCCTCGCATTTCGGCCGGAAACGAACCCGCGACCTCGAGCTCAGCAGCGCAACGTGAGAGCCGCCAAACGATACCGCGGCGGACGATTGTGAGACGATGCTATAGTCACGGAATCAGAGGGATTGTTCGCTATATTGTACATGGATGCACTCGTTAATGCGCTTGGGAACAACGCCTCACGTTGATACTCCTGTGTATACTGCGTCCAATGTGCAGTTTACTTCCCTACCTATCATCGCGTATTGACAAATTACGATGTTGGCAAGCGTGTCTCTTTCTTATGCATGTATGTTTTGCAGCGTGTCGCTTTGCCGATTCTTTCATATAAATGGAAATATTGTGTCGGTGTATCCTACAGAATTACTTTTTTTTTGCTATTCCAAAAATCTCCTTTACTACCACTGCACTGTCTGTATATATTCGTAGTGAATAACTTTATTCAAGCTCTACTATCCTCTGCTGTCCTTGCACATCTGATTTACCCGCAGAGGCGGCGATATTTCGATGGGGGCGCATTGCAAAAAAATGGCTGTGGCTTAGCTAAGGTTAAGCCCAGGATGCGAAGCATACTAGCCTTTATTTTAGTTGTTGAACCACTGTTTAGCCTGGTGAACTGCTGTTGCTTGGCTATATTTGGTTCGGCTAGACGAAGAAACAACTTATGCGTTACTCTGCTTCGCCTTCAAGAGTGGAACGCGACAGCGTTCCCGTCGACCCACCAAGGGGTGTAAGACAATGGGCTACGGCGCAGCGACTACGCGCCCCGCATCGGACGCGGTGAGCGTCGAGCAACGCAGCGTTCGGCGCGGCAACGAAATGTGCGCCTGAGCAAGCGACGCACGCCTGAGCCTTAGAAACAGCTCGTTTCTAAGGCAACACCGCATTCACTAGAGGCGCTTTTGTACCGCTTTGAAGCATCGTACTCGTGGCTCAGTGGTAGCGTCTCCGTTTCACACTCTGGAGACCCTGGTTCGATTCCCACCCAGCCCATCTTGCAAGAGTTGAGCCAAAGCCACCTAGAAAATCAGTCTCTGTAGCACGCCGCAACCTTCGCTTCTCATTCCAACGAGCATCTCTGTCTACAGGAGGCATCTCACCTCGTGAGTGTCTAGCAGAGGCAAGCGCAGCTGCTTATATACCGCCGCGACGCCGCGAGCGACGGCGCGAGTTGGAGCCCCGTTTCTCCTCTGTCGTGACGTCACGGTGTCACGTGGTAATGAAGGCGACACCGCCGCGCCTGAGGAGCTGGGTTGAGCTCTCGTAATATGCTTCGCATAAAACGCCCGTGTCCCTTGCATTGGGGTGAAATTAAAGATCCCCTGGCGGTAAAAATTAATCCGGAGTCCGGCCCCCACTACGGCGTGCCTCATAATCAGATCGTCGTTTCGGCGCCTAAAACCCCAGGATTCAATTCGAGTACAACTGATTTATCTGTCTGCTGTGTAGAATGCACTATCTACTAATCAACTCTTGCTTTGTCTATGGCCCGCATTTCCTGTATTTACTGTATTTACAGCATTTACTGTAATGACACACATAACCGAGTTCCGACCCCTGCGTGCGCGTTGAAGCTCGGAACTTGCTCCGTATTCCACGTGCACGCCAAAGATAAAGCCGATAGCCAAATCAACGACGTCAGCATTTCTTTTTTCTCTTCTTCTTCTTCTTTTTCCTTCTTTTTTGCCATAGTAACTCAACTCTCAACTAGAAAGCCGTATCACCGTTGTTAAAAAGGTTAATTTTCCTCACGGAGTTATCGAACGCGTGCAGACAGGCGCTCCGGTCACACGGGATGTGCGCTCCGTGCATACGTTACACATGACGCGACTCGTTACCAGCAATATAACACGCCTGGAAGCTACACGTCGGAGAGAGATCGCCGTCGCGAAGTGACGTTCTTCCACGGGCCTCGGTGAGGGTGTATACTACAGTCGTTGCAACTATACCGCCACCATCGCTACCAGCAAAGCCGACCCGGAACCTCCGCACGTAGCGAGAGAGGCAAGGGATGAAACAACAGGCAGGCGAATCCGGTTCACGCCTGCGTCGGTATCGGCTCTCGAAAGAAGAGCGTGCAGCGAGACTTCGCCAGTACGAGTATGAGAAGGAGAGAGAGAGCAAGCGAGTTCATTGGGCAGGCGAAGTTCGGAAAGGAGAGAGATGGGGGGGGGGAGTAGGGGGGAGGGGGGGCTTATCCAAGATTGCTCCTCATTTATCACGCGTGCGAAGATTCGCTCACGGCTAGACCCGGGGACGAACGCGGATTTCGGCCCAAACGGCGAGAATGGGAAATGAGCGTGCGAGCACGGGTAGAGGCCGCGCCGGGCGTAAGTATATACCGTAAATGTGTTACCGGACGTGGTGGAAACAACACAAGGGCTGAACGTGCATACGTGCGGGTGCCATTGTATAATCGGTTCCAGAAGAAGAGGGGGAGAGAGACATGGGGGTACCCGGAGGCTCCGCGAGATGTAATATAGACCGCGTTTGTACTTCCGTGTGATCGTATGGAGCACTTCCGGATCGACAGCCACGCCTGTAACCGACTTGAACGCCCGCTCACGAACGCCTCGAGAATTAGTGCAGTGCCACTGTGCGCTTCGCGTCACTCCAAGCGCCGGTCAGATTCTGCATTGTGTCGTAGACGAGATGCGACCGAAGGAAAAATAAAATAAAGTTTATAAGATAACGCAACAACAATTACGAAAAAAAAGAAAGACGTCGTTATTCTTGCTGTACAGAACGGTCCCCGGAGTCAGTCAAAACAAAAACGCGTGGCGTATACGAGTTAGCTTGGCGAACTGGCGCGCACTCCGAGAAAAGGTCGCCATTGTGGCGCCCGCCACTATATGTACACCTGCTATGAGCTCCGGGGAGGATGTATAGCGCGTAGCATAACGTACATAGGTCGTTGGGTCTCCGGCACTGAAAGGACAGGCGACCGAGAGCGCACTCGGCCCTCTTGTGAAAAAAATAATAGGGGGCGACGGGGAGGGAGCCGAAGGCGAATAAAAGCGAGCCGAAAAGGGTCACCGCTTCGTCCTCAGCTGCGCGGGCCAACACGGATGAATTCATTCGCGCTGCGCCGCTGCGGCTTGATTCCAGCGGGGGCAGGAGCCGCGCGTTGCGAAGCCACGGTCTGGCGCGTCTTGCAGCGTCATCGCGCGAGGCGGAAGAAGAACGGGCGCCATACTTTTTCGTCTCGTTATAGAAAAGGGCCGGCTGCAGCAACCGAGTCGAGGAGACGACGGCGCGAGAGAAACAATGCGGCGATCCCCGCCCGAGCCCGAGCCACCGCCGCCGCCGCTTTAATTAGCACGGGCGGGGTTTGGCGCGAGCATTCGGCTTTAGCGGGGCGCTCGGGCGGTCTCCCTGAGAACGAGGGGAAGAGATATAAAAAAAAATGAAGGAAGGGGTCAGATCAGCGGCTCGTTTCGAGGCTACTCACAATGATCGCCGTATCTTCTCGGTCGGCCGCGACGCAGTAGTGCGCGCCTGAATGCATCGCAGAGCGCGAGGCCATCCCTCCCCCCCCCCCCTTTTTTTTTTAGCCGGAATGAAATCAGCGAACGGCGCCCTCGCCGAAAAGCCTGCCGCCGCCCAATGCAACGCAGCCTTGCGCACAGAGAGAGCCAGCCCTACGCTGAAGCGCACTGCGCTGAGGAGCGAGGGCGCATGCGTAAAAGACGTTTCGGGTATTGAGGTTATTGGACAGTTGGTCCTCTCTTCAGCGCGGGTTAGCGCTTCGTCGGCTGCAGGTTGATTGGGACTTGTAGGCGATAAGTGCAAAGCGTCCAAAGTACTTGCACTTTGGGTGCAAGCACTACGCGCGGTCTTTCTGGCTCGGCGCTTAGATTCGCACGACGGGCCAAGTCACTGATAGAGTCCGTGGGCCGGGATATCTACGCCGTCAACCTCGGCCATTTTGTCAAGTTAGACTTCTTGTCAACTGTGACCGATTGACACCTACACGTGAACGTAGTTCCCTTCTTTACTCTATACCGTCTCTGCCATCCTCTCTGCGTGTAAAGCACGCAAGGACGCCCGTGTCCCGTGCATTGGGGGCAGGTTAAAGATCCCCTGGTGGTCAAAATTAATCCGGGGTCCTCCTCTGCGAGGTGCCTCATAATCAAATCGTGGTTTCGGCAAGTAAAACCCCAGAATTCAATTTTCTCCCTGTAATCTTACTCACCTACCGCTACTCTTGCACTGCTGAGCGCACGTGCTGTTCAGTGGTCAGCAGACTGCTCTGGTCAGTTACAGTGCATTCAGCATTGATTTCCTTCCCTTTATTTTCTTTCATTTTCCTTTATTTATATTAATAAACAACCAATTACTACTACGTCTTTGATTGGCTCAAAATGCCAACATGGAGGAATTTGACATGGAGAAATTTGGCAGCGTCGACAAATGGCACCCCATGACGGACGAAAGTGATGTAGCCAACAGACACAGAATCATGCGGCGCATGAGGACATGCTCCAGGCAGGCTGCTAGCGGCGCTATTCGGTGTTGCCGGATCAGCGGGAGTCAGCAGTTTGATCCCGTGTTTGAGTCTGCTTAAAGTGCACAGACCGTTGTTCTACGGGAATTCTCCGAAAACCATCCCAAGGATCAAGCGGCAATTCGAAGCGACGCGTACGTTCCCGTTGCTGTGATGCCCACTCTTATGACACTAACATTTCAGGAACGAAACACTGCGCCACGATATACAGTTTGGAAGATCTCCGCGAGGACGTGTACGCACACGCACCTCTAACAGACGCGGATTTAAAACAGAGCGAAACGATAAACAGAGCCACGGGAGAATTGCGTAGAGGACGGTCATTCACGCGTGGCGCTCCTTAACTCCTGGGGCTCTCTCCGCCTACGTTAAAGCCGAAAAGGGAGGGCTACAAAATGATGTGACGCTACGCTTTCTATAGTGGGCCGCTCTGAAATGAGCGTGAAAGGCGGCCAAACGAAGCCATAAAACAAAGAACGGTAGCCGGAAAAGTGCCGAAGGAACCAGGAGGAAGAAGAAAAACACAAGTACAGGGAATGGGACTGAGCGGGAGGGGGTGCGAGGGGGGAGGCGTATCAACAATGGCGCCCAGACCGCGAGCTGGCCGCGTGAGATACGAGCGGCCGATAGTGCCAGCCGGAAGCGACGAGCCGCCAGCCAAGTGGAGTACAACTCGTCGTCGTCGTCGGTGCGGCTTTTAACAAAAAACCCCGCGAAAGGGTCACAGGCACGCGGCGGCGGCGCCGAAAAAAAAAATAAAAAAAGAGGACCCGAAAGGGCCGCCGCCATCCAACCCCCAGCGCTATATAGCGGGCGTGGGGTCGTTCTGTGGCTGCGGCCATTTTCTCTCCTCTCCTTTTGTTTCTCTCATTTCAGACATGACTCGTATCTTCAGTCCCTCTTCTCCCTCCTTTGATCTTCTTTCTTCTCTTCCGCTTCTTCTCTCTTCCTGGCGTATTTATTGCCCCCTCTCCGCTTAAGTGGCGACCCCCGGCAGCTTGACGTCGGCGAATGTGCGCGTTGGTGGACTCGGACATTTTCCAGGTGCTCTCACATTGCATGCCTGCTCGTTGCGTCTTTCTATTTTCTTTTTTTCGCTCTCTTCTAGTTGAAGCTCAGAGCTAATGAAAGATCTAAAGAAAGTAATGACAGCCAATGGAAACGCCGGGACCTCGTATTTACATTTCCCCATGCCATCGACGTGAGCAAGCGCTTAACTGGTTTGGTCAGAAAACTCGAAGCTTACCCCTGTAGCAAACACAGCCGTGGCCACGAGAAGTTCCCAGTAGTTGCCTCTATATGCGTGCCGGAAATGCAGCGCCATCAAAGCTCAAAAGTGCGATGAGATGCACCACGTGCGTTACATAGGCTGCCTGATCTCGTTAGGTATACTTAAGAAAGTGGAAATCACCGTTTCTGAACCGCCAAATGAAGAGATAGTTGCGAGATATGTGCGCTCCTTAGAGTTATTTCCCTCTACGGACGAATGCTAAACGATGACCTTTCCGGTTGCATTTCACACATTCCAAACGAGCTCGTATGAAAGTATAAGCGATAGCAGGAGTAGCCCAGAGAAGCTGCTTTGGTGAACGGAGCTCGAAAGCGAAAGGTGAACCGCTGCCCTTGCTGTGTCCTGTACTCGACTCTCCATTTTCGCTCCACGTTCTGCAATGGCGTGGGATAGAACTCCATATCTTTTTTCTTTTCCTTTCACGTATTTCGTTTTCCGATCGTCGAGTTGTTCAACGACCGCGTTCCTGTTATGACTGTACTTCGATTTCATTTCAGCACGCCTATTTTCACGTCATGCAACGTACGTGAACAGCATTTCATGAACGCGATAGGTATTTTGTCCCTAACATAATCAGTTCTTGTGTGTCTTTCGCTAACGTTCTTTAAGCATGACGAACAGCGCTTTGTACAACGCATCGGCTCTATGAATGCAAATCTTTCCCGCGTAAAGAAAGAATAATAATGAGAATAAGGAAAAGCTAAGCAACACTAAATTAGCAGGAACGCTGTCATGCGAACCGAATGACAAAGAAACATTGGGCCACTTACACCCGTCATGCTTCAATGACAAAAAGATAATATGGCTGTCCGAACGACCCCTCTGAGGCGGCAGTGCACACTACAGATACGTAAATCCTTTGGTATATACGCCTGGGTCATCTGCAGAAAGTATAGGATATTATTGGAGCCAGAGGTCGGTGTAAGGAACGAAACACACTTCCCCCTTTAGGAAAAAAAAACAAAAGTATAGGTAGGCACCATCCAGAAACGCCACGTGCGGGTTGACGGGTGTCCACGCCACGGCTCACAAAGGTGAACAAAGCCGCGAGCCAGAATTGCCCGTGGCCCAACTCTGCAAACAGAGAGGTCGCCGAAATGCGAGCATTCAGAGATCCTTTCCAACCGGTCGTCGGGGGTTCCTTCATCTATGGGGGGCGAAGAAAGGGAATGGACTAGAAGATCTCCCCGGACAAAGAGCGGGGGTCCGAACTCCGCGGCGCGCTGTTGGCCCAAAGTTGCAGTCCTATTGTAAAACAATCAATGCGCGCCACGCGCTGGCTGCAGTTTGAATGACAGTTGGCGCGTGTCCGAGGAACATTAAAAGCAGCCCGGAAAAAAAAGACGCGATCCAAACCCTCCATGAGGTGCCCACGAGGGGCGAGCGTTGCGCCTTTCATATATCCTCCGTCCCCCGTGGTTTCTTTTACACCTGTTGGCTGACCCTACTTTCTGCCGTTGCATACAATAGACGGCGGCTCGAAAGCCGATATTGGGGTGTCTTTCTTTCAATCACCCCAATTTTCGTGAATTCCCGAAAGAAAGAAAAAAAAAGAGAGGGGCGAGGTATACACGAGGGGCGTAGAGTGCGGTTTTTTGGAAGCAGTAGGCACGCGACCGCCCCACCCCGGTGGTGTAAACACGATGCCGTAGCACGGAACGCTTATTTGCGCCCGCTGCTACCTGAGTGGGGTGTCGCAGGTGGTTACACCCGTTTAAGGCCGAAATGTTCTCTTTTCATTTGGCTATTCTTGTCGGTGTTTTCTACATACTTTCTGGCAAGCTCTCTAACGGGGCTTACGTCACCGCACGCACATTAGTCAATTAGTGAGCAAGATCTAAAGAAGCATCTAAGCCTGTTTAGCGTAGTATAGCAAACCAATTTGTCCGTTTAACACCGAAGCGCTTTGCAACGTTTGCACTGACACGTGCCCACTTACTATGACCGGCTAAAATTGCCGGTATGTTTCGACGCGTCGATCAACCGCGTAGCTTTTGAGTTCGCTTAATTTTGGCGTGCGTGCGTGTGTGTGTGTCGGTATTAAACACAACACTGTGATATCGCCACTTCCACCAAGACGGTGTGGAGGCGGCCTCGACTGCAGTGCCATTCTCAAAGCAACAGAGCGACACAACGCGTAGAACGCAGCCACTGACCTCTTCTTGCTGTTTGTACCCTCTGGCCCGAAAAAACCGTTGTCACGAAGTTTCTATTCTCGCAGCGACAACAATTATCTGTCTTCACCGCCGCGCATGGGACAAGCGTGGCGGAGCCGCAAGTTCAGGTAAAAATGGCGCACCGACAAGAGAGGCCGCTAATTGGTGGAGCGAACTACTGTGTAATGAGAGGACGCCATTTCGTGAAACTTCAGGGCTTTTCCTGCCTCCGTTAACAAAAAGGAAAAAGAAACAAAAAGAAGGATAAAAGAACACAAAGCGTTTCAATTGCGGCAACGGCGGCAGGCGTTTGAGGAAAAGTGCGCTGGGGCAGGAGTCATATCCGGGAAGCAGCTTAGAGAAGTAAAGAAAAAGAAAAGAACATAAAACAACGCAAAGAGAATAGGGGTGATATAAGAGAGGTTACATCAGTAGCCGAAAGAAAAGTGAGAGACAGACAAAAAAAAAAACGAGAAAAATAAGAGAACGCGATTGCGGAATCATGTCAGGAGAAAAAAAAAAGCACACACACAAAAAAGAATGGATAACCACCTGTACACGTAAAAACACGTTTAACGGCGAACGTGTACACGTGTACAACAACGATGATGGCACCACCCACACGACGGTTATGTATACGTGTGTCTGTAGAACTCAGCGCGAAATACTGCCAGCAGCAGCGACAAGGGCGTGTATGTGTTTCAGAAACATCCTCGAATAAAAATGAAAAAGACATGGGGGGGGGGCGCAAATTGAAAAGAACGAATAGGAAAAAAAGAAAAAAAGAAAGCGAGTGAGTGATCAGACTTCCTGGTTTTGTCGAAGGAACGCGCGCGCCTGCGTAAAACGGCGCTCTCTCGAGGTAATCTGTTTCTTACGCCTGTCTAATTACACCTCTTAAGCGCTCGCACGCGCAAAAGCCATGATCTCTCTGCTCGCACCGGAGAGGAATAAATAAAAGGTGCGGACCACGCACTGGCACCCGGCCAGGAGCCGATTCGCCGCACGCAGGTACGTATACGCGCATTCGAGACAGCACTCTCTCTCTCTCTCTCTACTCTCTACACGAGCCTACCAAACCCCGTTCCACACCCCACCATCCCCAACATGGTGGTATGCGTACAGCGCGTATACAGCACGGGAAAGTGAGCGTTGCTGAGGCAGGCGCGAACGTCACCGCCGCCGGTGACTAATATCTGCGTTCGCGTGGCAGAGACGAATGGCGTTCGCGACAAACGAGCTCGTTTCCTCAGTGATGCATCTGAGGATGGGCACAAAAGGTGCAGCCGCCGCTGCCGCAGTGGAGCCTTTCTCTTTCTTTTTTTGACCAGGCTGTATATTTAATTATCCCGCTTACGATTCTGAAGATCGCACGCGTAAGGGGCCTTGTTCCCGTCAGGACGCGATAATTACGAGGAATGTGCAATGACAGCGGTCTGTTCAGCCGTGCCGCGTTATCACCACCCGTTCAAGAATGCAACCGGCGCACTTAGCTAAAGTTACTCTAATGCTTCTCCCAGCGACATACTTCCCATCTGGAACGTGACACCAAGTGGCATTACTGTTCTCACTATATTTCACAAAACCAAAACAAAAAAATGTTGTAGTCGCGGTGTACTACAATGTCGACATTGCCACTACGTACGCCACCGTATCTGTCGCGAGAAACGCATTCTTTTGCTGCCAGTCATTAAGTAACGAAGCACAAAAAATTGTCCACCACTGGAGCAGCCAGGAGTCCCAGCCGAAAGCTCTGCGTCCTATATCATGCGTTCTGACGTGATAATATACTCAGAGAGTGTTGATTAGATCCTCTATCACATCTAGCTAGTCACGCTGGTGTTGCTTGTAAAGTGCGCAAAACGACCTGGAGGACAAAGAAAACCAACGCAATACGTGCGTATACTAAGAAAAAACAACGGCTGGATAACAACCATAACTGGATAGTACAAAACTTAGAAGTCAGCTGGTCAAACCAACTCTGTGAAGGTAAGAAGAGAAAGAGAGAGGGATGAAGAGGAAAGGCGGGGAGGCTAACCAGATATCAGTCTCCGGTTTGCTACCTTACACTAGGGTTAGGACATAGGGGTTAGAAAGAGGACAGAGAGGGAAGGGTTAAAAGAAGCGCACGCACGCACGTACACAGAGAGAGAGAGAGAAAGAGAGAGAGATTTCCTTACGCGATAAGGTTGCTGCGGTTACACGCGGTTGCTGGTTCGGCGATGAAAACGGCAGTCGGGAACGGTGACCTGCACATCTGAAATCCGGGATGAAGGCATATATATATATATATATATATATATATATATATATATATATATATATATGTATGTATGTGTGTGTGTGTGTGTGTGTGTGTGTGTGTGTGTGTGTGTGTGTGTGTGTGTGTGTGTGTGTGTGTGTGTGTGTGTGTGTGTGTGTGTGTGTATTCTGGCCTGCACTTATCTGGAATCACGAAGCCGCCAGCCTAGGCCGCACAGTGTGCTTGCTCAGAATAAAAGTTGTCTCTCTCTCTCTCTCTCTCTTGTAGTCCCTTATCTCAAGGGAATATAACGATGGCACATATTACCACGATAGTGCTGCATACGGACGCCGCAAAAGTTGAACTGTCAGCAAACAGGCTATCGCTGTAAAATTATAAGCCGTGTGTCTTCAACGTTTAAAACTCGTGTGTCCTTGCAACCCAAACAGGCATAACCACTTGCAGATTTGCCGCACAGGGCCAATCTGTTTAAATTCAAGAGAGCATGTCCGCAACAGTCGCCTCTCTAGCACCGGATTTTTCTCAGCGGGTTGAGAACGTGTTCAGGGATCGAGCGAGCACCGCAGTGCATGCGCGACTGAGCGTCTCTCTGCCGCACTGCCGCCGGCGGACGTGTGCTGCCAGGTTTACGCATCTCACGCGCCGCGTGCAGCAGTCGTCAAAAAAATCCCCGAGCCCCACGACGCGCCAAGGCGGTCCGGGACCGGGCAGAGTCGAAATGCCCGCGTAGCCGCTTCGTCTCCGCGGCGGTGGATTCTCTCTGACAGGAGACGACACGGTCGTTTTCCACGCCGAGGGCTGCTATCGACAGTCGGGAGCCAAACGAGCCCCCGGGCCAAGTCACGACTGTGGGCTAGTTGCGTGCAGTCCTGCGTAGCCCGGAAGCGTGCCCAACCGATCAGAGGAGTTCCGGCGTGCCAGTGCTCGGTCCTCCGCTATGCTCGAGCGATTACGAATGAACCAACGGGGAAGACGATAATGAGTTCATATCTGTGACATGTACGACTAAGGCGAGAAAGATATGTGCATCGGTAGATGCGCAAATTTTGTTACTCCACGCAAAGGAAACCGCAACATATTAAAGATACAGTTTGCCATGAAGGAAGCTTTAGGCGTATTTTCGGTAAGCGAACATGTCACCGTGCTGTTGAGAGGCATGTGAAATATTTCAGCGACAGCGTATTGTTCCACATGCTAGCGTTCAAATCTCGGTAAACCAGAATCAGTTATTATATGAAAAGGTGGGGAAATGTGAAGAAGTGTTGGGGAGAATTGTGCATCTACACTCTGACGGCGCAATTACAGAAATCGGTCACTGTCGACGCGCAAGCGCAACACTTGAGCGAGTTGTGAGAAACAATCGTGGAAGCTTACACCGGCTGCCACATTCCTGCTGCCACGTTTCTTCAGCGCCACGGACGCTCTCACAGCGACGGTTTCGAGCGCATCGGACGAAGCGCAACGTGACGTCACGCCAAAGCTATCCTTGCCGGCCCACGAGCTGACATACGCAGCTCCGGCCTTTCGCCGTCGCTGCACCGTACTGCAACCGTTCTCCGGTTACGTGCGCCTCCAACGGCGCCGGACTCAACCGCCGCCGCTCCATGACCGCGCGGCGTGCGCATGCAAATGCGCGGCCACAGTCGCAGCAGCGGTAACGCGCCGGCTTCTCAACGCGCGGACAGAGAGAGAGAGAGAGGGAGGGGAAGGAGGATTGCGAGCAGCATCGCGGCTTGCTCCCTCTGACAGATCGACGACCTTGGTCGGCTGTCGGCGCGCCACCACCACCGCCACGCCGCTCCCGCGCGCCGTCTTCACTGCACCGCGCCGCCGTCGGGCCCCCTATACATTCGACTCGTCGTACTCTTCCATCCTCCCCGCGTGCGATGCTTTCTGCTAGCCGTTCCGCCTCTCTCGACCGAGCGCCTTTTTACGCTCCATCCTCCACCAGCGTCAAACTCTTTTTCCTAGCCTTCCACCCTACCACGCTGTTCACCTTGTTTTCTTTCTTCCCTCTGTCTGTTCTTTTTTCTGCATCTTTCCGCGGTGCAGCACGGTTGTTTGCGTTGTAACCTTTACGCGGAGCACGCGAAAGGAATCAAGGCTGAGACAAGAAACGCGCCCAACCGGGGAATAAAACGCGCCGCACCTTCAGCAAGTCGCCGCGAAGCGGGCAACGACGCACGCGCGCGCGTGTTTTCTCTTTGTTGCGCGAGACGCCGCCGCAACAGCATCGCCGTCGAGATTTTTAGTGCCGCGGTCACTTTTTCTTTATTTTTTGGGCTCTGCGTTACTCCCGGATGCAGAGACCGCACGTGTGGACCGGGACCAGGAACCGTGGCGCAGAGAAGGGGCGTGCGATGCAAAGAGAATGCGACGGGACACTTCTTTAGCGGGCGAACTGCCGATGAACGCTAATCTGGTCCAGGCCGAGACAAACTCGGCCTGGAAGTCTAGACCCGTGAAGCGGCGATATACGAATACGAGAATGTCGGTCAGACAAAAACTGTACGGTTTCGGAACGACGCCATTTCTAGCCGCAGTGCAGCTTTGTTTTGTTGAACTAGTAAAAAGATTCCGGCAGGACCCACCTCACGAAGGGCGCCGACGTTAATGCGGTTCGTATAGAAGCAATGAAGCGCAACATCGCACTGCCACCGCGCAAACGCATCATGCATGATGCGCGTATGCAGCCGGGATCCTCTCGCACGTTTCCCTCTGGACAGGATGCGCCATCTGGCGGTGCCGACAAGAAGTCCACGCATGGCACGTGTGCCAATATATATTCAGAAAAGTTTGAATACATATGACTTGGCGGTTTGTTACCGCCCAGCACCGCAGAAATATATATATATATATATATATATATATATATATATATATATATATGTATGTATATATATATATTGGTCATATAATGAGAAGCCAACAAACACTGACACCAAGTACAACATAAGGGAAATAGCATGTGCTTAATAAATGAAATAAAGTAATGATTAATTAAAGGAAATTAAAGTGGATGAAAAAACAACTTGCCGCAGGTGGGAACCGAACCCACAGCCTTCGCATGTCGCGTGCGATGCTCTACCAATTGAGCTACCGCGGCGGCGTTTCCCCATCCACTTTCTTGGGTATTTATGTGTACTAGTAGAACCCTGGGAGTGTTAGCCAGCGTCCCCACTCACAGACCTTGGCGGCGGACGTGGAACGTCTTTTTCGCCGCAGGCGTCACGAGAACGTGATCTTTTCGGGTGAAGGCAACTGGTCAATAAACCCACATATGCTACCTGAAGGCATCAATGTTGCCGGATTCGAGACCCTCGTTATGTGATAAACGAGAAGAAAGGGGGTTAACCGAGGGACCCGATAATTATTAGTCATATAATGAGAAGCCAACAAACACTGACACCAAGTACAACATAGGGGAAATTGCAAGTGCTTAATAAATGCAATAAAGTAATAATAAATTAATGGAAATTAAAGTGGATGAAAAAACAACTTGCCGCAGGTGGGAACCGAACCCACAGCCTTCGCATGTCGCGTGCGATGCTCTACCAATTGAGCTACCGCGGCGGCGTTTCCCCATCCACTTTCTTGGGTATTTATGTGTACTAGTAGAACCCTGGGAGTGTTAACCAGCGCCCCCACTCACAGACCTGCAAGTTGTTTTTTCATCCACTTTAATTTCCATTAATTTATCATTACTTTATTTCATTTATTAAGCACTTGCAATTTCCCCTATGTTGTACTTGGTGTCAGTGTTTGTTGGCTTCTCATTATATGACTAATAATTATCGGGTCCCTGGGTTAACCCCCTTTCTTCTCGTTTATATATATATATATATATATATATATATATATATATATATATATATATATATGTATTTGTCATTGAACAGTGGCACATACCCAGTGACTCAAGTTGGCGCGAAAACAGCTGGCGGCACTGACGGATATAGTTAAGTAGTGAGTCAGACAAAGCAAAGTGATGAAGCATCCTAAGGATGCTGATCGCTTTAGTAGTCAAACGATGGACCAGCCATTCTAGAGTTCCAGGAGTGCAAATGCAATCTCTTGGCTTATGTACTACAAGGTGCTAAGTGCACTGTGACAAAATAAGGTTCAGCTCCAATTTGCAGTAACCCCGAGCGAGTCTGCGAAAGCACTTCTTTTCGGGTAGCATGAAGAGGGACACAATAATGTACTGTGGTACGGCATAAAACCGTTCAAGATAAAAGCGACGACTATCTCATGCAGCATCAATGAAGCACGCACGAAAAAAGAAAGAAAACAGGCATGTGCGCCACCACATGCGACGTTCTCGGAAGGCGTTCCTTAATATATCGTTCACATCCAGACAGATGCGTCCCCGATAGCAGCATAATAATGACCATTATCGTGGCTCTGCGGCGAAGGTACGTAATCCTATGACACGAAGCAATTATTTACTGTGCAGCGTGACGCATGTCACGTCGCCACGTCATCACTCAACTCCTGTCAAATAAGAGACAAATGATTAAATCTTGAGAAGCTTGCAACTCCGTCCTGCAGAATCAGATTCCTTCCTCACGTGAAGCAGCTATAGGGGCCAAGGACAGGCGCGTTTCGCTCGAAGCTCAAACGACGGCACTGCTTAATGGACACGTGACGAAATGATAACGGAGCGCCGAACCACACCAGAAATCACGCGCTCAAAGAGAGAGCGAGATAGAACCGCTCCTCGGGCCACGCCGCCTTCCGAGAGTCAAAGAAAATTATGACGGGCACACAGGAGGAAGCCTCTGTCCACAACACACGACTCAGCCGTGTGGTGCAGGGCTACTGTTAGTCCCCGTGCGACTAGTCTGGCATTATGCTATCACAGGATCTCGGACAAAGTGCGGGCGACGACTGCGTTTGCCCGGAAACAGCTCGCGTACGTACATGAAAGCACTATAGTATACGCGCTGGGATCTTTCTACGTTCATGCATCAAGAGGAAAATCACACACACACAAAAAATGCACCAATCCCCTCCCTCCTCATCAGCGCTGTCCGTTCTCTTTCTGCAAATATCACGAGCCTCCCGTCCGTAATACGTCGCGGACGGAACGAGCAGCGGCCGCTCCGCGGAAGCCGCCGTAAGAAAATAGACGGGGAGGCTGCTCGTCGTACTTACGCCGTGCTCCGGCCGCCGCCACCGCTGCTGCCGGAGTCTGCGCCAATTTTGCCGGCAACTGTGTGTACACAACGCGAGCTTTCTTTCCCCACTTCATCGCAGCCTCTACTTACGACGCGAACGGGCGCACGGAACCGACCATCCATCAGGCGCGCCGAAAACAGAGCGGTGAACAGTAAGTATAAAAGGAACAAGAAAAAAAAAATAGAGGAAAGGGTACCGCTTGGGCTTTTTATTAGGGCTCAGGTCGTCCGGTCGCACGGTCGATGTCAGTCAGTCCCTCTGTGAGCGACGGAACGGCCCGAACGGCAGGGAATCCGCGCGCCCGAACCTGAATGCTCAGCGCGCGGACGTCTACCGCTCCGCGAAAAACAGCAATTACCTGCCGCATGGACAGCGCCTCGGTACATCAGCCCTTCGTTCGAGAAATCGGAAGCCGACAGTTGATCACCTGTTTTTCTTTTCCAGTCCTTCCCTCTTTCCTGCTCTCTCTCTCTCTCTTTCTCCCTGCCTCGTTCTCTAACGCACATGCGCATCAAAAAGACAGCCACGTTCGCGAGCACCATTGCGCGTCTGAGAAGTGCTGACAGGTTAGGCTCAACGCGGCGCGCCTACGTGGCTCAACCATGCACATGCAGGCGCCGAACAGAGAGCATCGTTGCAAAGCGTCCCGACGGAACCAAGTTCTCCGGGATAGGATTAATGTAACGTGACACGAACCATTCTTGGCTCTATTACGGGGCTCCGAGCATCCGACGAGCGCGAAATGGGCAGAGGAAGCCACTTACCAAAGGCAAACGAGTTCGCAACAAAACGTAAGAAACCAAGTAAGCGCGCAAACGCACGCACACCCCTCCACGACGGCGGTGCGTCCGCGCGGGCCACATAGCTGAGCGCGTGTGCATTTCGTCGAGGTACGGAGCGATAATTTGGGCCGAGCGTCTACCTCTTCTGTACGCTCTATCGGAGGACTTCATCCATATACTTTGGCACGGACGACCAGCACGCGCGTGACAAGACGCCAGCTACGCGAGATCGGCTCTACACGTAAGACGCCAACCAGAATTCCTGCACGGGGGATGCCTTGCCCGGAATCAGCCCTTCATTTGGCCAGTGATTTGGCCTTCAGCTGCATCGCGCAAACGCCGAGGAAGCTACGTACGCCCGCGTGTCAGCGTTGCGCTACGCTTATACGCCCGCTCTCACCACGCCCTCAGACGAGCGGCGGTACAATGATCAGGTCCGTCAAATTGCGAGCTCATGATCAGAGTTGGACACTCACCGAGTCAGCTTCAGGATTCTCGGCGTTGACATGCAGATGGAATTCGAGAATGATCTTGCAAGCTATCCTGGTTATTTAACCAACGATGCCGGAGTGTTCGTGACTTATTCGAATGAACTAAAGTGACTTCTAGTGACGAGAGGCATGCCTAATAGCCCTCATCAAAAGAGAAAGAAAGAAAGAAACCCACCGAAAAGCAAGCTATAACTGCCATTCAAAGCAGCGGCAACTAACCCAACCAAAAGGACAACGACGCACTACGACGACGACGGCGGACAAATAAACGACGATGGTTAGAACGCCAACGACGACTAGAACGCCAACGTGACTGACAGATTCAGAATGGAGTCTTGGGCGAGGACAAACTTTTTTTCTTTTCTGGCGAATGCTTCTGCCATGACCGGTGGTGGTGGTGGTGGTGGTGGTGGTGGTGGTGGTGGTGGTGGTGGTGGTGGTGGTGGTGGTGGTGGTGGCGGCGGCGGCGGTGGCGGTGGCGGTGGCGGTGGCGGTGGCGGTGGTGGTGGTGGTGAGGAGGAGGAGGAGGAGGAGGAGGATACTTGCGACAAATGCCACAAGAGCTGGATGACATACCCTTAGTGACTACATCGCTGTTAAACTGGTCGATATGCCCTCATAATGCTGTCTTCCCAGCCTCGACGGATAAAGCAGTTCTTATGACAGAAGCTCCAGCCTCTAGCAGCCCGGGAAGCAATGCCGATGTGCCGTTGGGTCAAACTGAGCCGACGTCAGAAACCCCTGGCGTAACACTGGTCCCACTTATACTTAGAGTTGTTGGGGGGAGCCGTTAAGTACAGGCACCGGCCAGTCGGGATAGCGAGCGGATTTTAGGAAATGTGATCTGCCAATGCCACCTCACATGACGGAAAAGCCTTCTGGACTCGTCCTTTGGTTCTCTCGCAGTGGGTGCCGTCAAATGACAAACTAAGGTGTGACTAATAACCAAGCAAACTTCAGGGGCAGAGCATAGTGTAGTGACCTTTAAGTTAAATGTCCATGGAAGGGCTACACGAGCTGCTCACACAATGTGAAAGGCTGATGCGTTTACTAGCCTTTTCTCAAGCTCTCATTAAAGTAACTTCCTCCTTATATCTTCATACTCTCTCTTTCTCTCTTTCTACTTTCGATCAGTGCCAAACATGCGCCTCGTGTTTCACCATATACGTACCCTTACTCCTCTCTCCCCAACAGAAATGCTTTTATTTTAACACTCCCCTTACATAACGACACGCAAATGAATAGGAGTACAGAGTGATCTCAAACGAGACGTGTATTTCTCCTCATCTGCCCACGGGTCCTCGAGCGAGTTCCCACTTTAGAGAGGGCTTCGCGCGACAGCGAGCGAACCAAATGAAAACTGCACGCGAAGCAAATGTTTGAGCAAGACACGCCCACAGTGTACGTTTGCGGAGCACGTGAGAATTCCACATTGAATCGACGCAATTCGTCGCCGCAGGTAAGCCCAACGTGTCCATGGGAGGACTCGTCGGTGCACTTAGCCGGCTTGCCGTGGGAGGAACACGGTCGCTCAGGGGCGGCAGCGCAACGAGCTGCGGCCGATGACGAAACCTAAGTCGCCCGGGACCACTCGTTCAGCACGAAATGATTGAACAGCCGCGCACTGGGCGTTACCGCTGTGCTTTGCGGCGTACTGGCTTGATGGATGGAATTTTACAGGAACGACAAAAGAAAAGCTAGGAACGGAATCCCCAGAAAGCTATATAAGCGAAAATGTAACATGGGAGAGTTTCGAGGCCGCGTCACTAAGCTTGGAAAATATAAAGAAAAAAGGACAAGTAGAAATTGATGCCCATGATGCCTCTTGCTTGACGGTAAGGGGAAGCGGATGAGCGAAAGATGCGCAGGTTTTACTCGTCCGTGCACGCCGGAGTTGGAAACAGATGGTTTCAGCCTTGGCGTGTCGCTTTCACAGAAATATTTTCACGCCAGGAAATGTTGACGTATACATCCCATTTTCGCTGCGCGTAACTTCCGAGATGCGCTCAATGTAAAACAACGTGCAGTCAAAACACGTTTATCTCAAGATTTCCGCACCCACGCTCTGAGACATAACTTCGAAGCGCGAAGATTCATAAGAATTATTCACGGACGGAGGTTGCCACAAGTAAGGTAGACAGAACTTTCGGCACCGCAAACGCGTGACTGCCAACGTGCAACATACACTACGCCCTATAACCTATGCGTGAGCGAAGCCAGCGACCAAGCCGTATACGTGCCAACGGAGGAAACAAGGACGGAAAGAACACAGCACAAGCGCTCACTTTTTCATCCTTGTGCAATGACCAGACACCGTGTAAAACTTCAGAATGCGAACTGTCAGTAAGACAATGCAAGCAAGCAAGCAAGCAAGCAAGCAAGCAAGCAAGCAAGCAAGCAAGCAAGCAAGCAAGCAAGCAAGCAAGCAAGCAAGCAACAGCGGAGAGCTGTTCATAACACTAATATGGCCGTGCAAGCACTTTGGTCCAGGAGGCAACAGTAATGCGTGTCCACCCGTAATTTATCTCACGTACTGTTCTATCTAGATACGCACTTCATTTGTCCTGCGCGAGCAGGATAAAGAGAGAGAGAGAAAGAGTGGTAGATAGGTCTAACGAACTTGGACAATGGTTACACACGCTTGACTGAACACGCCGAACAGGTGGGAGGAACATCGTTTCTTCATCCGCTTTGAGCTGGCAAGGGAGGGCGGGCGATGTAGGCAGTCCAAAATTATGTAACAAGTAACCACGTGAAAAAAAGAAAGAAACAAAAAAGAGAAAAAAAGAAACCGCGGTCATGAAAAACTGCGTACTTCGTTTCCTTCGAAATTCACGGCCGAGAATATGAAGTGGGAAAACAAACGCAGGGGCAAGGCTCAAAGACCGCCTGCAGAACAATGTGGCGAAAGAGAGAAAAACAAAAGAAAGAAAAAGAAAGACGGAAGGCTGGGAGGGCCAGTAGCTAGAGGGCCGACTTCTTTTCAAAACACGCGAAGCGTAAAGGAACATTGACAGTGGTATATATGCACGAAACGTCAAGGTAGGCGCGAGTGTTTCTCCACTTGCGCTGTAAGACAAAGTAAGCAGAAGAAATGCGAGCGGATGGGGATAAAGGAAATGTGACGGTGCGTGTAGAAGGTACTCTAGGGGCAGCCGCCACTCTTTCTGTGGCGAGTATAAGCAGTCTTTTTGATATACAAATATATTTTTGTCAAAAAGAAACTGGACAGGCAGAAAGGAGGGCGAAACAAAGGTCAAAGGTAACGTTGTGTCGACACAGCTCAGAATTTTTTTGGCAGTGATAGTCAAACTGCGTCAGTATTTGTGTCCCCGCCTGTGTCGATCTTTTATGTAATTCCTTATCAGACTTGTGAAAAAAAGACTTGTTATGAACTTATGATCATGGATTGCTTGATTGGAGCATGGGTTGCTCCAATCTGGGGGAAAATGCAGTAACGAACTAAGTTAGGTTTCTTTTTTTTATCAAGTGCAATGGCTAAGTGGGCGTGACGCGTTCTGCAAATTAGTACAAGATACACTATCGTTTACTGGCCCCAAAGGCAGAATATTCGTGAGTACTAAACGTGAAGATATCATTTTTTTTTCTTTCTTTACAGTACGGTGTCTGCCAAGAAGAGACAATTCGGAAGTCCAGAGTAAATTGTATTCCTGTACTAAGGTGTCCCGGATGGATCATATCCCCATATCTTTCGAAGAACGTGATCGACAATAGATATCCGCAAAAACGGGTTTTCCTCAGCCAGCAGTAGCGTCTATCTTTGTTGCGTACGTCAAATCCATATGGTATCAAACCAATGCTATACAACGATCCATTACTTTTTTTAATTTGCCTTTTTTCTATCATTGGTCGCGGCCAGTTATCAATTGTCGCGCCTAGTGGCCGATCCCAGCGATAACGGAAGCAGCCGAGCCAGCAGTGACATGCGAGGAGAATGCGACATAATATTTATGCCGACAATATACGGCCTCACAAAGACAGTAGACAACATCTTTACTAGTCAGATGCTTTTCAACTGTATGCCAGCAGATTCCCTGCCATAAAATTCAGTTGCTTCCATGTATACCCGGCCGCCACAAATGCTTGAGGACCACGCAATATCGGCAAACGTTCAATTCCTGAGCAGCCTGTAGCAGCAGCTAGTAAAACTGTATAGCATATTCGAGTCGAGGCCCGAAATGCGAATACCAGGCTGCGTTGTGATGTTGCGGAGATATTCAGCTTTATCTCAGATTTCATGGTCCGTAATATTCTGTGGCCGAGTGTACTTTGTGCAGGCTCCTCCAACTGCTTCTCTCTCTCCTCTCGAAGGTTTATTTTTAAACGCTTTCTTTTTAAACGCTACCGAAGAGCAGGCTTTGCGAAAGGAGCAGAATAACAGCGGGCGCTTTTCAAAGTCTGGGCAGCTGCTATTCTCTCGTTTCTGCACGGATTGTTGCCCACGCCCAGCCACCCCCTCACCCCTGGGCTTCTCGACGATGTCCGCCAGCGAACCGGCGTGCAAACAGAGAATTCGTTTAGGGCACCGAATTGACGTCGTCCGGTCGAAGTCGACGAAGGGAACGCAAACACGTCTCACGAGAAAAGAGTACAGGGCGAAAAACAAAGGAAACACTCAAAGTTGGCACAGTGGATTGGCAAACAGCTGCGAAAAGAAGGCGAGCACGAAAGGCGAAAACTAAAGAAAAGAAAGAATGCAAGGAACAAAACCAACGCAACACGAGGACAGCGACGCCGCTCGTTCGCCGTAATGCCAAGGAAGAGGGGCGGCCGTAACAGGTGAAGAGGCTTGCGTGGCCAGAGCCGCACCCATGCAAGGCACATGCTCGGTGTGCGCGAACTCCTGGAGGTGCGAGAAGCGGTGCGCTTCCAAACGCGTGACGCGGTAAGGGAGGAAACGAGAAACGAAGCGGACTCGCGCGAAAGAGACAAAAAAAGGAAAGTTTTCCAACGGCAGAAAGCCAGCGCCACCGGAGAAGGAAGATCAAACAGCTTCGACCAGAAGAAAAGAAATAAGGAAAGGTGACAAGGCGGCTGGTCGCCGGAATGAACAACGATCGGTTGGGTAGCTGGGATGGCCCGAGCAGCGCACGCTCTCTCTCTCTCCCTCGCCTGGCCTCGCGTATATTCACGCACACATATCTGTCCCGCTCAAAAGTCAGGACGAAGGAGGAGCGGAAGAGAAAAGAAGCAGCAGTTCGTAGCAGCAGCAGCAGCAGCAGCGGAGGCGTTCAACAGACGCCAAGCAGCGAGTGAATAACGCAGCCGACGAGCCACTCTCTCAAACACGCGAGGAGCACGGAGAGCTGTCTGTCTGCCCGCCGCACAGACACACGCGGGAGGACTGCTACGCTAGAGAGGAGCAGCAGCGGCTTTGCGCGCACGAACGCACAAAAGCGCAAACATTTCCAGGATTGAAGCAGTTTCTCGTTCCGCGCGTCGCTTCGCGTGCGCGCTCGCTGCCCTCGCTTTGCTTGTTTTGCACCCGCTGAGTGTGGGAACCAAGATGGTGGCGGTGGAAGAGCAACTTGAAATTGTTTTTTCTTCGCGCGCCTTGGGGTCTCCTCCTCTTTCTCCCTCTACACTTCACCCTTGTCGCGCCTTTTCGGACCGACGCTTGTTCGCGGCGGAGGCGCCGCGGCGGCGTTTGCTTCTCGAAGCACTCGAAGCCGTCGTCGTGCTCCTCTTCTCGATGCGGAGAGAGACGTGGCAGCGTCGCTCAAGAGAAGCGAGATTTCAAACCGTTGCGCCGCCGCAGGACGAATGTCGTTCCCCGGCGTCGGCGGAGGAGGCGTTCGACGCGCCGGACCACGACTTTGCCGGACGTCCAGCCAGGGAAAAAAAAAGAAAGAAAGAGAGAGAACAAGTCAGGGAAGAACAAGAGCGTAGTCTCAAGCAAGAAACACTCGGTGTAAAAGTCCATACGAGAGCGAGAAAGACGCAGGCGAAGAAAAGGCAAAGAATGTTTCTCGAGCGCGCTTTTTCGACGTCCGTGATAGCAGCAGAGCCGTCGACGACCACGAGCAGACGGTTATCGCATGAGCCAGTTTCGACTCGACTCCACTCGTCGTCAACGGGGACAAATAGAAAGCCGGCGCCTTGTTCTTCTTTTGAGATGAACCTGCGCCTTTTATTCCCGATAACATTTTGGCGTGACTTCCTGACGGTCGCGAAAAGTGCAAAAGGCAACCGCAGCTGCGCGTGAGGTCCTCATGACCCCCCCTCTCCCCCCCCCCCCCCCGCCAGCCCCTGCGGCACTATTACCTAGCCCGCCTTCCTCACCGTTCTTCAACGCGATGCCCAGACGTCCGGATGGTACGTTGCGCAGCTGATTTCCCGGCCGCTCGCCATTTTCCCACTGAGGGGTCGGAAGAGCGTGACTCTCAGAGCACAGGGAGCCCCGCTTGCCCATTTGAAGTGGAAAAAAAAAAGCACTTCTTCGGCAGGCTTTCAATTACCACAAGCGAGTTCCGGTGGGTTTACAGTTTAAGCTTCCGCGTTCATTGGCGTGGCATTGGGGCTAGAAAAGCTCTCGCGACGAGTTGTCGCTTGAGATGCTTTCGCAATGAGCGATAAGAATACGGGGATCCGAGAGACTCGTATTTTTATTACTCGAATGCATGCAAGGTAACAGAGAATGAAATCAGAGAAAGAGCAGAGGAAGTAAATTGTTATGAGTAATTATTATTATTATTTGTTTTGAACACATATACACATATACACAGTTAACAGGAAAGGGAAAGCGAGGAGCAGGCTGGCAACTGCCACCGGAAGGGGCACAACGCCTGCCTACTCTTCTGAAGGGAGGTGACAGCAACGCAGAAATGGAGGATAGGAAGAAGGGCAGGAAAGAGGAAAGGAAGAGCAACAGGAAAAATCTAAAGACTTAAATAGAACACAGTACATTACGCACGTTGTTATGAGTAATTGAAATATTATAGGAATAACAGAGTGAAGGGAAACAAAAGTGAACAAAAAGATGACTTGCTACTAATGGGAGCAGATTGGTGGGATTGATGGGAGCTGATTGATGGGAGCGCACACATTTCGGCCTCGGCGTTCACAGAGCGGCCGCGGCGTCCGCCATTTGCGCTCGCCGTCTGGTTCCTTGCAATGCCTCCAGCTGGCGCTCGCCTCCGTCGCATCGCGCCCCACGCAAGAGGCCGCGTTTCTACCACAAAGCCCGCCTTCGTGCATAGCGTTCGGGGCCAGCGTTTCCCGGCAAAGATTATGGTTACATGCGCTCCAGTTGTCGGGAAGCGTGAGAAGCAGTCAGGAATCTTTTAATATTATCGCGAACCTTAAACGTCCTCCAATTTTTTTTATGGGTTTTTGCCTATTTGTACAAGGCTAGCCTTGGGAGTGCTATCGAGCACCGCTCACGGCGAAGGCGTCGGACGTGGAACGTCCTTTCTCCAGGCGCAGGCGTCACGTTACGTCAGCTTAGGCTCAGGTAACTGTCTAATAGACCCTCGTATGCTACATCGTGACATCAAGACTGCAAAATTGGAGGCCTTCGATATGCAGTGAATATTTAAGCGTGTACTTCATATATGGGACATTTGCACTGATCAAGTCACCGCAGCATCATCCTTTCTTTTCTGTGTCCGCAGTTACGCTGTAATAAACGACGTGCGTCGCCAAAATTCAGATTGCTGCCCTTCACAGCTATATGAAATCTTCTGATATTTGCGTTGTCGAGAGTTGACATACAGGAGCGGAGATTTGTTGATACGTACCCGATCTGGTGGACCTGCCGATTTACCGGACAAACAAAGCAAACAAGAAGCACGTATCTATACTTATTTAGTGATCTTTCGATGACAGCAGTGTGTCAGAGTTCCATAGTTTGTTAGTACAGTAATCGGTGTATTTCATTCCTCTTTGCGCATGTCCTTGTCGGGCGTGAATTACATATGCTTGAACGTTCTATGCGCCAGATAAAGCGACTCGTCCGAAAGGCGGGAGCATGAGTTCCGCATAATTTCCTACCGTGTAACTTCTTCCGTAGACAACGATCTCGACGGCACACCTGCTTCATGCTTCGTGCGAATATGAATGCGAGCTGCAAATCATTCCTTATCTTTCCCGCTAGTAAGCCTGCAGCACGACTAGCGAGGTCCACTAGCCGCCAACCATTCATAGTTAATTGTACGAGTCTACCACCGGGTTTTAAGATCCGAACCGTATACACTGCTAACAAAGACGAATCTCAAACGCCGAATCAGCGCGCCGCATACATGCAGGTTGCTCGCTTGTGCGTGGCATGCTCCCACCGCGAAACAACCCCGTCACGGGTCATCTCGCGCCTCATCCGCGTGGCCGGCAACATTGAACACCCATTGCTCGAAGCGTTCTATTAAACATACACCACTGGCGAGCTACGTGCTTAACGAACCGATCAGTCACGCCGCACGGAAGCTCAGCACCTGCAGGGTCCCAGAAGCACCACGAACCGCGGTAATCGGAGACCGCAGAAAAAAAAAAAAAAACCAGCCGAGAGCTCGCAGACGCTGCATTCGCTCTAGGCGCGTATAGTAAAGCGCACCACCGCGCCCGCGCTCGTGGTTCTGCGGAGAATACGGACGGACAGAAGAACCGAGGGAGGCTATATACGCGATGGCCCGGCGATCGTTTCTCACTCTCGAGTCCGCAGCGTCTTCGCGAAGAAGCGCACGAGGAGATGACCCGTGTGCGATGGTGCAGATAGCCTAAGGCCACCCGTGTAATCCGTCACGATGCTCTTTTCTTGCCCACTCCTCCGCGTGTATATGTGTATTCCTGGCGGAGAGGCACGGACTCGGAAAGAAAAAAATATATATATAATAAACGCGCTTGCTTGCTTGCTTGCTTGCTTGCTCTGGCGGCGATCGCTATCGGCAGAAGCTCCGTGGCCTGCACCCTTCTTCCTCTTCTGCCGGACTCGGAGCGTCGTCGCCGCATCGCATCGAAATGGCGGCCGCACGCGATTAAGAGCTTACGTGCGCGCCGGCCTTTGGCGTATATTAGCGCGCCGTTGGACGCGCGCCCGAGCACGAAATGCGCAGATTCGCGTGAGCACGAGCTCTTCTCCTCTGCCCGCAGCCGCAGTGCCCGGGCGTGTGCGGCTATCTTCTCCGTTTCTTGGGCGAGTTGATCACTGCGGAAGAACGCACGAACTCGGAGAGAGAAAAAAAGTAAACAGAAGAGAGAGAGAGAAGAAAAGGGCAATCGAATGAGGTGACCAATGATACCAGTACCGGCTCGCACGACGGTGCCATAAAGAAAAAGGCGGTTCGCAGCGCAACAACGGCCGTGAAGCCGCACGGGTGCTTTTCCTTTGCCTCTATTCAGGGGCCGTATAATGGGCACAAACACGCGAAGGTAAGCGCCCTAGGAGGACTGCAGGTGAGAGTAGGTGCGTATATGCGGAAGCGAAAGTGGCGTCAAGATAAGTCACTCAGGCGCATGCAGTGCGGCTTCCTCAATGTTTCTCCTATAATTACAATGGCGCAGAGAATCAGTGCAGTTATTGTTTGCGAGAGGAAACACTTGACTGTTGTGCGCAAACAGTGCGCTAAAACGCTGATCTTAGTAAGAATTATGTTCCCATTAAGCGTACGGAAGGATTGCGCAACCTGGACATAGCTGATGAAGAAATATTACATCTGGTTTACATGAATGTTACTGCAGAATGCCACTTATGCAGACACAAAAAACTCGCCGCGATTCCTTCGCACGGACGTCGCAACCATGCCATTTTGGAAACAATCAGTCACGCGCGACCACGTTGCACATTTTTTTTTCTTGCGATTCCAAAGCGTCATTACGAACATCACAACGAACGGCGGCCCTTCACCGCCCCCTGGAAGAGCATCCTTCACTATCCGCCGCCACGCGGAGAAGCAACCTTTACGATGACCCTCGCAATCAAAAATCGACCGGCAAGCTTCTGCCCGCCCACTGCTCGAGCCGCCGCGTCTCGTTATATTATTGTTCGCAAAACGCGGGCTCCACATACATCGTCGCTCGCTCGGCCATCGAACGAGCGGATCTCTCTTCGCCGCTCAACAAAAAAAGCTCGCTCCCAAGAAACCCCCCGAACACAGCACACGCACGCGCGCATATAGGCGCTCGCTCGAGTGGTTGCGGATAGATTCGTGCTCTCCGTGTTTCTCACGTTCGACCGGCTGCTTTTCGCATCTTCACGCTCATCACGCAGCCGAGGCGCGCGCTGAGACCTCGCGGTCCCGATCTCGAGCCCCCGCGGAAAATGCGCACGCACGAGAACCACAGAGAGACAGAGGGAGAGAGAGAGCCTCGTGCACGAAGAAGAGAAGGGAGCACGCCGCGAGAACCGCACGCTGCCGTGTCTCGTCGTCTTCTTTTCGAAGGGAGAGCGGATCCGAAATAAAGGGCCGCGCGTATTATAAACAAGGGAAGAACCTAGCGGCGGCGAGACCGGGAAAGGCATGCTTCACGCCCGTGCCACATTGGAGGCGCTTGCAGCAGCAACAGCACGCCGAAGGTGTACGTACGTATACACGGGACATGCATACGGGGAGGGGAGGCGAACAACACGAAAATCAAGCATCAAAATCTCTTTCTGGGCGCTTCGCCGCGGTCGACTCGCGGACACGAAGTTTGGAGACCGATAAGGCGCTTCTCGCCGTTACCGCGCACACCCTCCCGTACATAGGTGTATACTATACAAAAGCACGCGGCGACGTGGATCGAGATATTTCCATACAATCAAGCCGGGCGAAAAGAAAGAAAAGCACACTCTAAAGAAAGCAATAAAGGGGTGCACGAGGAAACGCACCCGAGTGTATCGGATTCGTGCCTCCGCGATTTCTTTTCGACGCGCACACAACAACAGCATGCATCACCAGCAGCAGCAGCAGCACCTAGCTTCTTGTCATGCACCTCGTGCTCGTGCGCGCGGCTGGGACCAGAGCAGCGCGTCTTATTATCATCAATGTTATTATTTTTATCGCATTAACCTCTTCCTTCCTCTCGCACCCATTATCTCGGACTAACTCGGTAACCCTTCCTGAAAGCGATGAGCGAGATCCTGTGTAAATCACGCGAAGAATATTCGCATCATGCCTGGCACATGAGCACGTGGGGGAAGAAGAAGGAGGGAGGGAGGGAGGGAGGGAGGGAGGGAGGGAGGGAGGGAGGGGAGACCATGCGGGCATGGCTGGCATGAATATCCACACCGCGAGAACTCGCGGCGCTCGCGATCTGGGCATGCAAAGTGAGAAAAGAGGCATAACGCTCCTCCAGCATGCCCGCGCGATGGAGTTCGTTGGTCCTAAATAATGCGCGCTACCTCCTATCGCTGTCCGCCGACGCCTCATTTAATTGCATGCTGCGTTCGTCGCCCATGTAGCGTTTTCGTTTAGCGTGCTCTCTAAGTCGGTTTCTCCCGGGTAGGAAAGATGCGTACACCGCGTAATCCATGCAGGAGAAGACGCGATGAACTGAGCTGTGTTGATTTTTTTTCCCTTTTCCCATTGCCCACGTATAGAGGTAACCACAAATGTCAGCAGTATCGCAGCTGGAAAGAACAAGAATTCGCATTGGAGAATACGTTCTCACCAGTTTGATACCGATAACGTTAGGATTAAAAGGAGGAGAGCGGCAAACGAAGAAAAACGAAAACCGCGCAGAGACGGAAGGCCATATTCCTCCCCCTCCACACCACACCTTTTCCACTGCTTTTGTTTAAGTGTTGATTTTTTAAAGTGTTGATGCCAGCTGGATTACCTCTCTTTCTCTCCTTGTGCTGTATACACAGTCGCGAAAAAGAAAAAAAAATGGCTGTGGCTTAGGTAAGGTTAAGCCCAGGATGCGAAGCATACTAGCCTTTATTTTAGTTGTTGAACCACTGTTTAGCTTGGTGAACTGCTGTTGCTTGGCTATATTTGGTTCGGCTAGACGAAGAAACAACTCATGCGTTACTCTTCTTAGCCTTGGACGCCCCGCATTGGACGCGGTGAGCGTCGAGCAACGCAGTGTTCGGCGCGGCAACGAAATGTGCGCCTGAGCGAGCGACGCACGCCTGAGCCTTAGAAACAGCTCGTTTCTAAGGCAACACCGCATTCACTAGAGGCGCTTTTGTACCGCTTTGAAGCATCGTACTCGTGGCTCAGTGGTAGCGTCTCCGTCTCACACTCCGGAGACCCTGGTTCGATTCCCACCCAGCCCATCTTGCAAGAGTTGAGCCAAAGCCACTTCTCCTCTGTCGTGACGTCACGGTGTCACGTGGTTTCAAGGCGACACCGCCGCGCCTGAGGAGCTGGGTTGAGCCCTCGTAATATGCTTCGCATAAAAGAAAGAAAGAAATAAAAGCTGCATACGATTAACCACACTGCGGCACATTGTGCAGTATTAACAACCTCGCGTAGTCCCGGAGACCAGGCTGGCATAAAATGGGAGGGGAGGAGTAAACGAAGCGACTTTCTGACTCTCAAGGTTGAAATTAAACGCGGCGAGCCGAGAAGGAGGAAAAAAAAAAAAAGACGCCCGATTGCGAAAGGCCGCACCTCACGAGAGCGAACTAAAACAAAAGGCCGTTGAGAGCTGCGCTTTTTTTTCGACTTCTTTTTTCCCCCTCTCTTCCTCTCCATCTGCATTTGCTAATCGGCAACCAAGGGCCACGCCGAAGCAGCAGCGAAGCCTCGAACAGGCCAACACCATTACCTCAATAATCGGCAACGCGGCGAAGCCCTCTGCTGCTGCTGGCCGCACCTGATGACCCGTACGCGCACCGTGCGCTTTAGCGGCCATCTGGCGGCAGAAAGAAGAGACGCCGGCGAACTCGGATGGACGACGGCGCCGAACGAAACGCGGTGGTGTATAACGCCGAACGGAGAGGCCAGCCGCTCTATGCTACAGCCTGGTCTAGTACACTCTACCATAGCCCTAGTTGTTGCACGAGCGAGAGCACGGGGCACGAGAGAGAGAGAGAGAGAGAGAGGGAGGGAGAGAGAGAGCAGGAAAAGCGCGCGCGCGAGCCATGCGGGAATGAAAATGAGAAAGAAACCCAGGAATTTCGTATACCTAATCGCGGTTGACTGCTCTATGGTCCCGGGCTTGGCGGGTATGCTTGTTGCCGTTGTTGCGTGCGAGTGGGAAAAAATAAAATACAAAAAAAAAGAATCAAGAAACGATTTCGGACAGTGCGCGGGGCTAGTTCGCTTCATTTCCATAAAAGAACCGTCAGCAAACGCGTCGGGCTTCTCTCTCCGCGCCTCTCGGAGGCGCAATTATTATTCGGTTCATGGCTAAAAGAGAAAGAGTGGAAAAGAGAGGAATAAGAGCGTCGGCAGGTAAGGCAAGAAAGAAGAAGACGAAGGAGCGGGCAAACCAACAAAAAAAGGAAGTGCGCGCTAGGAGGAGGAGATGAATAAACTGCTCGTCAGGATACTCGGAACAAAAGACTGTTCGAGAGAGGAGCGTCGAGGGCGCAGAGAGCAAAACATGCAGGCGTCGTTGCATTAGGAGCGCGCCTCCCGCTTTGGCTAAAGCGGAGGAGCATCGCGGCCGCCACCACTACTGCTCTGCCTTGGAAGAGAAAAAATAAAAAAGAATAATAATCATAAACTGGCGGCGTTTTGCATAGGGAGCGCGAGCTCACAGAGGCCGGAGGCGATCCTTTTAATTCGTGCACCTCCTATACACCATCTTGCCGGGCTTCTTCTCCGCATTAGTCGCACGCGTGCTTGGTGAGAATGGCCGGAACGAATGCGCATGCCGACAAAACTAAGGAGATAGATAGTGCACGGACTGCTTGTACAATCGAACGGCGCGAGCAGCGAATAAATCGAAACTATGCTTTACTATGCCTAATTCTTTGTTTTATTTATTTATTTATTTATTTATTTATTTATTATTTCTCATCATCATCATCTTCTTCTTCTTCTTCTTCTTCTGAGGCCGGGTGTTCCGGCTGTCATTGTTGAATAGTCCTTGCGGTGTTTTTCTGCGCTCGGGAACGGCTCTATTTAGTTTACGTGACGGTTCGAAATCTGAGCGAGAGATTTCACCCGCATTGCGTCAACGGCGGGATATGACGCTACAACTGTACGCCGGGTGTACCGTTTGCACAGGGTCCTAGTTCGCAAACTGCGAGCTGCTCCGCGCCAGACTCGCAACTGGAAAGGCTTACTATGGCTAGCGCGTTCAAAGATGCCAGGTGCACGGGAGTTCGAAAATAAACCGTCTCCACTCAAGGCCCTTGTCTTGACTAATCGGCCACGGTACCTTAACGTTCCTTAATGTCCGACACGTTATGCGGCGGCATGTGTTAAATTGTGGCGTCGCGCTGGAGTTCACGGTACTTTAGCACGCACGCCATTAATTTGAGCACATTCGCTAACGATGACGTCAGCGAATGTTAGCGAACGAACTGTATAGTTAAGCATAACTGGGACATCAACAGATTGAAGGAGGTAGGTGCCAGCAATTGCTTCCGGTTACTCCATCGAACTTGTAAATGTGCGTGGGAACCCCACGGCTGATTTGCGTAGGGAGCCACGAACAGGCATGGCGCTCTGGCCGAGGAGGCATGCAACATCCGTACCTCGAACCATGCATCATTTGTGCGGAGCTTCTGGAAGCAGCAACACTTCCGTGCGACGGACACATTGGGAGCGCCGGCCCCGTGGAAATGCGCGTTATTTAAGCAAGAAGCGAGCACGACACAAGAGCGGCTTCTCGGAGCTAGGGTAAAAAACAAGCGCGCCGCAAGGGGCAAAGGAGCTCGATGGGGCGTAACCCCGGGAGGAAGCAAATGGGGAGGTACGGAAAGCGAGCTGCCCGGCTGTGACCAAAATGACACAAGCGTGCGTGCAACGCTATAGCGACTTACGTGTGTGTGTGTGTTAGAGGTCGGGCTTTGGGTGTCGCGTGACCAGCACGCATTTGGGGAAAAAAAAAGCAGCCTCGGAAAATGCGGCGCCGGGGCAACGAAAAGTGGATACACAGCGCCGCGGGAGGGCTTGCAGAGATACAGACAAGAACGCACACACAAACTCACACACGCACACTCTGCGCGGTGTACGCGAAAGGACATGAAAACGCGTCGTCGATGATATAACCCCTCTTCGCTCTTATTGCTTTTTTTTTTTTTACTCAGCGGTTTTACTGTGCATTCTCCGATATAACCACCGGCCATTAGAGCAAATTGTCGTCGGCTACGTGTCTGCGCCCACCCAAAACGACTC
Organism: Dermacentor albipictus; assembly: GCF_038994185.2. NCBI lineage: Eukaryota > Metazoa > Arthropoda > Arachnida > Ixodida > Ixodidae > Dermacentor > Dermacentor albipictus. Next base: position 174,635,471 of record NC_091822.1, read on the forward strand.
CTCACGGTCAAGGAAGAGCAACAGCTAGTCGATGTTCGTGTCACTTTGTGTTGCTGCTTTCTTTTTTTTTTTGGCTACTGAGGTCATCTCTTCCGTAGCCAAAGGAAACCAGGCGCACAGAAAACTGCCTACATACAATCGCGTGAAGCGCTGCCACAAAAGGGAGCCGAAAATCGCTTCGAGTTGCGAAAACGCGTCGGTCGCTCGGCGGCGCCTCTTTCCGCCTGTGTGCCGCATCGCCAACGTTATAAGCGCACAAATCTCGCGGGAAAGTAAGCCCGTGGCACATTTCTTTATTATTATTCTGTTCTCTTTCGTGCACTTACGGGTGTGCGGCCCCTTTTCCGAGGAAGCTTATTCCACGCCAAAGGGAGGGGGGTTGACTATAGCGAGTTTACCTTTACACGAGTGGGCACTCAACACCGGGAGTGTTGTTGTTGTTGCGTGCGAATCAAGCGGCGGATGCACAATGCGCGTTGCCGAAGATGCCGCGTGTTTGACGACAATGACGCGGACGGTGACTGACCTAGCCGCGGCGGTGGCGGGGCCCCGCCGCGAGAAATAGCGAAAACTTGACTCGGCGTTGGACTGAAAGCGAACGGGGCTGCCGACTCGAGAGCGTGTCTGCATGCGACGCTTCTGTGCGGTGAAAGAACGCAGGGCGCGGCGGTTTCCTTTCTTCGCCGCAACTCCCGCGATCACGCATCTATAGTCATTGAACTTCGACTCCACACACACGAACGTTTGCCCTTGAAAAGCGAAGACGCGGAAAGGTTCTTGCGTTTGTCATGCGCGGAGGCCAACGAACTGTGAAGCCCTGGGCGTACACCGGAAGATTCTGAGATATCGAGACAGAGAATTTCATTTTTTTTTCCTTTTCTGATATGCGTAGGAGTTCGCAGGTAAAGCTGGGTGTACGCCTCTGGCGGTCTGCAGATCTAGCCTCGTCGCACGTAACCATAACCGATATGGTCCTAAGTGACAGCCGAGGAGGGGTACCATGCCTCGATTCCGCGTCCGTCTACAATACGGTGATACACTTTGCGTCACCGCCACACCATCGGTCAAAATTATGCAACCAGAAAGAGAGAGAGAGAAGGTAAGAAGGAAAGGCAGGAAGGTTAACCAGACTGAGTCCACTTTGTTTACCTACACGTGGAGGGGGGAATGGGGAGTGAAAGAGAGAGAGAGGAAACATGAGTCTATACCGCACGTTCACATGCACTAAGTTAGGTGCAGGATGTCTATAGTCGGACACTCAAGTCTGTTGCCTTCAGGGAGTGAAGAAGCGCTCGAACTGCTCTCTGGGCTAGTGAACTGTGAGGCCAGGCTCCCAAGATATTTGCTTCTGTAAATGGCCTGTCGTCCAATCTACTCAAGGCACACTGGAGAGTCTGACGTTGGTTATCAAAGCGAGAACAGTGGCACAGAAGATGACTGATCATTGGCCTCTTCACACTTGCACTTAGCGCACAATATGCAACCAGGTTACTGTGTACCCTGGTATGCTGTTTCATTGTGTTCGTTTTGTTTTCTTTTGTGCGTATCGAACGAAATTTTACTGCTCCTCCCTTCTTTTTTCTAAGGTCATTGCAGAAGAAGAGCCATGGTAACCTAGGGTCTCAAAAGATGTAATTCATACATTTAATATGAGTTGAAAATGCTATGAGGCATAGACGCAATCGACCTGTGTGTACGCGTTTTTCTTTATCACTTATGTTTGCAACATAAAACGTTCAATGTGAAACATTTGGAGACGCTGACTCACTTCGGCAGCTTGTTGCGACCAGCGTGAAAGACCCTAAGAAGTGAGAGGATGACCGTGTCGTGCGGGGTCGTTCGCACCTTGTACGCTGCTCGCAGTGTGTAGCCTAGCGTTACTCACCTCGGCTGGTGGTCGGGGTGTCACATGGCGATTTCCGGTTATCACGCATTTTCTAAGAGCAGAGGTATTGCTGAAAGGTCGCCCAGTCCTCGCGGAAGATCAATGCGCCCTGAAATAGAGAGCGAGAGAGATTAATCGAAAGTTCAGGCAAACATGGTGCACTAAATTCAACAGAGACAGTTGTACGTCTGATAGCGTATTGCTCACTTCCACCCGCCCGCTCCTCTAAACGGCTCATCAGTAATAAAGTAGATTACGCACAATTAACTAAAAGACAAATAAAAGAAAGGTGGAACAACTTAAAGGCAAACGATAAACTAAACATAGGCTTAAGTACGCGAAATTTGGCGGTCAATTGCAGTTAGCGAAAGTATTCATATTATTTGCTGTGAAAACATACACACACTTTAAAAGAGCAATCTGAAAACAAGGAGCAAGCTGGCAACTGCCCCCGGAAGAGACCTACTCTTCCAAGAGGAGGAGATAGAAACATAAAAATGGAAGATAGGAATAACGGAATTACACATAATCGAAAAGGCCATCGACCTGTGAAACATCCACAATGCACTGTGCTTTCGCGTTGCGTCAGTACTATCGCGGGGCTCCGGAGCTCACAAGGCCAGAGCCTGAGCGCTTGAAGCCGCGACGTCACATGTGTGAATCCGCATCAGAGCGATGCATGTATGCCAGCAAGAAGAAGCCAACAGCTTTTGCTCAGCCTTAAAGCAGGAAGTCGCAGAGGCACAGCTGTCCGTTATAGTTAAATGAACATATACAGAACATCGCCAACAAACTTTACTCGCGTTAGCTTTCTTGCCAGAGGATATTAATAATTGAGGGCAAGTTCTCAAATGCTGCTCCCCTAATAGTATTGTTCGAAGTGGAAAATGGCCAAAACGTAACGAAGTGTCAATTCGTTTGTATGCTCTTATTGTGTATAGTACGTGTCGCCGCGCTCTATTTGTTTAAAAACAAGAAGCTTTAAGCGTTGCGGCCTACTAGCATCTGAGACACGTTGCGTGTTCCACAGTTTGCCGTCGCACCATCAAGCGGCGGTTTTTACCCGGCGGAAATGTCGTCCTCGATCCGCTCTGTTCACGACATAACCTGCGCATGGTCCCTTTACCAGACTGTACTACAGTACGATCCGTAAGAACGCTTCTTCGGTAGTCGTATAATTTAATTCCACTCATACAACGGTAAACTACGCAGGTTAAAGCTGTCTCGGAAACGGTTCAGTGACAACTAACCTTTGATGTCCAAAGTTTCATGTTCGATACGTCTTGAGATACGGCACCTGACTTCAGAATTATGCGGCCGATATTTCCCATACTCCATGGTCGCTCCACCTATAAACGTCCGATTCTGTCGCCGTGTTCGCAAAGTAATTGTTTTCTTTTTCTTTTCTTCCCTTTTCTCTCAAGACGTATGTCGAAATACGGAAGAATGCATTGGCATCATTTTGTCAATACTGGCGTATCGAGAAAAACCTCCCAGGCTTTGCAAAAAGAAAGAAAAAAGGCTGAGCGTATAGATGTTCCCCAAGAACACATGTGCCGACAAGCAAGACCCCCTCGGCCGCAGCAGCATCGCTTGGCCCAAGACGGGCCGCTAAAGAAAGAAAGACTCTCTTCGCGACAAGCGAATCCTCGATTCTCTCCAGTCTCGATACAAGGTTGCGGGAAATCCCGCCAGCCGCCATTCTCCTCAACGTCTGCGACCTACAGACTTCTCTAACTCACACACGCACACACGAAGGAGTTTCGTTTGATTTCGTCGTTCCGCGTAACATTCACGCGTCTCTCTTCCTTTGACATTCTATTTTATTTCTCGAATCTTCACGGCTCCGATGGCAGGCGGCAAACGCAGGCCACATACACACACACGCCACGCACGCACACACACGCGCGCGTACAGGCACGAATGCGCACACCCGCGCAGGGCGGGCAAAGGTCGCGAAAAGGGTAAAGAGCACATCTGCTCGCGCCGTGGCCCGGGTGCAGCTAGGCGGCCCAAAAAGAAGCGAAAGGCGCACAAAAGCGGAGAGAGCGAGAGCACCCGCGAACGGGCCGCGCCCGCCGTTGCGGCAAAGAAAAAAGTGCTTTGACCCCAGGATTTCCAACCGCGACGGCAAGGGAAAGCCAGAAGCGCCTCCTGCGTCCTGTTTTACGTAACCGCCACTTCTCGCGCAGCCTGCGTTTGGAGACAAGGCGGCGAGGGAGGGACGCGATTGTGCGGTGCAGAAAATAAAGGGTGAGGCGGAAGGCTGTGCGATAGGGAAGCAAAATACAGAAAGACGATTTAGGTTGGAGGCAGGGAGGGAAAGGAAACGTGGCAGTGACGCAACTGGCAAGGAAAAGGAAAAAAAAATTATGTGACATTGATCGGCCCTAAACAGAGATGCTCAAAATTATGCTTTTGGTGCTGGTGCCCGTAACGAGACAAACTTTGTGCGCTTGTGTTCGTGTGTGCATCGCGTTCTCTTAGATTTTCTTCTATCTTCTTTTCTTCGTTCTGTTTGCGTAATGAACGTAGGATTTTCGGATAGTCGGCTTTGACGTAGCCTACCTTCCCATGCTTCTCCGTCTGATGAAATACACAAAATCTATATGGCAGATCTGTAAACTTGAAGTGTTGTTTGCAGTAACTGTATTTTTTTAATAAGAAGCTTTGTGCGCTTTTCTGTCCGTTACGATGTCGAGCGCGACCTTCTCCGTACATTTACGAGAACCCAGTAATTAAGTCGGCTCGAGCCGGCTAGTCGGGCCGAAAGTCCAGTCGCGGGGGGTTCGCGTAGGCCTTAAGGTGAGCAGGTTAGATGGTGCGAGCATCGACGCGAGTTCGGTCAGTACTCTTTCAAGCGGTGAGTGGAATCGCCGAACCGGCTTCGCAAGACGCATATCAAAGCTACCGGGTCGGGCTGGGTCAACTCGACTTCTGACTCGACCCGCTCGCGTCGAGTTCACGTAAACGAAGCTTGCGTGAAACCGGCTGGAGTCGAGGCCTTCTTCAGCAGCAAATATTCTTCGAGAGCGCCTTCGTACTTCGCAGACTCGGAAATAAATGTGGCCATTGGCATTGCTGTATTGCCATTGAAAACTGGAGATGTTTAAAGGGCCTGTGGCTCAGTGGAGCCCTGGAATAGGGGCCCACCCTTGCCGGAAGAGGCTCCAAGTCTCCCGCACCCAAGACGACGACGGAGACCTCGAGATGCTAAATCCTTGAAAGAACCAAATAAAGTTTTATTTTCTCTCTCTCTCTCTCTCCTAGCTTGATACTCCAGGTGAATGCGATGATAAAGATAACAAAAAGAATGTAAGTGTGTTCGTAAGTGAGGATGATGTTATTAATTGAGAAAACGAATCGATATTTCTAGTTGCACCCTTGCCACGTGCAAATGGTAATTGCACTCTGCCTCTTTTTTACCTTTCTAACCTCGCCCTACTCCGTCCCGCAGTGCAGGATGGCAAACTGAATTTTCTGACCTCCATGTTATTTCTCGTTTCTCCACCAGAATGTTACGTGCGGAAAGAAACAGACGAAAGAGGCTAGTTACAGGCTATTTACACTGGAGCCAGACAGCCAGGCCGACACTCGCTTGCGCCAAGTGCACAGACCAACTTCATCGACGGCGTTCTCACGGCGGCTCGTCTCTTGAGCATCTCTCGATGATATCGTAATACTGTCTCCCTTTCTCTCTTTTTATGTGCCTTGCCAACAAGTTTAGCGTAGAACTACTAAACACCCGTCGAAGCTTTCAGATATTTCCCCATCGCTTAGTATGCGTTAGAAAGCTTTTCCCAAGTGACGACTCATATAACAGCTCCTCCAACAGCAGAAAAAAATACTGCTTCCTGTACGCGCGTGAACATCGTAGCGACTTTGTGCGCTATAGGTACACAGGCTCCGCAATGAACACACAGAAAAACACACGCACACATGACACACGTAAACGCAACACATGCATGAAACGCTTAGCTGGCACCCAACAATACTCTCTCTAAACAAACCAAATGTAGGCATGGGACGGGCGTTTTCGAGAGTAAGCAAAATAGAAATTCGCAAGTCTCAAGCAAGAAGCAGGGAAGCTGGCAGTGGGGTCAGTCTCATGCAGCGCGTAGATGGTCCCTTTTTTTTTTGTCCCCACGCGGAGCCCTTCATTCTCTCCGAGCTTTTATTTCATCTCGAATTTTTTATAACAACCCCACCCTTTTTTTATGCTCACCTCAATCCGCGCCATACACACATGTACAGATGGATTGCCTTGTGTTCGTACGGCGCCAAACAAAGAACGGGAAGGCGCTTTCGTTGCATAAAAAATAATGCCGAGTGCGGGCAGGTCGAGTCAAATGAAAAAAAAAAAAAGGAGGGGGGGTATACGCTTTGGGAGCCGAAAGGGGTGAATGAGTTTTGCGAAACACCAATCTATAAATACCTGAAAAAAAAAAAGCAAAGATAGCCTGCAGCTCTCACTCTACTGAGTGCGCTGCTTCCCTCCATCATTTTTTTTTTCATTCTTGCCCTTCCACCGATGCGTCAACACACAAGCGAAGGATTGAAAAAAAAAATGGCGTAGTTAGGGTAGGCTGCCCAATAGGCACAGAACGAGAGCGGCAAAGCAGCGAGCGAAGCGAAATATATGCGTAGAGAAAAGAAAAAAAAAAGAATATAGGACAACTCACGTCGTTAAAAAAAAAAAATGACGGGGCTGAAAAAATAGAGGAGGTGCGGAGTACGGAGATTCGTGGCCCAACCCTTCCGTTCCCAAACCATAGGGAAAAAGGGCTGCGTTTAGTGGAGAGGCGAGAGGGACGCCTCGGGAAAGCCCCGGTCTTCGAAAAGTACAGGGAGGAAGAAGACATGGTGCCGCATGGCGGAAGGCGTACACAGGGTCTGAAGCGGGCCCAACAAAACATTCTCTCGCGTCGCTGTCTTCGTAGTGGTGGTGTGCTGCTTCAGAGAAGTGCCCTATTATCAAAATGAAATAACACAAATAGAAATGACAGGTGCAGTAGTTGGTGTGTTTACTTGAAAGTGTGCGAAGACGTGGAGCACAGCGTTATAAAAAAAAAGAAAAGAAAAAATGCGCTGGCGCTGCGTGTATTTTCTTGTGAGAATAACCTTAGATTATTTCTTAACTCGAGTGAACTCTGTCACTGGGGTAAGGGAAGAGAATGCCTTGCATCTGTGCCATTTCCATGTATGTCTTTGTGTCACCGTGGGTACGTACGGTCGTGGGAATCTCAAGAAGCCACCGGCAGGTTGGCTTCTACTGTACGACCCCCCCTCCCCCCCCCCCCCGTTTTATGTATATATTGAAGGACGAACCACAACGATGACTAACACATCATAGTAAACAACCGTCCACGCGCACAGTGTGAGAGCGAGGAGTGGGAGACGACGGGATAGCAAAATTATTTTTGCCCACAAAGCATTACTGTGCGCAATTTCTTAAAAAAACCCGAAACTGTACGCGTAGGCCGAATACGCAGTACGTTTCATGTACTCAACAACATCGGTTTTCTTCATCAACTTCCTCTCAAGACAATCACAGAAGCACGCAATTTTTGCCACCAGCACCGACCACACTGAGTCACTGACATAATCAGCACGAAGTGTGTAATCAGACAACGATAGATGAAATCCTTGTGATGCGCAGTCACGGTAACTCGAGCTGTGCTAGTTTGTGGCACGAGGCCCTCTCCTTGCGCGTACATACACCAGAAAAGACGAATGGAAAACGACAAGGCGAGTGTTTTCCATCAGTTAAGCGCATACTCGGATAGACAGTTTCTACACTGTACAAGGTGACCTAACGATATTCAAAAAATAATGGAGAGCTTCACGTGAAGCGAACAATTTTTGTCACCTCGAGTCGTGATTAGCAGTCGTCAGTTTGTGTGTTTTTTATATGTCTTAATTTCGAAGCGGAATAATAAGTTACCAAGCAAAGCACTAAGAAATTTCCTAACTGGTACCCGCCGTGGTTGCTTAGCGGTTATGGAGGTGGGCTGCATGCTGAGCACGAGGTCGCGGGATCGAATCCGCATTTCGGGATCGAGGCCGCATTTCGATGGGGGCGAAATGCGAAGACACCCGTTTACTTAGATTTAGGTGCACGTTAAAAAACCCCAGGTGGTCCAAATTTCCGGAGTTCCCCACTACGGCGTGCTTCATAATCAAATCGTGTTTTTGGCACGTAAAACCCCATATTTTTCTTAAATTACTAACTGCCCTTTTGAAAGAGAAGAAAGAGAACCGAGGGCCCGATTTTTATTGATCATGTGAAAGGAACCCACCAAACAAAGATACCAAGGACAACATAGTGGAAATTACTTGTATTTACTAATTGAGTTAAAGTAATGATAAATTAATGGAAATCAAAGTGGTGAAAGAACAACTGGCCGCAGTTGGGATACGAACCCACGTCTTCGCATTACGCGTGCGATGCTCTGACGAATTGAGCTGCCACAACATGAATAGACCAAAAAGTGGATGGGAAGACGACGCCGCGTTAGCTTATGATATAACTGGTCTTTTGTTATTTCGAAACCTGCAAGAGCCGCTGTAAATCACGATAATCTGCACGCCCATCATCATATTTTCCTTCTCTCTCTCTCTCTCTCTTATTCTTTTTCTTTCTTTCCCGGGCAAGCCAACTTCAGCAAAATTCTATATTCAGGCCATCAATGCAATGTACACCAAGCAAACGTATGAGTCGCCTGAGTTTTTCTTCTCTCTCTCTCTCTCTCCCTCCAAGAACCTTGTAGCACCTAGTTCCTGAAAGAAGTTACCAGAAAGGAAAATGATGTACCTCTCCCTCTCTCTTTTAACAATAACGTAGCGAAGCGCAGACAGATATCAGTGAAGTCCACGCTGTTCTTTTTACGCTTCCCGTCAAAACAACCAGACTGATTGTTAGCATAGGCCGAGGATGATTAACCCTAAGCGAAGTATAGCCCGCGTACCAATGCGCACATCGAAGCCTGTCTTATGGCGACGGCGTTCTGGCCTCCTTGCTGCCGACGTCACCGCTGCCACATGACCTCGCGCCCCTTCTCCGACATTTTTTTTTATCCTTTATTCTTTTTCAGTCTCCACCTTTGTCGCAGGGTTTTTTTTTTTTTTTTTGCGCTCCCCAAAGCACGAAGGCAACAGAAGCCGCTTCTTGTCGCAGTAACGATCCGTTGGAGTTCGTTGGAAGCGTCTTGAACACTGTGTGAGGTGTATGTTAGGACTAAGAGAAGGAAGAAGAGGGAGCGTTACTTCTTCGAGAACACTTCTTATACGCGTACGGTGAAGGAGCTAGATGGCGAGTGGATGGAGGCGAAGGGGGAGGGGAAGTAGGAGGGCTGTATAGCGTTGCCAACCGCTTAGGAGCTGAATGTTCGAAGACGAGGGCTCTGCGCGGGTCTTTCAAGAAGAGCGACGGGCCGTTGCAATATAGCGTTAAAAAAAAGAAAAAAAAAGCAAATGAAGCGATTCGACTATATCTTCGGGCGCGTAACCCGTTCGCAATGGCGGAAGCACTGTTGGTCTTGTTATTGGAGCAACTTGGTTATATATGGTGTTATAGGATCGCGGATAGCTCCAGATTGAGGTGCGATGCTTCGGGATTTTCGTCGTTCGTCTGTGAGGGAGAGAGAGAAAAGTTGCGTGACAGGCTGTTAAGCATTCCTAATCGGAAGAGGCGTTGTGTCGATTTCCCTATGCACAATGGAGTTGGGGAAGAAAAGGGTAAAATAAAAGGACCGAATGTAGGGTTGATGAACACGCGCAGGCGCTGGAACAGCGTCCCGGCTTTGGAGTTGCGCGCACATCTAGTAGCCAAGAGGTTCACTAGAGGATGAAGACATTAACTGATCAAAAACGGCCTAACAAGGGAAGCCTCAACTTGGAGCTAGCAACCGCTTCGACGAGAAACTTCTTTTCGTCCAGGCAACAACTGCTTTTCCTTGTAGCGTTTGTGTAGCTCATTCCTCCGTATAGCCTCGAGAGGAACGGAGGGTTGTTGAATGTATATCGGCGCATGTATTGACCTGTCGCCTGACGAACGGTGAGGCTGTGGCTACAATAGTTTCTAAATGGACAGTAGTTGGTCGTATAGTCACATTTAACGCCTTGGAGATAATGGATGTCTCAGCAAGTAGAATCAGGGACGTTAGCAGAATAAGTGAGCGATAGTTTCTTAGTATCCGCAGACACACAACACATGCCATCGTTAGCCATTCCGATTATAAATTAATGAAAGTAAATAGCAGACAGAGGCTAGAACGGGGAACCAAATGGCAGGATCGTTGTAGTATCATGTGTTCGAACTCTTTGTAAACAAATCCCCGTGGTTTCTAGCGATTGAGATACGGCTGTTACGGACCTCATTTCATGCAGAGAAATTCCATGCCATCTCCGAACGACCGCTCAAGCTGATTTGGGATGCTCCGTAGCCTGCAGTTCATGCTGTAGGGACCCAATGAGGCGATGAAACATGGACTGGAGCATGTAATATACGTATCAGAGCCATCTTGTAAAAGACTAGATTTTTTTTTTTTCTGGAGTGGGAGACGCGATGCGTGTGCAATGTTGACTTTAACACTAGAAACAAAAGCCGTAAGGAGGAGGAGGGGGAATAAACGTTTATTTTCGAAACGGTATCGCCGAGTAAGCCCCGAAGAGGTCTCCTCATTCCTGGAACCCTCTGGCCTTCGCTGCCTCCTTGGCCCTGGCGATGAGGCGTCGTTGTTGTTCCAGGTCCTCGGAGACGAGCTTGGCCTCCCAGGTTTCGATGAGGTCTTCGCTTTCCTGTGTGGCGTTACAGTCTTTCGGCGAAGGCGATGCGTCTGTGTCTAGAAGCCATGGACACTCAAGGATCAGCTGCGCCAAGGTGACCGGTACGCCGCACATTGGGCAGTAGTATCCCTGTAGCGTTGGGTAGAGTCTGTGCGTGAGTATCCCGTGGGTGTAAGTGTTACTCTGTAGTCTTCTGAGCGTAAACTTACAAGAGAAGTCATGCCTGGTACCTTTTTGTTCGTGAGGGGAAGCAGACACAGAGGCCGCCAATTATGCCGGCCGCGGCGAATCAAATTCTTTCTTCTCGGACACTCTTCTTAAAGGTTTTTCAGTTGGATTCCTTACGAGCGATTCTGCTCTCGTAAGTCTGTCAAGGTTGCCAGAATCTCGACCTATTACGAGCCTGGAAACTTACGGCTTTGCTAAACCTTTCCCACGAGGAGATCAAGCACCTCGAGATAACATTGTAGTGTAGGCGAAAAACAGAGGCGCACAAGCGCGTGCTCTTGGGTATAGCGTCATTATGAATGGCTGAGTGAACCCCGCTCTTCCCAAACCCTCGACATGGTGGTTCGTGCGTAAGCGTTTGTAAACGTGTCGGTCTCCACTAACGACAAAAAATAAAGACGCGAGAGCTTAAAGCAGCTAGCAGGAGCACACCTTTGCATGGCATCTGGCCACCTTGGCCGCATCGACCTAAAGCGAAAAGAACGACGGGCGAGAAGAAGAGAAAATAAAGCGAGAAACAAGAGGTAGAGGAAAAAAAGACGGACGCGTCGGCGGCGCGAGCAAGAGCACTCCACCGCGGAGCCGCGACGGCTGCAGTCCGATGGCGCGCCTCGACAGAGCCGACAAGTGAGATGTCTTCTTCTCCTCGTTTGACGTGGACGCGCCCACGCCCAAATAAACCCGCAACGACAACGCGCGCGGTCCAAGCCAGAAGAAGTAGGAAAGAATGCGACAAGAGAGAAAGACAGAGAGAGAGAGAGAAAGAAAAAAAAATCGAGATGCAGACACGAAGGCCTCCTCTTCGTCTTGCGAGAAGCCGGAAGACAACGCGTCTCCCTCGCTGCACCGCCAGTCGAGCACAGTTGAAGTCGCAGCAGAGGACGACCGGCACCGCCTTCTTTTTCACGCAGTACACGGGCTCCGAGAAAGGAGCTTACGAGCAGATCGAAAGTTGCGTCAGACAGCGCGGAGATCGAGCAAGCAAGCCTCGCTTACGCTCTTTGCCGCATCCGCTAAAGCTACCAGCGCTGCGTATTTAACCGAGACGAGCTCAAACAGAGACGCCAAAAAAGCGAGGCGGACGAAGCGCGCCTGTCTCCCTTCGCGCGAGCCGTGCGTCGTCGGCGATCATCGTTGAGCGCCAAATGAACTGCGCCGAGGCCGAAGGCCGTCGCTTCCTCTTTTCTCGAGGAAAGGAAAGAGAGAGAGAGAGACAGATGCGGCTTCTTGAATCGGAAATAACGTATATCCGCGCGTTGCTCGCATCCCACCACGTATATACCCTCGCTCACGCAGGCGTTGGAAACCCGACAACGGATACGTGGCGCGGCACCGGTAGAGGAATGGGAAAAACTCGGCGACTTTTCTTCTCTTTGTTCGTTCCCGTTCGACTCCATTCGTCGCGCCTGCCGTCAACTCTTCCACGAAAGGTGAACGAACATCTCCGCGGACAGCAGGCCCTTCGTGATGTACGAGTATGCATATATATATATACGAAGCCATTCGTCGGTTTGTCACCGGTCGTTGCATCCGATCTTCCGCGTAGCTGCTTCTGTCGATTCTTCCTCGTTTGCGGCTTGGATCTGCTGTTCTGAAGCAGCGATCACTATAGGTGGCGAAAGTTTAATACCCCGTCGACCGCGCCGCACACAGGGAAGTGAAGCTACGCGTGCAGTATAGCGTATATCGTTCGGCATATCGGGCGGGTTGGGCGACCTTCAGCTTTAGGCGAGAGCGGTGTCGCACTTCAAATCGTGACCGGAGAAAGCGGCGACGTTATACGAACTTTGTCACTAAATCGAGTAAGCTGAAAGAGAAATAATCAAATACATTTGCTGTACCAGCCGACTTCTCTGTTGTGAGTAAAGATACAACACTGTCGAAGGCACAAAAAAAAAAATGCAGTCGGCTTCCCAATGTGTCCATTTCCTCTATTTCTTAGATTTATTCGCATGAATTGTGGGCTAATGTATTGCTTCTATACCAGTGCTATTCCTTCAAGAGCTTCGTCAGTGGCCCAAGAGACGAACAGCTTATGTCACCTCTGGAATAGTCCGGCCTTTATTGGTGGTTGATAAGAGCCTTGATAAGAAAGGAGTAGAGCTAAGCAAGAGAAATCCTTGTACTATGACGGCCCTGATTAAAACAAAACATCTCAATCTGGTAGAGACTGTCCGTTACGTTTCAGTTTGTCGCACTGACGGCGGCGAACGTGACATTGCAAGTCCCTGAAATGAAATATTGGACGAGTAGCTTTCCCACTCTCTTATTTTTTTCGTTGAAGACTCACGAGCGCATATATTCTAACAGCGCGAGACAGGGAACAGTATAGGCGATCAACTAGCACCGCTAATCCAAATCAGTACGTTGCTGAAGTAAAGAAGTGTTGCTAGTTCACGGAAGCGTTTGAGTGCCGCCATCTTGGACTGATAACACTGCCATTTACCATTTACCTGTACCAACTCGGTGCACGGCACTGCAATCGAATCATAGTGATGAAAACAGTATTGCAGAAGCGCTCGGTGTTTCATGGCGACGTTAGCTTGACGTAACAAAATGAAAAATCGTTCGTATAATAGTAAAAAAAAAAAAAGAATGGCGAGGCCCGCGAGCCGAAAATAACGCGTGGACACTCTACATTGGACAGGCGTGGAAGCGACGACTCCTACGCTGTGCCGCCGTTGCGCGTTTATCGCATTCGTGACTGACGCGTGAGCATACACGTTCCCGACCTGAGGTAGCTGCGCGTCTCGCGCGCTTCGTCACCGTCTCCGTTTTCGGCTGCTTAAAACGCAGCGCAAGAAAACCGGCGCGAAGCGGTGGCGGCAGTGACATTGGCGCGCGCTTTTCCGGACCGGCGACTCGGGCGCGCATCCATCTGGCTTTGTCACTCGGAATTAGGAAGAGCGCGGTGGCTGCGGCGGCGGCTCGCCCCTTTCGTTCGACACCGCCAGAGAGAGAGAGAGAGAAAGAAAAGTAATAGTAATAAGAACGGAGGAAACCGTCAAGCCCAGCCCACGCGTGACTTCGTCGTGGCGGCGGGGGCATACGCGAAACGCCACGCCTACGTAGAATCGCGAAAACGCGCGCCCGCGAACAGAACCACGAACAGCACCGGCGAGCTGTTCAACCGCTCGCGCCAGCGCCAGACAGGCTGGGAGACCGGTGCAGAAGACGTGTGAATATATATATATATATATATATATATATATATATATATATATATATATATATATATATATATATATATATATATACATATATATATAGTCACGTAGTGGTGACGTTGAAGAACACAGTAGCACCACTGTGAACGACAAAACTAAATTTTATTGGGCGAACCTGTGCCCACAAAACAGGCCACACTTATAGCACAACGATAGCGGCGAACACAGTCGGCGATCGTCGAAAATCTGATCAGCGGGTCAAGCGCGTCGGCTTTTATACAACAGTCGTCGAATGTTCCAGACTAATCGTTGGGACCCGCGTGCCTTCCACAAAGTTCTACACCATTCGCGTCACGCGATGAAATCTGATAGCACAAGGTTCGGCGACAGCAGACAACCGGATAGAAGCATCGATAACTTTCCAGAAACTTCGGATGCATGCAGGCGCGTCGCGCGCTGTGCGATAACATTTGTTAGGTGGCGAAACGTGGTCGCCCGATAAAGATAAGTACGCGTGTCAATATATATATCAGGCATCTTTGAGCGAGCGCTTCTTGTGCGTGTCGCTGCAGCTCCTTCCTCGCTTTGTTCTTCCTCCCTTTCAATCTGTCCCCTCTAATAAATCGAGAGAGCAGCCTGGGTCAATTGCAGAAGCATTCTGTGTGCGTAAGAGCTCTATCAGCGCTCAAAAATCATTTGCGCCAGTGACGGTTATCAGCTGGATTCTCACGATGGGGCGGGTAGCTGTAGTTCAGTCCGCAGACGAGCGTGACCATGGTCGAGCGGCGACGAATCGAGCCGTTAAAAGCTTATCCATGCTGCGTCCGTGCATTCATGATACGGCGCGATTCGGCGGCACCGGGCCTGTATACGTCATGCTCACCTGCAGACTGAACCAGCGCTTCGCCGCCGCCGCGTGAATCCAAGCTTAAGCTGAAGCGGGGTAGGTTGTCGAGCGAAATAAAGAAAATGGATGTAGCTGGTAGTTGAGGTTAAGGAATAAAGGAGCAGATGACCAGTTGTCTACTAGAGTAACGAATAGAATACCAGGAGCGAGAGGGGAATATAAGGAAGGCAGGGATGTTAGCCAGTAAAAAGTCTGGTTGGCTACCCTAGGCTGGGGAAGGGAGAAGGGGACAAGATAGAAGGGGAAGAGAGAGAAGCGAGAGAATTTATAGAGACGTGCACGCACAGTACTTGAGTTAAAGTCGCCAGCGCCAACTAGACGTTCTGAGAAAGCACAAAAGTGCCTTCAATGCCTTCTGAACCGGTGATCGTTGGGGACGGTGCTCTATAGTACTGTCTGTTCACTCAGGGGACGATTTTCTAATTTCCTCAATGCATTTTCTACCAGGGCGTAGAAAATTCAGTAAAATACGGCTGAGGTGCAACAATACGGCTGAGGCTGAGGTGCAGTAAATTAGGATGAGGTGCTGTGGCGAGATTGGGAAATCGGCAGATATAGAAGGGAGTTGGCCGACGTAAAACAGTAGAAGATTGTTGGGAGAGGCGTTCGTCCTACGGTGTAATCATGATGATGATGATAACAATGCTTCGCGCGACCGGCGCCATGAGTGACATGCATCGCTGGCAAATGCGACTTTTCAGTCCTGCATTCACTAACGTAAATGATTGCGAAATATCGAAGTACGGAAGCACACAGACATTTCCGCATAACGTCGACGCAGTATCCTGAGCATCGCACTTCTCTGCCGGGCACTGCTTCCTACACGCGCGTACCGCGGCTTTATAATAATAATAATATTTGGGGTTTTAGGTGCCAAAACCACTTTCTGATTACGAGGCACGCCGTAGTGGAGGACTCCGGAAATTTTGACCACCTGGGGTTCTTTAACGTGCACCTAAATCTAAGCACACGGGTGTTTTCGCATTTCGCCCCCATCGAAATGCGGCCGCCGTGGCCGGGATTTGATCCCGCGACCTTGTGCTCAGCAGCCCAACACCATAGCCACTGAGCAACCACGGCGGGTCTACCGCGGCTTTATACCTACCAACAAACACAACCAGTGAAATGCAACATATGGTTCTCTGGTCGCTATTGCACTGCGCGACGGTTAGCGCCGCATTCCTGAACATCGTTTTTGTCACGACCTATCTTGATCAGAAACATTCGTATGTCCAGTAATCTCCATACTGCATGACACGTATGGTTATCTGGGACGCTGTATGAAAACCCAGATGACTTCAAATTATCAAATGAAACTCATCGATTATTCAAAGCAAAACATTCCACACAGTGAACGCAAGTGAGCGAAACTGACGGCGGTTTCGGGTATATATACTATTCTGCCCTTCCTATCCCACGTACACGTGTGGCAGAAACGTGTATTTCCGTGCTCAGTGTCTAGCGTTGCTCTTCCATAATGCCATTACATCTCATCAACCAGACCTACAGTCGACTTCTACTTATGTGGAACTCTACGGCATGAAAGTTGCGCGGAAGTATATTTTATTATTATTTTTCTTTAAATAGGAGATGGCCGTCGAGAATGATTAAAATCGCTGGTATGCGCTCATTCGTTTGCGACAAAATAAAACAAAGAAAGCACGAAAATGATGAATGCCCGACACAAACCTGAAACGCATATATTCTGGCTTGCCTGGTTGGTTGCGTGTTCCGGTGACATCGCGGTTAGCGGAACGCCGTCATTTACAGGTGTTTTCTTTCGGAGAAAATTAGCGGCACGGAGAAATGCGCGGCACCCGAAGCAGCGCCGTAGGAAGCGACGCACCCCCCCCCCCCCCCAACAAACCCCACCATCCCCCATCAGTCGTTACTTACACGTTCTCATTACCGGAGTGGCCAGGAAACGTCAGCAGCGGCAATTCAAAGCAACGCTTAGACAGCTGTTCCCCCTGGCGAAGAGGAAACAGAAAAAAGTAATAACCAACGCGTAGCAGTCGTCAAAAGAGATGCCGCACGCAGTCACCGCCAAACGCTCATATATAGACGCCGAGACTCGCGTGATTTCTTTCTGTTTCTCAGTAAATAAAAGAAAAAAGGAAGCCCTCTGTTAGGCTTGCCACCTCTCTCCCCCTTCTCGGCCCAATTTAGCTTTCCCAGTTCTCCCGACTCGAAACTGGTGTAGTCACGTGGTGTCGCTAACGATCCCTGACGGCATCCGGGAACATTTTGACACCGATGACTACGGGTGTCAGAGTGATTCCGACGCTGTCTTCTAAAAAAATTCTAATTTAATCTGGGAATTTGAAATCCCCAGAAATCGACATCATAAGTTGTTCGCATGCAGTCACGACACTTACTCTGTTCAGTTATGTGGACGTGCTAAACAATATACGTGACATATGCCAAAGCGCCCCTATCTATACTGATCGGGCGGAGCTTTGTTGCCTGACAGCGAAGCCCTGTGCCGGCGACCCTGGAGCTAAACCGTGAGCTATGCCATATAGGTAGCAGCTAGCTTATTTTTAAGCAACAATTACTCGCGGTACGTGGATCGCAAGGTAACAATTTGATGTTTGCTTAATAGTCTCCCTGTTAAGCATGTTGTCTCTTGCTCAACTTTCCTTGTCGCCGCAGATGCTTGGCCAGTATGTCCACTAGAATGAAAACTTCAATCTTCATTTCAATAAATGTTGATGGAAGTACGCAGGTTTGCCGGGAAGTGTGAATAACGGCAATACTAGTTGTGAATTCGCCTAGTACTACGAGGTCTAGCAAATTTCAGTGTCCTTGGGGGCATAGAGCGAGGGGGGTGGAGGAGGTGCAGGGCGGGTACGTAAGCGTGCCGTGTAACACGCCCTACGTATCCCCCGACCTTCCTCGCGTTTACGGGCCTATTCTATACGAACACAATCTGCATCACACCCGAGATCGCGCGCGCTCACATTTTTACGAGCGACGAGACAAAAAGGAACCGACAACGGCACCTTGCACCGCTTCGCCCATCCGAAACGAAGCACACCAACATCACGCGCGCGAGATGACGGTTCGGAGAAAACGAGACGCCCAGACACGGTGCAGCTCGCTTCCTAGGCGAAGCAATGGATATGGCAGGCGAGAGCTCCCGTGACGTCACAAGCGTTGTCACTTACGATTCCATTGCGAGAGGCGCTGGAAAACGTAGGCCGCCGCGGCGAGTCAAAGCGCCGGCGAGAAAAGACAGGCTTAAGGTGCACAAAGGGAACAAGAAAAAAAAAATCTATAGGTGTCAAGGGAGGAGTTGGCACGAGCCGGTGCTTTTCCTTTGCGCCACGCTCATTTATTCGGAGCAGCATTGACGATGCAGAGAGGCACGGAATGAAAACCGCGTGGAAGGCAGCCCTTCGAGATGTCTGGGACTCTTTACGTATATGTCGCTTGCGTATATGTCCAAGCAAACGAAATACAAGCTTTTAAACTTTTTACGATATATGCTGTACTGCTCTATGATAACCCCTGTTTGCCACATTTTTGCAGGGCCTACCAGTGCTAATTTTACACATAAACATAGACTAAAATGCTGTGTGGTTTCGGTATATGGTGTACTTATCTGTGAAAGCCATTATTTGCCACATTTTTGCAGCGACTGCCAGTGTTATTTTTGCTCAGACTAAAATGCTGTGTCGTTTCGTCAGGCTGACACAACATTGTAGTGCACATTCATATCAGTCTATTTTCAGGCTTTAGTATCCAAACGGTTAATGTGCACTGCTGGAACAGGCACTCCTTTTGCAGTTTTAATGGTATGGTTTCTTGTCCTAGTCAAGCCTGTTATTGCGAGGTGTCAACTGTAATCAAGTCTGCCACTGATTCTTTTACCTCATGTTTCGTGTGTTTGCACCACCAGCTTGACCTGAGAAGCATGTTGGCAGCTACAGTTTGTGTGTTGCAAGTTCTAGTCTGAAGTGTGTATGTCACATATATGAAGCATGTATCTAGTCTGAAGTGCAATAAACATTTCAAACTGAATACTTTGTGGTTGTAGCACCAATTATTTTGCCACTGCATTTACTGTAGTCCTTATTGCCTACAGTAGAACTTTGGGAAATTGCAAGTACTTTACACACATCGGCCTAGCTTTTATAGGCATTTGCTTGTAGGGACTCGAAAGCAACTGCATAGAAATATTCTATAGAATTTTTGTCTTTAGCATCTCTAAAGCAACGCAATAGAAATATTCTATAGAAATTTGCCTTTAGCATCTCTTAAGCAACTCGATAGAAATATTCTATAGAAATTTGCCTTTAGCATCTCTAAAGAAACTCGATAGAAATATTCTATAGAAATTTGTCTTTAGCATCTCTAAAGCAACTCGATAGAAATGTTCTATAGAAATTTGTCTTTAGCATCTCTAAAGCAACTCGATAGAAATATTCTATAGAAATTTGTCTTTAGCATCTCTAAAGCAACTCGATAGAAATGTTCTATAGAAATGTGTATTTAGAGTTCCTATAAGAATGCGGTGGCTAAATAACTTTTGAAACTCTATAGGAAAATTCTATAGGCAATCAAAATAAACACAATAAAGTTCTATAGAGAAAGTTCAAAAGACTTTCTAAAAAAACACATTAAAAATTTTTGTAAGGGATATAGTCGTCGGACCTGAGTGTAACTGTCGCTTTGTGGTGGTGGACAGCTAGAGACGATGCCTCGAATACCACCTATTTCTCGAGGCACCATTGCAGCTGTTGCAGGTGCTCAGATGCATCGAGAACAGGAATAACATATAGCTATCATTCCTGCCGAGTATGTCTTAGCGAAACTCAGAGGCTGTTTTTCAAGGGAACACAACAAACACGATCTCGTTTGCTTTTCATGTAGTGCATCATGTTGACGATGATTATGCTGATGATCTGCTCTCTATGTTCCCGTGATGCAGTACTCCTTTTCCTCATGCTCAGTGCGTTGCACATGAAGTGCGCTTGGTCTTTCTATATATATGCTGTCTATACGAAATGCCACAGAGGCAGCTTCCCTTTTCTTCACACATTTGACGACACCCGTAAAATGCGTAGGAGATGCAATACCGTTCTTCTACCGGCGCCATAATTGGGCGCCTCGCCGTGAACGAGGCCTGTCTTTCGAGGTCCATTCCACCTACTTGCACCTTTCTGGAGAACTGCACACAACTAATTATGAAACGCGCGTATGCAGAGCTCTACACGCTCCTGCCATCGACGTCGACGTTCGGTGGCTTCCTCCGGCAGGCTGCTTTTAAAGACGACAGTTAGAGCTTCTTTGGGCGGCGCTCTTGCCATCGCTACCGACCGATCCACGCTGGCCGTCCAGTGGATATTATCGCTCTTCCCTACAATGGTTGCATCGGTCAGGTTCAGGAATAAAGAACAATGCCTCCGGGAGGGCCTCGTTCTTCCTGCGTGTCCACCTACCTCACTCGGCGCTCCACCTCATTGCTCTCCTTTTAAGAGCTCGACGGAGCGACAAACGTGGCGGCGGGCGTTGATTTGCACCGAGTGCGGCGGCAGAGAGAGGCAGAGAGAGACGAAGGCGCCAAAGAGAGAGAGAGAGAGAGAGAGAGAGAGAGAGAGAGAGAGAGCAGATGGCAGACAGGCCGCTTTGATTCGCGTCCGACGCTGCACCATGGAGACGGATGAAGAATGGCTTGTCAGGGTGAAATCGAATGCGCCCCAAGCAGTCCGTCGACTGCGCACTGTAGGAAAATGTCCGAGAAGTGAGGCTGGCATCTTTCTCGGCTTTTTTTTTTGTTTTTTGTTTAACGTCCCACCTCCGTCCGTTGCCCAACCCATTTGCGAACGCTCGGGACGTTTTCGTACGCTCGGACGCGAGGTGCTTTAATGTTGCACAATGACTCAGAGTGTGCGCCCACCGCGCCCTACACGCAGTGCGTCACGTCTCTCGCCGCCACGGATTTTTGTTGTGTTTCCGGCGCTCCGCGGCCGTTGCTGCCATAAGGTCTCGCACTTGACATGCCGTGCAGATCGACAGTCCAGTGCAAGACGCACGGTTTTGAAAATTACCGCGGGAAGGGAGAGGCCAACTTTCAGCTCGCACGTAGGGACTCGTGATTGATTTTGGAAGTGGTTGCGTCATCGTTTTCCGCCACAAGGACGACTAACCAGTTTGGGTTGACGTCACAAGCTAAAGTGGAGTGGTCAGGCATTTGACGCGGGAAAAGCGTCTGCGAGGCAGGGAAAATCAGCGTAACAATCGATAATCTTGTCGTTAACGAAAACCCGAGGGAACGGACCGTCTGATGTCCCGGTACGGACTATCAATTGTTCGCAACGCAGGGAACTCCCGGTCATCGATTTAAGGCCGCTGATTTCAATTGTATCGACATACAATTCAGCGATTTCCCCCGCTTTCAACTCGTTCCCCTGCGACAGCAGCAGGGTCTCACAGAGGACACCGCCATCGTCTTTGCTTTGTTGCTCCTGATATAATGGGGCTATCTTTTCGAGATCAACTTTGTTGCGATATGTACAACGTATTCGTTGTCCGTTACAGTATTGCCTACTGTGCCCCCTGATGTGAATGCACAGACGCCACGCAATCACATTGAGAGTCTTCGTGGCACATAAAGTGCCACAGCCACACATACTGCCGAGCGTAAAACACTGGGCGACAGCTCAGCGGTGAGCGCGTACGGTTACCTAATACATATCGCCGCAGATGGCAAGTTTCATAGTTAGTGGCTGCTCGGCGACAAAGTTTCGTTTTTCTTCCAGGCATGGCAAGGTGAAATCGGGGATGTGTTGGTGGGGCCTGACGATGACAGCGTAACGGAGAGGGCAGACACGGCAAACTCAGTTAAGACCTCTTCATCGAAGTTGCAGTGATAAATACAGTATTCGCCCAATACTTCAATCTATGTTTAGCAGAAGTTAGGCTTCCCTGAATAGTTCCGCCTCCTTCATGCATAGTGTAGGCACGGCATAACGCATAATTAAAGCATGGAACTGCTATCCCACCTGGTAAAGCGAGTTAGTCTCAAATGAAACAAAGCAAAGAAGAAACAAGTGATGCTCGTAAATATCTTCCTCCTTAAGCGGCGTGTTTAATGCTCCCTCAGCATATAACGGCTTCAGGAGAAGTAGTTTGTTAGGTCTCTTCCTGGATGCAAAATTACGGAACAACGTCAAATTCTAACGAACGAGAGCCCGGATGGTGTAACATTTCTATTCTTTCTGTTCGCTGGAGTCAACTTCAATCATACGTCTTAGTCACGGTTCATTAGGAGAGCTTTAAATGTCCTCACACCGCAGTACTCGGCTGAATGGAAATTCTGTTTTTGGCGTCAAAAATGACGGCGGAGAAATAGTACGAAAGCGGTGCGCGGTTGATTTACGCGCAAAGTTTGTGCTTTGCCTTCTACGGAAAACAGCCAGAGCTACGGTCACCATTATAGCATCACTGGCACGCCATCCGCAATTATGAAATTAAATCGCTCGAACCGAGACAGTAGACGACACCGAGCGCATCTAGCTGTCAGCGCCGCTGAAAGCTTGCCAATTTTACGCCCTGTTCCTTACAATTTAACGGCGTATATAACATTACATTTCAAACTTTTCATTTCTTGGTTTAAATAAATGTTCTTGACCAAGAAACCCTTGAAAAAAAAAATGGCTGTGGCTTAGGTAAGGTTAAGCCCAGGATGCGAAGCATACTAGCCTTTATTTTAGTTGTTGAACCACTGTTTAGCCTGGTGAACTGCTGTTGCTTGGCTATATTTGGTTCGGCTAGACGAAGAAACAACTCATGCATTACTTCTTCGCCTTCAAGAGTGGAACGCGACAGCGTTCCCGTCGACCCGCCAAGGGGTGTAAGACAATGGGCTACAGGGCAGCGACTACGCGCCCCGCATTGGACGCGGTGAGCGTCGAGCAAAGCAGCGTTCGGCGCGGCAACGAAATGTGCGCCTGAGCAAGAGACGCACGCCTTAGAAACAGCGCGTTTCTAAGGCAAGAGGACCGCTAGGTGGCGTCGACTAGAGCGGTCAGCTCAGGATGGGCTCCCATCTCTTTTCGTTTTTTGAGAGTTATCTTGTGCTGTGACCTGAACTTCGAGGACTTCACGAGGTTCGGCAAGCTGTGAGGACACTGCAGACATCAAACTTTCCGGTGAGCACCTCGCCAAACCTTTGTGACGGGCCAAAACGTGTGTGAAGTGTGAACGCTAACGGCGACGGTGAAGCGGCGGCCGCTGGTACGCGGAACGCGTCGGCGACGCGGCCGCGACAGATGGCGACGCTTACGCCGACTCCAGCTACGGAAGCGCCGAGAACGCCGACGACAACGTTTAATGAGGCAGCAGGCCCCGAGAAAACACCCAACGCGCAACTCACCTCCTCGGACGTGGACCGGGATGAGATGGAATACCAAGAAACCGCTAATGAGGATTGCATGGTCCTCCGGAGTACCGAAGCAACTGGCGGACCCCATGGACGCCAAGACGACGACGGAGATTGGCAAACGGTTTTGACCGTGCGCCAAAAGAAGGCGCTCGCACGAGCGGGCAAAAAGGCCACTTTTTCCGAGGGTGGCTACGAATCATCGGGCCCATCGTTCAAGCCCCCGGTACAACCAGCGAATAAAAAGAAATTCAAGACAAGGCGGCTTCCACCACTGCCTAAGGACGACATTAAAGTGATCGTGCGCCCTCACCAAGGTCTCCCTATCAGGGAACTTACGGCGCCACAGATCGCAGAAGCAGTTATAAACGCCTGCCAAGGAAAAGTGAATGGAAACCAGTTCCTGCTGAGATTGAAACCAGGATCAAACATTTTTATTATCTCAACCCCTACAGAAGAGGTGGCGAATATTGCAAGAAGAATTACAGGCCTCACCTTAAATGGTCGACTGCACGCAGTGAGTGCGTACGCAGCAGTAGGCGAAGACACAAAGAAAGGAGTGATACATGGCATCGCTCCTCACACAAGCCCTGAAACCCTTCTAGCCAACCTGCGTCTTCGTACGCAAGGCGTCGACATACTAAGAGCTAGGATGTTGGGTGAAACGAAAACAGCGGTAATTACCTTCTTTGGCCCCATCGTACCGCGATACGTCTACTATATGGGAGGGGAGCTTCCCTGCTTCCCATACAAGAATACCATACAATTCTGCAAGACTTGCAAGCAAACGGGTCACAGAACGGACGTCTGCCCGAATCCCCACCTGCCGGTATGTCACAACTGCGGCACTCGGGAGCCACAACCAGACCACGACTGCAACCCTGTTTGCGCTACCTGCGGAGAAAAGCATCTCACGGGATCCAAGGAGTGTAAACGTCGTTTCAAGCTACCACCACAGCGACCGCAGCCAAAATCACCAAACCGGATGGCCGTCAAAACGCCGGGCAAGGCGATCAAGTCATCGTCGCCAAAACGGAGATGGTCTGACACAGACGATACGGACGATGACGATTGGCCTCCACTGCGGACTCAAGGGGACATTCCAACGTCGCAACCCCAAATTCGAAAATCAAGATCACAAGAACGACAGAAGAATCCAGACCAAGGGCTCTCTGACCACTCCGCCTCCAGACACCACCGAATGTCCTCTAGATCCCCTACCCCATCCAGGACTACAGTGGCAACGGGAGACTCGACCCAGCATAAGGTGAGCTGGGCGGGGATGGCACAAAAAGGGGCTCCAATAACCGCCAACCCTGAGTACCAAAGAATCGTTTCTGAAAATCGTCAGCTTAAAAAAACAGTAGAAGAACTTAAAATAGAGATGGCAACGCTGAAGGCACAATTTCAGAATACCAAAATTGGGCAAGCTAAACCAGCACAAGGGGATAAACCTGCCGCCCAACAGACAACAATTAGCAACATTGAAAGAATGATGAATCAGGTAGTAGAACAAATTCAGGCTCTGCAAACGTTTCAACAGCAGTTATTTGCTGAGGTGCAGAACCACAAAGTTTATGTAGACGAACAAATGTCTAAACTGCAGCAAACATCACGCAAAAGAGCCAGCAGTAACCCCGGAACACCGACGGCGAGAAAGGTAAAAAACGGGGCTGTTTCCGATTCGACGGATACCGAAATCGTACCTAACCATGGCCAGTAAAACAACCCGAACCACGGACACCGCTGAGATATGGCAATGGAACTGCCGCTCTTTTCAGAAAAGAGCGGCAGCGCTACAAGCTTATTTAGACGCCGCCATTATTCAACCGGACGTCATCTGTCTTCAGGAAGTTGGAAAGGGAGTAGTTAAGCTTAGAGACTACTACACCTTTCAAAATCCCATGTATCCTAGAGTGGCGACGCTGGTGCACAAGAATATCGCGGCCAGTGAACACTATTATCCCCAATGCTCAACGGAGCACCAATTGATCGAATTACACGCTACAAAAAGGAGTAAAACCAAAACGTTTATTGGCAACGTGTACAGCCCACCGAAAGAACGGCAGACTGCGTTTCCCGAGATGCTTGAATGGGCGCTTGGACATCTGGAAAAAAAAGACAGGTTTATTTTAGTCGGGGATTTTAATGCTCCCCACACCAATTGGGGTTATAGGACAAATACAAAAAAGGGCAGAAACCTAGTAGAAGCAGTAGACAAATATAACATGCAACTAGAGACCTTACCCCTCGCCCCCACGAGACTTGGAAATAGCGTCTGCGGAGACACGTACCCAGACCTCACCTTTACATTTAACGTAAAAGAGGGACAGTGGAGGAACCTGGATGAAAATCTGGGAAGTGACCATTATATTATTAGTTACTCCACTACGACTCCCAAATTAAGAAAGCCTTTGAGAAACGCGAAACTTACAGACTGGACTGCATATAGACATTACCCGACCCCTCAGCATCCAATAGATTCAATAGAAGAATGGGTAGACGAAATGATGCAGGCATACCAAACTAACACAAAGCACGTCGCGCTAAGCGAAAAAACACCGGTAGTGGATCCCCACCTCGTCCATATGTGGGAAGGCAGGCGAAGTCTTACTAAACGATGGAAGAGACAGCGCTTAAACAGAAAGCTCAGAGCTAGAATAGAACAACTGACAGAACAAGCAAATGAGTATGCTAGGCAACTACAAGCGAACAACTGGATACAATTTTGTGACTCGTTACGGGGAACGCTCTCAACAACCAAAACATGGGCAATTTTACGGAGCATGCTTGATCCATACAATACAAAAACAGTCACTACTAGAGCATTACGCACATTGGTAGGAGAGTTTAAGGGGGATGACGCATCCTTGATCCAAACCCTGGCAGACAGATACATCGGGACAGGAGGAGATAACATCGATAAGAGAGAGTACAAAGGCATGGATAATCCCAAGCTTGATGCACCCATAACGAAACAAGAAGTATATGCCGCCGCTCTTGCATTAAAACGTAACTCAGCCCCAGGCGAGGACGGCATCACGAATGCTATGTTAAGAAATATGAGTGATCAGCAACTGGAACGCCTAACCCGGTACTTCAATGAGAAAATCTGGGAAATGGGAGAGCTTCCTAATCAATGGAAAGAAGCGACCATCATAGTAATACCTAAACCGGGGAAAGCTAGAACATTGCAGAATCTCAGGCCAGTATCGCTAACCTCCTGCTTAGGCAAACTTTTCGAAAAGGTCCTTCATATCAGGCTTACCAGCTATATTGAAGGGCACGAACTTCTCTCGCACAACATGTACGGCTTCAGACAACATCTTTCTACACAAGACATATTCGTAAGGCTACGAGATGACGTGCTGCAAAATGTACCTACAGGGGGAGAGAACATCATAGCAGCGCTTGACTTAAAAAGCGCTTTTGATACGATCTCCCATACCCTCATACTTGAAGAGCTCGAAAGAATGGGCTGTGGAATTAGGATCCACAATTACATCCGCTCTTTCCTTACTGAACGTAAAGCCACAATAGGTATGGAAAATATTCGATCTTCCAAACTCCCAATGCCTAACAGAGGCACACCACAGGGTGCCATCCTCTCACCACTTCTATTTAATGTCGCAATGAACCGCTTGGCACGACAACTAGAGAAAATTAATGACCTCAACTTCGCGTTTTACGCAGACGACATCACGTTATGGGCCTGCAAAGGCTCGTTAGGGCAAAAAGAACAAACTATCCAGGAGGCTATCGACTCGGTGAAGGACTTCGCAGAACAAAACGGTATGCAATGCGCTCCGGAAAAATCTGAGTTTATCCGGATCCACGGGCGTAACTACAGAAACAAACCGAACATCCACCTAACTATGGGTGACCAGACGTTACCAGAAAGAAATATGATCAGAATACTAGGACTATGGTTACAAAGCAACAAAAGAGCCACTCACACCATTGCGACTCTAAAATCAAGCACGAGGAGCATCGCTAGACTAATTAGCAGAATTACAAAGAAAGGTAAAGGGCTCCACGAAAACGAAACCATAACACTAGTCCAGGCTTTTATTCTTAGCAAAATAACATACGGACTACCATATCAAGAGCTAACCCCGTCGGAAATCAAAGAAATCGACCTACTAATACGTGGCGCGTATAAGGCAGCGCTTGGGCTTCCTAAGAATGCGGCAAACGAGAGGGTGCAAGCTCTAGGCATATACAACACATTTGAAGAGTTAAGAGCAGCCGTTCTCATGACACAAAGAGAACGACTATGCCTCACAAGCACAGGTAAAAACGTTCTGTCGCGTTTAGGTTACCCATTGCGACCGCAGTACTCCAGGGAACAAACGACCGCAATGCCGGATTCAATACGCGAGCGCATAGTGGTCTCCCCAATCCCACGCAACATGAACAAAACTTATCACACAGCGAGAAGACAAGCGAGAGCTAAACATCTTCAGAAAACCTTCGGCAGTAATCAAGATGTAATGTATACTGATGCAGCTAGATTTAGCAAAGGACATGTAATAGTGGCAGTTCAACCCACACGCCAGGGAACGCTTCACACATCAGCCTCGATACGTACTAGGTGCACTGCTACAGCGGAAGCAGCGGCGATTGCTCTCGCTATCGCATACAAGGAAAAGCAAAGCAGCTCAGCTTTAATAATGTCCGATTCACAAGTGGCATGCAGAATGTACCTACAAGGCAACATACCACAAGTCGCCCTTAAGATCATAGGCGACACATTGAAAGAAGATCATGCAATATTATGGTGTCCTGGCCACGAGGGTATCTCGGGAAACGAACAGGCACACACTCTAGCTCGAGGCTTTACTAACCGAGCTGGAGATACGCACAACGATGAAAAAGACGATCGCCTACTGGTCCGCGATATACTGGAGCACCAGCGAAGAACCCGGCAACAGTACGCCCCACCCCACAAACTACTCAATGTAGAGGAGGCGCAGAAATATAGAAGAATACAGACGGATACCTACCCACATTTGGGTAGATACCATAAGATAAACCCAACCTTGTACACTAACTCTTGCCCGTGGTGCGGGTCATGGCCTTCATTGCCTCACGTAACATGGGAGTGCGCCAAAAGACCTCATGCCATTAATTCACCTTTGGTACTCACCTTGCTAAGGGAGCCCTGGGAGGCCATCCTCGCTCTTGCTGACCTTGAGGCCCAGAAAGGCCTCTTGGACCAAGCTGGGCGGGTCGCGATGGCCACTGGAGTCTTGGAATAGGGACCCACCCTGCACCGCTCCCTTCCACCATTTTTTTTTTTTGCCTCATCAATAAATGTTTATTCCTCCTCCTCCTCCTTCTAAGGCAACACCGCATTCACTAGAGGCGCTTTTGTACCGCTTTGAAGCGTTGTACTCGTGGCTCAGTGGTAGCGTCTCCGTCCCACACTCCGGAGACCCTGGTTCGATTCCCACCCAGCCCGTCTTGCAAGAGTTGAGCCAAAGCCACTTCTCCTCTGTCGTGACGTCACGGTGTCACGTGATTTCATGGTCACCGCCGCGCCTGAGGAGCTGGGTTGAGCCTTCGTAATATGCTTCGCATAAAAATGCTAGCTAATTTCAGAGCTAGCGCCCTCAATAGTTTACTATAATAGCTTTCCTACGAACCAGGGCTTATAAATTCACAAAAAGCTTTTACGTTAAAAGTTCTTTTGTGAGAGCAAAATTGAGCTAATGTTGATGCTGGACATATATGACCACCAAAGGCGGCCGGGCAATGGAAAAAAAAAACACACACACACTTACGAACGAAAAGATTTGTGAATTCTGCCCCAGTTTGGGTGTAACGTGGTAGCAGGATGATGCACCGTATTAACACTCGTCTCCCATCCGCTCTGCAGGCGGCTATGTTGCTACTCGCTGCGCAGCCCGATGCAGCAGCATAGTATCAGACCCAACGAGCGAGTTGGAGCAAGTGCTACAGAACATTGCGATGTTTTGTGGACGTGACTACAGTCTGCATCATGACGTCATCACATATACACCTCCTGGCAAACGAAACCTAAACTGGTCTGTAGAAAAGCTAAATAATAAAGAAAGAACTGGTGGTGTACATGCCAGTTGAGGACTCCGGTTTAATTCCGACCACCGGGGGTATTAGAGAGTGCATCCAAAACGCGACGCACGAGTGCTTCTTTCTTTTTTTTTTTGCATTGGCTATGTGGCACAGTTCTAGCTTTCAACTGTCGGCGTTGGCGTATGTCAGGTATGATGGCACGTATAGCACGCGGCGTCTTTTTACTCGAAATTAAGTCATTTATTTTTGACTTACTAATATATGGCGTGAAAGCCAATGAAGCAATGACAAATCAAGCACAAAAGTGGAATGACAGGTACAAGCTTGTGTCCAAGCCCAACAAGTGACTGAAGAGAAGCCTTCAATTTCTTCGAAACGGAGCACCCCATCATCCAATGCACGGAAAGGTAAAACTTATCTAAGCCGGCACAGCATATTTTGAAATGTCAGCGATACGCAGCGCCGGAAAATACTGCCTCAACGGAAATAAACCAAATAACGACGCCAGACAGTCAGCGCAGCGCTGAAAGAGCAGATGAAACAACTGCGTCTACATATTATCCATAAGGTTATGTTTTTAACGTGCCTCACGGTTTGCAATCAATCACCGCCTCCAGGCGACGCCGTATGCACAGCAGTGTATGCAGGCGATGAGGCGCCGAAGTCGCGCCTTCGAAAACAGCAGGACACACCGCCGGGAAACGATTTTACTTTTCCATTATCATTCCGAACGCGCGTCAAAGTGATCTGTATACAGCAGGGTGCTAAAAGAATAAAATTGCATTTCCATCTCTCTCTCTCTCTCTCTCTCTCTCTCTCTCTCTCTCTCTCTCTCTCTCTCTATTCGATAGCTGCAACTTCGCGAACCAGCCTGTGTAATCAGAAGCACGCGGCAAAACGGGCATCGCCCTCCTTGTATCTCCACTCCCTCCCCCTCCCCCCTCTCTCTTCATCTCTGGCATAATCTGAAAATCCCGCTCGCGCAGCGCGACGTTCAATTCTCCGGAAGCACAAAAGACATTCTTGGAGTCTGACGCGTGCATGCACGCCCATCAGACGAAGGAAAACAAAACGAGAAGACGTCGACGGTCGCACAGAAGGAGCCTCGCTGCCGAGAAGCACAGAGACCACGTCGACAAAGACAAGCGCCGACAACGACGCAAGAAAAAGGGGCGGCGGGGGAGTCTCGAGAAAGAATAATCATATCGAAGTGTATTAGATCACCGCGAAAAAGAGGCTCCGTCGCCCCCCGCTGTTTAACCGAGTGGCCGAGCGCGTCGCGATTCCCGAAAGGTGCCGCGCGAGAAGCGCCGAAAGAAAGAAAAGAAAAGAAAAAAGTAAGGAACGAAAGAAAGACGCGTCGAGATACAAATGGAAAGCAGCGCGCGGTCCGTTCTACGCGCATGCGGCCGAAATAAGAATTAGCAAGCGCACGGCTGCCGGCCACGCGTTCCTCGCTTTAAGAGAAGAAATGCGACGGACGCGTCGCGTTGAGGAGCTATAGGTAGACGCCGCGCGCTTAGCCAAGCCAAGCACGACCGCCCAGCCTCTCCCGCCGTACTTTCTTATGGTACGCCCACACTAGCGACAAAAACGCGCGCGACACGCCGCACGCGGCAAGCGACCGCGCGGCAGACGCGTGCGGGCAAGTCCACAGTCGCGTTTTGCGGCACGCGGCAGCGGCCCGTGGAGTCCCGCGTTGTCTCGTTCCATTCGATACTTCTCGCGACAACGCGCTCTCCGTTCTGCCCATTTCGTCTTCCATCGGAAGTGACTGTGTTTTTTTGCGCCACTGCCGGCCACGCTCAGGCATGTCGGATACGGACGAGGAGCTACTGGTGACTGTGAACACTATAATACTTGTTTGTTCTTTACTTGTGCGACGCCGACGTGCCAGACAGCGGACGAGAAAGTTTTGAGTGCGGTACAGGGACACTGAGGGCCAGGCGCGCACTCTGCTTCCCCACCTTCACCACCCCACCTTCCCTTCCCTTCACCTTCCCCACCTTCCCCACCCCACCCCACCTGTCATGCCAAACTGCTGTCCATAATGTGCCAGCGGTTGGCGCGCAGCTCCTTGTCCGACGCTCGATTTATCATAGAGGTACGCATATCCGCGAACGGTTTCCAAAAACGCCTCCATTGCGAGGCGAATTCTTCGTCGACGCCTCAGTGGCGGTGTGGTAAGGCTTAACAAAAACAGCCCCCTTGACTGGAAATGGCCTCTGAGATTTTACGGCGCGCGTGTCACTGTTCAGTCTCAGAGCCCATAGATTATGATTCTTTGCTTATGCGACAGGTGGCGCCACAACAGCGCGGCTCGTAAAGCGGCTCGCTTCTGATTGGTGGACGTTTCGCGTCTGCCGCGAAAAATGGGTCTCGCACCCATTCGCGCGTTTGCCGCGCGTTGCTGCCGCTTTTCGTTAATCTTGCCGCGCGCGACAGCACCGCTCGCCGCGCGCGTTGTGTCGCGCGCGTTTTTGTCGCTAGTGTGGACGTACCATTACGCGACTGCCGAACACGCAAGCGCGTCGACGAAACGACGATGCGGTCAGCCGAAAAAAAAAAAAAGAAAGAAGCAAGAGAGCATCAGGTACGAGAAAAATAAAAAAGTTAAGCGAACGGAGGAAGGGGCACGCACACAAAAGATGGAGCGAACAAACGAAGTGCGGCCAGCAGCAGCGGTGCGACGGCGGCACTCTTCGAAGGGGAGGCAAAATCCATTTTGAGCCAGCTACGCCCAGATTTTTGCGAAGCCACTTTGGCCCGGCCCGGTCCCTCCTTCACGGTCTCTTTCTCGGCTTTGCCCGATCGCACCGCACTTGGCGCCGCCGACTCTGCCTTGGACGGGCCGCATGCAGCTAGAGGTGCTCGAGAATTGAGTCCGAAGAGGATTGCCCGTGAAAAAGAAAAGAAAAGAAGGAAAACAAAGAGGGAAGAGGGAGAAGGAAGGCAGAGGGAAACGGCCAAGTGGTCGCTCGCACATTTCTCTGCTACGGCGGCAAAAACAAAGGCGAAATAACGAGGTCCGAGCCAAAATGCATCTGGTCACGCAATCGCCTTTGCCTCGCAAAAAATTTAAAAAAAATAAAGAAAGAAGAAAAGGTAAGAAAGAAAAGAGCGTGACGTTAAAAGAGCATGACACGGGTACGATATAGTTACCCGCCCAAGTGTACGTCTCAGTGGACTCTACAGAGTTCTGCTTCTAAGCAAATGGTCGTGGGTTCAAACCCCGTGCAGTGGCGGCAGCACTTTATTGCGGCTAGAACGCATGCACGCGGGATGCTTCTTAGGCTTGGGCTCACTTTAAAGGGACCTTAACGAGAAATATTACGATAAGCTGTATTTCTGGAGCACTAAAAAAAATAATAATACTAGCTAGCCCAACAGCAAAACTATTTTGCAAGTTACGCTTCCACAAATAACTAAAAGTAAAAGGCCACTTTTAGCGCGAGAGGAGCCTATAGGTAAGACGGATAAGACGAAAGGCGGGTAGCGGCCGAGCCCTGAAGTAAGCGCGGAATCACTCCCCATGACGTCACGGAATCTCGCAGTATCTACTCAAGTTTAGTGAATCGCTGCATGGTTAAAAAGCGACTACACTGCACTCCGTAGATGAAACAAAGGGTCAATCCGGGAACTATCGACAATTTTTTTCATCGCATGAACAACGGCCTAACGAACGCGAGAATATTCTTTTTAAATCCTTTACGTGACAATAACGTATCAGCGCTAAAATTTCGGAGTGAAATTCAAGGAAAGTCTAGATAAAGCGAGGACAGACGGAAACAGGAAAGGCTCTCCTTTGTCTTGACTCCTACCGACCCATCAGTATCACAAGCTATTTTTGCAAACCTATGGAGAGTATGGTAGACAGTCGACTGCAATGGTGATGTGAACACACAGATGTGTTTTTCAACTACATGACCGGTTTTCGACAAAATCGGCGTATAATAAATGCAGTATTAGACATTGTCACATGCGTCGAACAAGAACGATTGTGTGAAAATATGACAATAGCAGTATTCTTAGACATTCAAAGAGCATTCGACACTGTAAGTCACGTACGTCCTTGCTGGTATGTTAAAGCTTCGCCTACACGGTCGAACACTGCGATGTATATCAAATTTCTTGAACGAAAGAAATATATGTATGGAAATAATTGAAGGAGAGAGCCATTATCACAGCATGACGCAGGGCGTTCCGCAGGGAAGCGTTCTCAGTCCGTTTTCATTCAACTGTGTCATTGCAGCCTTACCACAAAAACTACTGTCTGATCTACAGTATTCTCTGTACGCAGATGACATCTGCGTATGGGCCTCTGGATCTCGTATACAAGACATTGAAACAACGCTGCAAGATGGTCTTGATAGTATAGACATGTTTTTAAAAGAAAGAGGCATTAGTCTTTCGCAAAGACAGCCGTAATTCCTTTCACTAGACGACAGCTGCATCATTTCCAACTTACGCTCATTGGGCAAACCTTGACGTTCGTGAAAGAGCATAAATTTCTTGGGGTTATTCTTGACCGCCAGCTGACATGGGCATCACAAATCCACGCAATTGAAAAGCAGACCAATGCTGTAATAAACGTACTTCGGCGACTCGCTGGCACAACATGGGGGGAGGGTGGGGGGGGCGATCAGTATCTTCACTATTTCAAGTTCGTAACGCACTCATAAAACAAAAAAATTGCTTATTCGGCATCTATTCTTCATGGTTTATCGCAAACTTCTGAGAAATGTCTTCAACGCTTCCTGGCAAGGGGGCGGCGGTATCTTGGGGTACCGCAGGCTACCTCAAGTTGTCTAGTAATTGCTGAAGCGCGTCGCCCACTATTTCCAGTCATATTTATTGCACCTTCACGCAACACGAGAAGCATTCATTAAACCTAACGCTTAACAAATGCAAAATTCATGATGTTGTTCAAGAAAAAAAAGCATTATTACCAAGATTTCTATTTGCAAAGTGGATGTTAGTTACCCTCCTTGAATGTTAACAAGTCCTAAAATAGAATTATCGGTCGATGGGACTCTTCCAAATTTACTCATTATATCTCCAGCACGTCCACGTGTATACCGATGGTTCGTGTCATAAAAATGCCTCGACTTCAGCATTTCTCATTCCACATTTAGCGCTAGAGCAAACATTTAAATTATCCCGAGAGACACCTTCCACCTGGGCAGAACTGTGTTTGCGATCCTGTGTGCTATGCGTTTCATAACATCAGAAAAGTATTCGCAAAAATGGGTTATTTTTAGTGATTCACAAGTCGCTCTCACATTACTACAGAGTAATAAGAAACATTCTTTGGACGCTTTGCTATTTTATGAGACGCTCAAAGAACATACAAACGCAAGCGCATGAACCACGTACTTTCATTTCAGTGGGTACTGCAATATTTCTGGTAATACTGCAGCGGACACAGCTGCGAATCGGGCTCACAATAACGCAGAGACAACCAATCTTCCCTTTTCGCGTAGTGAAATCTGTCTCCCCCTGAGGCAGATTTCCTGCCGTCTCAGCAAAACTGCCTGGTTTGATCAGTAATCTATGAACTCAGAGTTATACTTTATATGCCTATGCATAAACCTATCAATGCCGGAAAATCTGAGAGAAAACAGAAAATATTAAACATTGGTGCACCGCCTGCATGCGGCTTGGTACTGCATTTACGAGACACTCCTTATACAGGACAAAACGTGCCTCTAGACCGCAATGTTCTTGTGGCCATCAAGACGAAGAAGTGCATCATCTCCTGTTCGAGGTCACTAAATACGATCCACAACGAAGGGTATTGCAAGCAAATTTGTTGCTTTTAGACAGAAGACCATTCACTCTAAAAAAGATACTTGGTCCATGGCCAACTGCGCGCTTTCAAAAAAGAGCGCTTCTTGCTCTGAAAAAGTTTTTAGAGGACACTGATATTTTGGGGAAATATTAAGTTGAAGTTGGTCCTAATTAGTTAAATGAGTGACATGAGTGTTGTTCTGGTTAAATATTGATTTATGTGGTGATCGTGATTTTTACGCAGTGTGTGATTGTGTTCTGTGCTTGCAGTGTGATTACATGTGTTCTGTGTTTAGCTATTCAAAATTTCTGTCTCTGTGCACGCGAATGTGTACTGAACTCATGCAGAAAGCTTTGCGATTCGTGTACTGTTAGAATGTATAGTTCTTATTCATCTGGTGTACTACTGAGTGTCATATTTTGTGTCATTATTGTTCCGTTTTACGTAAATTTGTATCCTTTGCCAAGTGACAAGGACTAGCCGGCGCTGCCATAAAGGCACCAACCTCTCCTAATATTCATTTCAAACAAAAAAAAAGAAGAAAAGAGGTCCAGCACACGCGCAGCGCATACGCACGCGCGCATTGCGTTGTAATTTCCACCTGTCCTTGTTTTCTTTTGTTTTTTTTTGTGCTTCACTTGCAGCATGTCGTAACAACAAGGCCGAAGCTCTATCCTTCAAAAGTTTTGAGTTCTATTTCTGCAGTAATAATGAACATTTACCCGCGAAATGAACGAAAATAAAGTTTCGAAAGAATATTTTGCCAGTTTATACTGATTTAGTATATTTCTTTATAGTGCCTGGTCCCACACAATAAAGGAAAACACTAAATGAGTGTAAGCTGGCAAAATATTTTTTTCTAAACTTTCGCCACAACTCCTGAAAATCTAGCCTTCCTTATGCTCATTAAAGATGCGCTCTCTTTCTCTCATTCCAGGATCCCAAGCGACCGAACTGATGCGAGAACATTCCTTTACTGCGGTCTGTCACAGCCTTGCAGTTGCCATGAGGCGTTGAACAACGCCGTTCAATTGTTATTGTTCAAGTAATTCATAGCTACACTTGCAAACACGGCAAGCATCCCCCGTGATCGACTGCTGCGCAGTAAATTGCACGTGTGCATGCGCCGACGCTATCCTCGACCAAACCAAATAACGTTGCTTCGATCGAAGCACTTGCATCTAAAGGAGAACAATATTTACTGTGCATAATTTAAATGAACGCTATTGCGACCACGAACGTACGGCTATACTTCTACGCAGAGCAAGTATACGTCGCTCTGTTTACAAAACACGCCCTCAGGATCTGCTTTCTTGTTGCTGATGCGTTAATTAAAAAAGCGTAGCGGGGGCCTTGTTACAATACTTGAGGGCATACACACCAGTACGCTTGTATTGCATGCGGACAGTCTGATTTAATGCAGTCCACGTATCCGCGCATCGAGATAGCACGCCGTTGAGGCCAGTGGCGCAACGCTTTAGCGGCTGCTTTACGCAAGCCCACAGACGCCACGAACACGGGCTCAATATTTGTTTGCCTCCGGGCTAATTGGGCAACGTGCTAATTCGCCATCAGAGCTGGCTTCATCAGAGTATGTACTTTAATGTTCATTCAGCCTTTGCTCATAATCGACGTGCAGGACGGAGCAAATTTATTCGCATCGGACTCAATGTAACCTATGAACTAACTGTACTCTCAGCACAAACAAACAAACAAACAAACAAAAAATCAGGTTTGCCAACGTGTTCTAGTAGATACAAGGATGCCTGAAAACTCCTACCTGACGGTCGCAATAGATTCCGACGAGATTGCGTCACGACTAGCGCCTCGAGCAGTTGACGTCCACTGCCCGCGGAGAGGGTTTGCCTGCGCGTTGCGTGCCATGAATACGCTTAGTTAGAGACTTAATCAGGAAAACGTAATTTAACTAAACACTGAAAGCAGTGCGCGTTTGCAGCAGCTGCGTACGTATTCACAGAGCGCATCTGTCACTCTATACGTAGAGCAGAGAGCCAAGCGGGCTTCCAGTTATGCTAGATAAGGGCTTTAACTGATTTTTTATTTGTATTACTCAATACAGCAGGAACCTGTCCAGCCTAAATACCAGCTTTTTAGTCGTCATTGCTAATTTCATACATGTATAAGAGAAGCCATTGCAGGAATGGAGTCCTGCAGAGACTTCAACGATATACGCATGGCTATTTCGTACAGATGCATGAAGATGAACGGTTGTTTGTTGTGACTTCAGCGCTATTTGTCTATTTTCTTTCTTCGTCCGTGCAAACGTCTGCTTTCTTTTTCGCCAAACATACGCAGGGACACAAGGGACTGCAGAAACTTCAACAACATATTTATATTGTGAAGGTTACGTAGCGGCCATGACGGCTTGTTGCAGTTCTTTTTTTAATGGTTTACAACTATCATTAGAGACACAATTATATATATTTTTCTTTCTTTGAGCTCAGGCAACATACAGTCCATTGATATTAGAATCCAGACCGCTGGAATACAGCCCTCGACGACATCCTCCAGCAGCTGAATTTTCCTAACGGTAAATGGAGAAGTAAATAAAGGGATTAGAAAAAAGAAAGAAAGAAACCAACGAGCCAATTCGTCAGGTTAGGCCCATAAAGAATGACGACGTAACATGAATTATAGACGAATTCGAAGCAACAGGGAGGGAACAATAGAGAGCAAGATGGTGGAATACGGGAAAGAGAGGAGGTTAACAAGAAGGAAGCATTCAGTTAGATTCTTGCAGCGTGAAGCTTCATGCATACAGGAAAACGACAGCAGGAAAGGGCTGAGCTGAGCCGAAAGTTCCAGTTGATCCATTCTCCGTTCGACCGTTTTCTGACAGACAAGCCTCGAGGGAAATGCCCGTTAAAGTGAACGCGCTAAAAGGTTGCGCGAAAGCGACAGGGAAGTGGCGCTCTCGCTCTCATGTGCATGCGCTGGAGCTTTCGCTCGCCTCTGTGGCGTTGCGTGCACTGACGTTTAATCGTGTCAGATTGAAAGGGCAAGACACAGCGCTAGGCTGATTTCCTACCTGTTTTGACAGCCGGAAAGGAGAAAGAACGAACTTCAGAAAGAACAAAAGGGAAACGGGCACTGAGAACGAAGAAGAAGAAATAAGGCAACCGGCCGCGAGCTCGCGCCCAACTGCGTCCGATTTTTATCTCGTCGCCTCGCGGCAGAAGTGTCCAGCGATGGCGTTATAATCTCGACAAGGGGAAGCGTGTCACTCGGCGCGAAGCAAACGTAAGAAAACGCGGCGCCGCGTGAAAGCTTTCGAAGCACGGCAAGGCATGCGTCCGACAAGTAGGAGATCGAACCGGCGGTTGCGCAGGACGTCGCCTTTGCACGTCCTCCAGCGGTGGCATAGCCGGAGGGCAGCTGCAGTAAAGCTGCGCGGCTCTCCGACTGCGCAGAGATGGAAAAGCCGGACGCGCCGCACTCGCGCGACTC